>NC_081415.1:426123756-426723756 GCF_030272615.1 Cryptomeria japonica
AACCCTTTAGGAGTTTAAGTTAAGTCTTTTGTTTGTGAAAATTAAATGTAATGTTATCTTAATGCATCATTTAGTTTATTAAAGTTTTTATAAAATAATATTTACACTCTTTTCTAGTGTTTTAGTTTAATCCCTTCGGGGTTTCCTGGCGGGGCATTACAATTGGTATCAGAGCCCAAGTTTAAACACTGGGTACTCTGGTTTTAATTGAGCCCATCTAACTAGACCTATTACTAATTCTTAGTGCTTGTGTCTTCCTTGTTAGTATCCTTCTTGTAGATCTAAACTTGTGTTCTTGTGTTGTTGTTAGGATTATGGCTGGAGTCATGATCGTGGTAGAGGTAGGGGTCATGGTCATAGTATAGGTCATTAGAGTCCTTCACCTCAGCCTACACATGAGAGTGTTGAGAAGATTCATTCCATTCACTAGAGTGAGCACAAGGATGCTAGTCAACATAGCAACCAGCATAATGTTCAGTAGGTCCCTGAATGGGAGGAGCTATGGTAGATGTTCCAAGAGGTTTTGGCTCAACCAGGTCCTAGACCTGAGGTAGAGCAACAATGAAATATGCAGTTCAGGTAATCACACCTTCGGGATCATGTGGATAGAGAGAGAGAGAAAGAGGTCTCCTAGGAGGAGAGAGTTTGCAGTTGACTAGGAGGTAGTATTCGTTGGTCATATGAGGGATTTGTTGAGAACGCGTCCTCCTATTTTTTATGGTTTGGGCAGCAGACTTGAGGTCGAGACTTGGCTCATAGATTTGGATAGGTGTTTTTCCATACATCCATATGGCAGTAACACCAAGGCGAGATGCACCATTATGCATCTCAGGGCTTTTGCTTCTACTTGGTGGAAATTAGAGAAGCATAGGATTAGTGTGGATATTGGTATAGTGTCATGGGAGTTGTTTTTAGAGAGGTTCAAGGCTCGATTCCTTTCAATGCAGTGGAGACAACATTGCATAGATGAGTTTCATGAGTTGCGCCAGTTGGGTATGACTGTAGACTAGTATGAGCATAGATTTAAGAGCTCAAATAGTATGTTGGTATTGCTAATGATGAGGTGATGTTGGTACAACATTTCATGAGAGGTCTGAATGAATGCATCAGTGGGGGAGTATGAGTATTTGAGTCGACATCTGTCGAGTTAGCCGTGGTGAAAGCTTGGCTAGTAGTGTTACAAGCTAGGGTTGTTGTTGCACCAAAAGATCAATCTATCAATGCCCGATACAACCACTAGACGTATAGAATCCACAGGAGGTTGTTAAACAATGTCATGAATCCCTATGAGGGACACTGACCCACTACCAACAATCCCCCTCCTAGCATCACTCCTCACGGCCTATGTAATTAAAACCTATGACCAAGCTCTGATACCACTTGTTACAAGCTAGGGTTGTCATTGCACCAAAAGATAAACCTGTCAATGCCCAATACAGCCACTAGACTTATAGAATCCACAGGAGGCTGTTAAACCATGTCGTGAATCCCCACAAGGGACACTGGTGCACTACCAACAAGTAAAGCAGAATCTTTCCCATGCACATGGTGGTCAGCCAAGGGTTCAGATTAGTAGTGCACCTTTGGGTGGATCTGGTACTATAGGTAGTCAGTCTCAGGGTGTTGCATCATATAGGAGTTTTTAGACACCTACCAAGGGTGGTCAGCAGCAGCAAAAATTCCAATATAGGTCAAAGCAGTTTTATGGGTCAGCATGGGGGTAATCCTCAGTTTAGGAAGGACAGGAACTAGCAATGGGCTAGACAGAGTTTTCCAGACCAGTCCTCATAGAGTGCTTCTCAGGCCCCTAGTAGGGGTAGCTTTCAGCAGTCCAGTGGGATGGCTAGAAGTAGAGGACCTGAGAGAGGAGCTTGTTTCTCTTGTGGTCAATATGGCCACATAGTTGCACATTGTCCACAAATATCATAGCAGACTAGTAGTCAAAGACCTTTAGCTTTAAAGCCTACTATTAGTGATGTAGGTTGATCCCATAGAGTTTTTATAGTGTTAGATAACAGCCATCCAGAGCATCAGGGCACTATGATTGAGACTGCAGTTGTATTGGCTGGTATATCTATCTCAGTACTATTTGATTTGGGTGCTTTTGATTCCTTTATATCTTCCTCTATTGTGGAGAGGTGTGGGATCGCGTCTACTAGATAGGAAAATAGGTGGAAAGTAGAGTTGGCTGTTGGTTTTTGTGTGGTCGTAGATTCCTTCATTCACATATGTGAGTTGGACCTAGGACCCTTTGCTACCATAGTTCACCTTCGAGTCATTCATTTGGGATCTTATGGAGTTGTGTTGGGGATGGATTGGTTAGTATCACATAATTCTTGTGTTGACTATCGTCAAAAGACAGTAGAGTGTTTTGATGACCATGGCAGGAAAGTTGAGATAGTTGGGATTCCTAGATCGATATCGCTTTGTATGATCTTTGATATGCAGCTTAAGTGGTGTATGTGTCAGGGATGCTAGCTTTTTGCAGTTTCTCTTGAGGACATGGATGAGGAGAGAAGTTAGGAAGTCGCTCGTGATAGTCACCCCCTTCTTTAGGTGAATGTTGATGTTTTCCCTAGTGACATTCCCGGTATGCCTCTGAAGCGAGATATAGACTTTTGCATTGAATTAGTTCCCAAAGTGGAACCTATTTTGAGAGAACCATATTGGATGACCACTCAGAAGTTGAGTGAGTTTAAGTTGCAAATTGAGGAATTATTTGCCAAGGGGTTCATTCAACCTAGTGTTTATCCTTGGGGTGCCCTAGTTATCTTCGTGAAGAAGAAGGCTGGTTCCCTTCGGTTATGCATTGACAACCGATAGTTGAATAAGGTTAACATCAGGAATCGGTATCCATTGTCTCATATAGATGATCTCTTCGATCAAGTAAAGGGAACCAAGGTGTTCTCTAAGATTGATCTAAAATCTGGGTATCATCAGCTACGTATTCATGATGCATACATTCATAGGATGACTTTTCATACCTGTTATGGTTACTATGAGTTCACGGTGGTGCCATTTGGGTTGACAAATGCACCTACAATATTCATGAGCCTCATGAATGGATTTTTCCTCACCTACCTTGATCATTTCCTTCTTGTGTTCTTGGATAATATTTTGATTTACTCTAGAACTATGGAAGAGCATGAAGGCCACTTGTGATAGGTATTGTAGTGTTTGAGGGAGAATTATCTTTATGCCAACTTGGCTAAGTGTGATTTCTTCCAATCTGAGGTGAACTATCTTGGTCATGTGGTTTCAAGAGAAGGTGTATCCATGGATCCTTCTAAGATCCAAGACATTGTAGATTGGCTAGCACTGACTAATGTTTCTGAGGTTTGAAGTTTTATGGGCTTGGCTAGATATTACTACCGATTTGTTCAGATTTTTTCCCAGATAGGTCACCCGATCACTTCACTTCAGAGGAAAGGGAAGAAGTATGTTTGGTCGGAACAGTGTGAGGTGACTTTTCATACTCTGAAGGAACTCCTTGTTAGTGCACCGATTTTGGCAGTTCCTAATCAATCTAGAGATTTCATGGTCTATATTGATGCCTCTCTAGAAGGCATAGGAGAAGTGTTTATGTAGAATGGTCGTGTGGTAGCCTATGAGTCTCCCAAACTCAAGGACTATGAGTTGAACTATCCATTTCATGACTTAGAGCTGCTAGCTATAGTTCATATTTTATTCAGGTGGTAACATTTTTTGTTAGGGCATCATTGCACAGTGATCACCATAGCTTGTAGTACATTTTCACGCAGCCAAACATGAATGCTCGACAATGAAGATGGATGGAATTCCTCTGTGAATATGATTTTGAGGTTCAATATATTTAGGGGAAATAGAATGTAGTGGCAGATGGTTTGAGTTGTAGACAGCATGAGGTTGCAGCATTGTCCCTTGGGGTGGATTTGAGAGAGAGAATCCTTTGAATTCTTCCATAGGCCACCTGGTATCAGGAGGTTAGAACCATGACTAAGACTAGAAGACCATTAGAGGGCAGATATTTTGGATATAACCTTGAGGCAGATGGTCTTCTTTGACATCTTGGGCATATTTATGTACCTCCATTGGATGGACTTCATACTTTGATCATGATTGAGGCCCATAGTGCACCTTGCTCGGCACATCTTGGTGTCAAGAAGATGCGCACAGATCTGAGACAGATATATCATTGGGCTAGATTGAAACACGACATTGCTGATTTTGTGTCGAAGTGTTTGGAATGTCAGTGGGTTGAGGTTGAGCATTAGCACCCTGTAGGGCTTTTACAGCCTAATTTGGTATCGGATTGGAAATGGGACATCATTTCGATGGATTTCATAGTTGAGTTGCCAATTTCTTTGTGTCATCACGATGCCATCATGGTCATTATTGATAGATTGACCAAATTTTCTCATTTTGTTCCTATTCAATCTTCTTATACAGAAGTTGTGGTGGCATGCATTTTATGGAAGATGTGGCTAGGCTACATGGGATTCCTAGTCAAATCATTTCAGATAGAGATCATATCTTTACTTCGGCATTGTGGACCTCACTTCAACATGCTTTAGGGACCCAGTTGAAATTTAGTTCATCTTATCACCCAGAGAACGATGGTCAGACCGAGCGCATGAATCGGGTTTTGGAAGACATGCTTCGCATGTATGTTATGGACAACCAGTCGCACTAGGAGGACTATCTTTATCCTGTGACGTTTTCTTATAACACTAGATATCATAGCTCCATAGATATGTCTCCCCTTGAGGAATTGTATGGCCATCCTTGCCAAACTCCTTTGAGCTGGCATGGGTTAGAGGACAGGGTGCATATAGGACTGGATATGCTTCGAGAGATGGAGTAGCAAGTTGAACAGATTTGTTAGCATTTGGCAATAGCGTAGGTAATGCAGAAGAAGTATATTCATGCTCACAGAGTGGATCATCAGTTTTCCATTGGAGACTGAGTATTCATGAGAGTGCATCTACGAAAGAGTTTGATCCGTTATGGAAAGGGTTCTAAGTTGGCACCTCATTTTGTTGGCCCTTTTGAGATCCTTGAGAAGATAGGACCTGTTGCCTACTATCTTACCTTGCCACCAAACTTGTCCCGCATCCATGATGTCTTTCATGTTTTTTTTCTTAGACCTTATCATCCTAATGTGACCCATGTTCTTGATTGGAACGCATTGTAGGTCGAGGATGGGAAGCTTTCTATGGAGCCCGTGGACATTTTGTAGCGTTGGGGTTTGACCCTCAGGGGTCATACCATCTACCAAGTAAGGGTCCTATGGGACCCAAATGATGAGACCTTGGCTACATGGGAGGATGTAGCAAAGATGAGAGAGCTTTACCCATATCTATTTTAGGCTTCCAAGAGTAAGCCTAGTTTTGGGGGGGAGGATGTAGTAGCCCTCCCTCGATTAGACTTTTTAGATACTTATTTTGACTATGGTTGACTTTTTCAGTGGATATTAGTAGATACATTATGTGGTGATGTTTTATTCAGATATTATGGTATGTTTGTTTATGCTTGATTTGAGATTCAGTGAATGTTGTTTACACATTATTTTCTTATTGATGATTAGATGTTAATTTTATTAGATTACTGACCATAGACTAACACATTTACTTTATGCATGAGATGCGTTATGTATATGTCACCATCATGTATGTGTGAAAGTGTATGGGGTGCGAGGAGATGATTTTCCTTCACTCACTTCAGTGAGACATGTAATGTCACGATTCTCCTTCACCTGTGTGTCTACCGTGTTTGAATATATATGTGTGTGTGTGTGTGTGTGTGTGTGTGTGTATGCGTCATTTGGTGATGCAGGAATTACAGGTACAAGGTACTGACTTTACCTAGTTTCATAAGTCTGAGCATACCTAAAGAATCCAATGGAAGTGGAGGAAATAGTCTTAAGGCCTTAAATTTCATCCCTAGCCTTGCTCGATAATGAGCATTGCTAGTTGTCGGTCAACCTTCCCTATGTTGGTATGCAGGTCGTGTCTCTACTTCGCTTTGTTAGGTTGCATGTTATACGTTCATGAATTTAAATTATTCTCTTCTTATGATTTGTAATGAGTAATTAATTATTAATACCTTATGGTTATTAATAATTAATGGATATTGTGTTTATAAAATTAATTTAGAAATAAATGATTAAGAGTATTTTTTTATTGTTTAATATATTAATCGATTATTTTATTTGGTTAATTAAAATTGAATTGTTGATTTATTAATGAAATTCATATTATGTTTGTTTTCAATTGTTTTAAAAAAAGAAAGATAAAGTTAATTTTTACCCTTATGTAATTTTAAGGTTTAAATTGTTTTTTTAGTGTGTGTGAAAAAAAATGAATTCAAATTAGAAAATTTAAATGCAAATGTATTGTTTTGAAAAGAAATTGATTTTTTAATTTTTCATTTAAAAAATAAATTGACTGAAAAAGATATTTTGGAAGGAAAAATTCTTTATGATGAGAAAAAATTTCCAAATTATTTCATGTTGCATTTTTGAAGAATATTTCTCTGTTGTGAGTTGGTTTTGGCTGGAGAATTTGTGTGGTTGGAGAATATGGTTTTTGTGTTGGAGAATCTGCTCTCCTTCAAAAATTGCATCCAGGATAGCTTACGAGGTAAGATTTTTAACTCCCAGTTTAAAATTTTATTGTTGAAAATCAACCTTCTGTAATTGTTTGTGTTGTATTTTGAAGAGGAAATTGATTTAGTAATTTGTTTTTTTCCATGTTTGTTAAAAAAATTAATTTCTCCATTGTTGTATGAGGGGCATTATGCTGCCCAATTTTTTATGGTTTTAGACAAAGCTGGGAAGTTATTTTGTTCAAATTTGTTGGGTGTTGGGCATTGCATTATAGAATTTCTTTCAAAAAAAAAAAATTAGGAGGGAGAAATTATATATTCCTTATTTTTACTAAATCCTTTTTAACAAAATTTAATGTCAAAAAAAAATTGGTTGTTAAAATTTCATGGGTTTTATTTGTTTTGTTGTTGTTGGGTTTTTAAAAGAAAAGAAAAGAAAAAATAAATATTTTATAAAAACATATTATTAAATATGGGGGGGAGTGCCTCGTGGGCACCATGACCCCCATAGTAGTGGGAGTCATGGCTCTCCACATGCCATGGGAGCCCACGGCTGTGGGGGACCACGGCCTAGCCCCCACAAGCCACCACCCCCTCTATGGGTTGTTGTGTGGCAACATGGAAACTTAAACATTTTTTTATTTTTTTAATTAATATTTAATTAATTATATATGTGTGTGTGTGTGTGTGTGTGTGTGTGCGTGTGTGTGTGTGTGTGTGTTCATAAAATATATGCATATATATATTTATTATTTATTGGGAAAAATGACTTGGAAAAGACATTTTAGACAATAAGGAAAATTAGAAATTTTTTGTCTATAAAACATCAAATTTTAATTAAGGATGATTTATTATATATATGTATGTGTGTGTGTGTGTGTGTGTGTGTGTGTGTGTGTGTGTGTGTGTGTGTGTGTGTGTGTGTGTGTGTGTGTGTGTGTGTGTGTGTATTTGTGTTTATGGCTCAAATGTATTTATGATGGTTTGGAATTTTAAATGGACATAGTAATTATTGATTTGAATTTTTAACTGAATTAGTGAGATTATTGTTAATGAATGATTTATTTTGGAACTTAGATTTTTAGTAAACTTGGTCAACATGGATTAGATAGGAAAAACATATCTATATTCAAATTTCAGTGGTGTTGTTTTGTTTCCGATTGTTGTTGTATTTAAGATATATTGCAAGTCCTTTAGTGATATATGGAATTAGACTTTTTTCGTATTGTCTTTTCAATTGATCATGTTTCATGAGTAGACTGTGTTTTCCTAGGTGATTTAACTTTTATGCAAGGGCTTGTATGACCAAGTGTTTCTCAGTTGTTTTGAAGTCCCTTTTTGTAAATTGGTTTTGGTACTTTTGCCTTGGATTTCTTTTGGGAAATTTGTGTAGTGTCATAAGGAAGAGTGGCTTTCCAGTTGGACCACGCCCAAAGAGGTTAGCAGAATAACCCCTCGAAAGTTGGATAAGTGATAACCTAACAATTTATTAGGGGTTTGGTTAGCTAAAACATTAATTAAGATAATTGTACCCCCCTCATGGTTGAGTGCTAGTACAGACTCGGGATGCAATGGGAAGGCCTGGAATGGCAAACCAACAACCTTGTCCTCACGAAAGAATTGTTTGGGTCCGCATGAGACTTGGATGGGGTTGGGGGTTTGGGAGAGGCTACCAGGATAACCCAAGATGGGGTTCGGGGCCTATGGAGGCCTACCAGGATAACCATTCCAAGATAAATGATGACACACTTCCCTTATGGTCACTAGTGTGTAGCCTTGTTGATATCACTTGGAGTTTTGTGTTGGAGTCATGTTTTGTGAGTATGTGTTTTATGTGAGATTTTTGATGTCATGTTTATACCATGTGTGCATACCTTGGCATACCTTGTAGGTTGTTACTGGGTCTTATTTCTATCTCCTAACATGGTGGGGTGGTTCTTTTGAGCCACATGGTCAGGTGGTAGTGCCACTTTCCATCAGGTGTGTTGTTCCTTCTTGCGGGATTTGGCTTCACAAGTGTTCTAGTTACTCTTTTGGATTCGAGCATCTCTTATTTCCAAATGGATCCTATTTTTCATCTTGGATCATTCTTTGTATATCTTGGACCTTTTATAATCAGTTGTATTATTTTTTATGTATGCCTTCATCACAAGATTTAATTTCAATGTAAACATTATGTGTTCTTATGAGACTTAGTGATTAAGTGCAATGTAATATTATTACAATCTTGAAATGTAAAAGAAATGTATTGATGAGAATTAGATGGTTAAATGTATATCTTTTATTAGTATCACTAATGTAATATAATGGAAAGTATCATCATGAATGAAACATAAGAATGTTAATGATATCACATGCAATTGAATGAAATAATCATTATATAGTGTAATTGTGTCTTTATGATTTAATCATCTTAAGTGGATTAATTAACATTAAGCAATGTTTAGTTTAATTATGTAATCCATGTTGGGAAACTCTTTAGGAGTTTAAGTTAAGTCTTCCGTTTGTGAAAATTAAATGTAATGTTATCTTAATGCATCATTTAGTTTATTAAAGTTTAAATAAAAAAATTATTTACACTCTTTTCTAGTGGTTTAGTTTAATCCCTTCGGGGTTTCCTGGCGGGACATTACAATTGGTAGCATGGCCCCAAGTTTAAACATTGGGTACTCTCATTTTAATTGAGTCCATCTAACTAGGCTTATTGCTAAGTCTTATTGTTTGTGTTTTCCTTGTTAGTATCTGTGGTGTAGATCTAAACTTTTGTTCTTGTGTTGTTATTGTTGGAATCTAAGAACATTGAGAGGGGGGGATGAATCAATGTTTTGCCAGTAAGAGTATTTTTAACATTATTAACACAACAACTTAGCAACCGGTAAAAATAAAATCATATAACAATAAGCAACAATGCAACCACAAATATGAACACCATAACACCACAAATTTATATGTGGAAAACCTCAAAGAGGAAAAACTATGGTGGGATTGGAGACCCCCAATATCTATCCATTGATCAGATGAATAAATATTACAATAAGGGGCCTACACATGCAGGAAGGCCAATAGCCTAGAGTGCATTTCTCATCACAAAAGGATTCAAACTGACTATAGAAAACATTAGACTACAATCTAGAATGAAGATCAAACTGCAAGAATAGCATCTCCTAAGCCTGAGTACAGTTTCGGTTAAGCTCAATACCAGAGGCCTTAAACCTCTTCCACAAACTCAATTCGATCACCTATGATCGACCAAAACCTCTGCATATGATTACAACATTATTCACACAGAGATAATCCTATATCCCATACCATGATCTACAAAGAGATCTTACATCATATTTATACCAACTCTAGACCTAGACAATTAGGTCGGCCACATAAAAGATAATAGAATAAATTCATAACTTAAACTCATAATCTAATGATCAACCAAGTCAACCTGAGACCAAAACAACATAATCCAATCAATAAATCCAACCAATAACACATTGGGAGCATCAACCCACACGTTACATAAACTGGTCAATAACCTAACTAAATAACCACCGGACCTAAAATAGGTTTCCATAAGCCAAATGAAACACCATGAACAACTGGAACACTAACATGATAACCATCAACATCCTAATAACCTTCTAGAAGCTACACCAACACCACTTATCAGATTCATTAAAATATCTTTAAAAAAGTGCTACCGGTAAAACCCTTATCGGTAACCAAAAGGCTTACTAGAACAAATGATAGCTCTCGAGTCATCAAATCCCAAACCCACTAAATGTGATACGCATAAAAACACATGAATAACCAATCCAAACCAATTCCACAAACTAGAACATATCAAAGAAGATCTCTAGATCAACATCATAATCCAACCACTCTACCAGAAGCAACCGAAAACTGGTAAACAACCAAAACAGACGGTGTTGCCATTAATGACAAAACATCAATACAACACATAATCAATTCCTCCAAATTGCCAACAATCTTCCCCTTTGGCATTGATGGCAACACTAGATGTGAAAAACATCCAAGTGCCAAGAAATGTCAAATAAGTCTCCCCCTATGGAAGACAGCCAACAATCTCCCCAAGATGATATAACAATGAAGTTTTGAACCAAATAACCAGACTTAGACCAAACTCCCCCAATGGGATACAACCAATCTGAAATTTTGTTCCTCTTCCTTGTGCCAACAATCTCCCCCTTAGACTGGTATCTTTGTTAAGATCTATTTTTCACATAAATATCTCTCCCCCTTTGACATCAATGCCATAAATCTGACATAAACATCAAAGAAAATTCATAAATCCTCTGAACCTCGTAGCTGACTACTCCCCCTGAGTAAAAGCACCAACACATCAATCCAGAATGAATGATAGCACTGATAAATGCATAACGGATTGATTCCAATCAGTATCACTCAAGTCTCTACCGGAGGGGCAGAAACTCTCAATCTGTCTCAGAAGTACTCAAATGATTCCTCAAACCAATCTGACTTCATTTCCTTCTCCATCAAAAAATTATAATTAATAGAAATACTGGATCCTTTGATATGTCAATAGCAGCAGAGTTATTACAATGAATAACTATCGGTTCATTATAATCTACCCTTATATCCTTCAATATTTGCTTCATCCATAGAACTTGTGTTTAGTTAGTAGCAGATGCAACATACTTAGCTTCAATAGTAGATAAAGAAGTACATGACTGCTTCTTGTTGATCCATGAAACAAGTTTCTTTCCAAGAAAGAAAGCTTCACCAGATGAGCCTATCCAGTTACCTATATCGCTATCCTAATCCACATCTAAATATGCTCATAGTGTAAAGCCCTCATAAACCAAAAACCATACCAGAAAATCCTTGAAAATATCTAAAAATCCTAGCTACCAGAGCAAGGATCAACATAATCAATTCCTTCCTTCTAAGAATATCCATTGCAAACCAATCAAGCCTAGTTCCAAAAATATCCAAGTCCATGTGTTGTCCTTTTCTAACTGATCTGATTCCTCTTCCATAGCTTACATCCAACATTCATCCTAACAAGCTTTAATAACTGATGTCCATACAATTAAATAAATTAAGCATACCTCATCAACTGCCAACCTTCTTCTTGTCTAATTATCTGATCTTCTAGATGATTCAACCTTACATACCTAGGAGTCTTCTGAATTTCTATTTCTCTGCTCTAATCTTCAGTTACTATTGAATTTTTTGATACTGTCGGGGTAACTAGTTCAACATTTTGTTCCACTACAAGTGCTACTAGTTCAGTTATAACCATTTCCACTTCTAGTTCTCTCTCATAAGTTCTGATTTGACTTATGTTCTTCTCATCCACCTTCACATTAGTGCTCTGCACAATTCTCTGCAATCTCTTGTTATAACATCGGTAAACCAAACCAGATCCAAGATACAACAAATATTCATCGGTTAACCTTCAAACTGACTTCTCCAAAGATCTGAAACAGGATTTCAAACCACTACCGGGGGCAATGCAAGATATGTCATCAATTTTCCTCCCCCTAAGGTGAATGCTTAGTTACCAGATGAGTTTTGTGTCGGTGCAGGAACATTCTACTTTATCAGTTGAGTAACGAGGGTATATCCTTCAGCCAAATGAACATCTAGGGAAATTTATTGTGTCGGTTGAGCCTCAAACTTCATAACTAACTTCTCCTCATGCTCCTTCTGAATACCATCAACCTTTTGCTTTCCCATCTCATTAGATTTATCACTTCATGTCAGTAGGTTCTTGCTTCTGCAAAATTTAGCAATATGTCCTACTTTGTTGCATGCATAACAAGTGACATTGTTCTTCTGAATTGCCTTACTATAACATTTACCATTCCTTGACCTACATTGATTATCCATATGCATGACATTTCACATTCATTCTAGAATTTTCTGTCCCATGACCATACTTCTTACAATTTGAACATTGACCGAGAACTGCATTGTTATCCTGATTTGCTCTATTTCTACAATATCTTTCCATATGACCAAATTCATTGCAAACAAAACATGTACCATTGAATTTATGTGCATTGGATTTCCTTACCAGTGTATTCTGATTCTGGTTGATAGGTGGATTCTCTTGACTAGATGTGTTATCTTGATTTGTAGTACCGGAGCTTTCGCCATGCTCAAAACCAAGACCTCTAGTGTCTCCAGTGTCCCTTTGATCCTTCAATAATTCATCAAGCTTAGCAGAACTAGCCTTGAACTTATCTTTGTATTCATTTTTAGCATCCAAATCTCCTCTTAAGATTGTTACCATTCTTTCCAACTCTTGCTCATTGTTCTATGATTGCACCAATTCAGTTCTCAACACATCATTCTCATGCGCCAACCTAATGCATTCCTCAGATCTATCTTTTAGAGATATAACAAGATTTTATTAATTCTTCTTCTTATCTTCAATATCCTTAGACATCCTCATGGTTATAGCTTGCATTTCATTTTTCATGACACCATTCTCCTGACTCAACTTTTGACATTGTTACTTAAGGGCATCCTTCTCTTCATCATCCTGATTTTGCAAAATTTTCTTCCTTTTAGCTTGGGTAGATGACAACCTATCCTGCAGAGTAAAAATGAATTCCTTTGCAAATCTCAACTCATCTTGTAGCTTCATGTTCCTCACTCTTTTTGCACCATAGTCTTCATGTTCTACTTGAATTTCCTTCCTCAAACTTATCTCCATAGATTCTGGATACAGGATCTTCCTTAAGATGTTAGACTTACTCCAAGGCACCAGGATCTGATACCAATTGTTGGAATCCAAGAACATTGAGAGGGGGGGTGAATTTGTGTTCTACCGGAAAGAGTATTTTTAACCTTATTAACACAACTTAGCAACTGGTAAACATAAAAGCATTAAACAATAAGCAACAATGCAACCACAAAGATGAACACCATAACACCATAGATTTATACGTGGAAAACCTCAAAGAGGAAAAACCACGGTGAGATTGGAGACCCACAATATCTATCCACTGATCAGATGAATAAATATTACAATAAGGGGGCTGCACATGTAGGAAGGCCAACAACCTAGAGTGCACTGCTCATCACAAAAGGAGTCTCACTGACTAGAGAAAACATCGAACTACAATCTAGAATTAAGATTGAACTAAAAGAATAGCAACTCCTATGCTTGAGTATAGTTTTGGTTAAGCTCAATATCGGAGGCCTTAAACCTCTTCCACAAACCCAATTCAATCACCTATGATCGACCAAAACCTCTGCATATGATTACAACATTATTCACACACAGATAATCCTATATCCCATACCATGATCTACAAAGAGATCTTGCATCATATTTATACCAACCTGGGACCTAAACAATTAGGTCAGCCACCTAAAAGATAATAGAATAAATTCACAACTTAAACCCGTAATCTAATAATCAACCAAGTCGGCCTGAGATTGAGACAACATAATCCAATCAATAAATCCAACCAGTAACACATCTAGAGCATCAACCCACACGTTACATAAATCGGTCCATAACCTAATAGAATAACCACCAAACCTAAAATAGGTCCCCATAAGCCAAATGAAAAACCATGAACAACTGGAACATGATCATGATAGCCATCAGGATCCTGATAACCTTCTAGAAGCTACACCAACACCACTTATTGGATTTATTAAAAGATCTTCAACAAAGCGTTGTTGGTAAAACCCTTATCGGTAACCAAAAGGCTTACTAGAACAAATGATAGCTCGAGTCATCAAATCCCAAACCAACTGAATGTGATACGCATCAGAACATGTGAATAACCAATCCAAACCAATTCCACAAAAAAGAACATACCAGAGAAGATTTCCATATCAACATCATAATCCAACCACTTTATTGGAAGCAACCGGAAACCAATAAACAACTAAAATAGTTGGTGTTGCCATCAATGACTAAACATCAATGTAACACATAATCAATTCCTCCAAATTTCCAAGAGTTATTAGGATTATGGCTGGGAAAGATAAAGTTTGTGGTCGTGATCATGGTAGAGGTAGGGGTCATGGTCGTAGTGTAGGATGTCAGAATCCTTCACCTCAGCCTACACATGAGAGTTTTGAGCAGATTCAATCTACTCACGAGAGTCAGTATAGGGATTCTAGTTAGCATAGAGAGTAGCATATTATTCAGCAGGTCCATGAAATGGAGGAGTTGCACCAGATGTTCCAGGAGTTTTTGGCTCGACTAGGTTGTAGACCTCAGGCCGAATAGAAGGACAATATGCAGTTTGGGGAATCACACCTTCAGGATCATGTGGATAGAGAGAGAGAGGTTTACTAGGAAGATAGAGTTTCCAATTGACTAGGAGGCAGTAGTTGTTGGTCATATGAGGGATTTTTTGATATCTCGTCATCCTATTTTTGATGGTTCAGGAAGTGGACTTGAGGCTAAGACCTGGCTCATATATTTGGATAGGTGTTTTGTCATACATCCTAATGGAAGTAACACCAAGGAGAGATGTGTCATTATGCATCTCAAGGCTTTTGCTTCTACTTGGTGGATATTAGAGGAGCAGTGGATCAATGTGGATATTGGTATAGTGTCATGGCAATTGTTTATAAAGAGGTTCAAAGCTCAATTCCTTTCAATGTAGTGAAGACAACCTCACACAGATGAGTTTCATGAGTTGCATCAGTTGGGTATCATTCTAGACCAATATGAGCACATATTTTATGAGCACAAACATTATGTTGGTATTGGTAATGATGAGGCGATGTTGGTACAACATTTCATGAGAGGTTTGAATGATCACATAAATAGGGGAGTATGAGTATTTAAGCCATCTGTCGAGTTAGCCATGGAGAAAGCTCGGCTAGTAGAGCAGAATCTTTCCCATGCAAATAGTGATCAGTCAAGGGTTCAAGATTGGTAGTATACCTTTCAGTGGATCTAGGACTAGAGGTAGTCAGTCTCAAGTTGTTGCACCATATCAGAGTTTTTAGACACCTGCCAAGGGTGGTCAGCAGTAGCAGCAAAAATTTCAATCTAGGTCAAAGTAGTTTTAGGGTCAGCGTGGGGGTAATCCTAAGTTCAGGAAGGATAGGAACTGGCAGTGGGCTAGATAGAGTTTTCCAAGATAGTCCTCATAGAGTTCTTATCAGGCCACTAGTAGGGGTATCTTTCAGTAGTCCAGTGGGCCAGCTAGAGGTAGAGGACCCGGCAGAGGAGTTTGTGTCTCCTAAGGTCAGTATGGCCACATAGCTGCATGTTGTCCACAAAGATCATAGCAAACTACTAGTTAGAGACCATCAGCTTCAAAGCCTATTGTTGGGGATGCAGATCGATCCCACAAAGTTTTTGTAGTGATAAATAACTACCTGGCAAAGTAGTAGGGCACCATGATTGAGACCGCAGGTGTATTGGGTGGTATATCTATCTCAGTACTATTTGATTCAGGTGCTTTTGATTCCTTTATATATTCCTCCATTATGAAGCAGTGTGGACTTGCGTCTGCTAGACAAGCAGATAGGTGGCAAGTAGAGTTAGCTATTGGTTTTGATGTCGTCATAGATTCTTTCATTCCCAGATGTGAGTTGGACCTAGGACCCTTTGCTACCATATTTAACCTTCGAGTCATTCCTTTGGGATCTTATGGAGTTGTTTTGGGGATGGATTGGTTAGGATGACACAATGCTAGTGTGGACTATTGTCAGAAGACAATAGAGTGTTTGGATGACCATGGCAGTAAAAATGAGATAGTTGGGATTTCTAGATCGATATCACTCTGTATGATCTCCGCTATGAAGCTTAAGTGGTGTATGCATCAAGGGTGCCAACTTTTTATAGTTTCTCTTAAGGACATGGATGAGGAGAGAAGTCGGGAAGTCACTCTTGATAGTCACCCTCTTCTTCAGGAGTATGTCAATGTGTTCCCTAGTGACATTCTTGGTATGCCTCTGAAGCAAGATATAGACTTTCGCATTGACTTAGTTCCCGAAGTGGAACCTATTTCAAGAGAACCATATCGGATGACCACTCAAGAGTTGAGTGAGTTGAAGTTGCAGATTTAGGAATTGTTGGCCAAAGGGTTCATTCATCCTAGTGTTTATCCTTGGGGTGTGCCAGTTATCTTCATGAAGAAGAAAGATGGTTCCCTTCGGTTATGCATTGACTACTGACAGTTGAATAAGCTGACCATCAGGAATCAATATCCATTGCCTCGTATAGATGATCTCTTCAATTAGGTAAAGGGAGCTAAGGTGTTCTCTAAGAATGATCTAAAATCTGAGTATCATTAGTTGTGTATTCATGATGCAAGCATTCATAGGATGCCTTTTTGTACCCGTTATGGTCACTTTGAGTTCATAGTGGTGCCATTTGGGTTAACGAATGTGCCTTCAGTATTCATGAGCCTCATGAATGGGGTTTTCCGTATCTACCTTGATCATTTTGTCCTTGTGTTCTTGGATGATATTTTGATATACTCTAGAACTATGGAAGAGCATGAGGGCCACTTGCAACAGGTATTGCAGTGTTTGAGGGAGAATTGACTTTATGCCAATTTCATTGTGTGATTTCTTCCAATCTGAGGTGAACTATCTTGGTCGTGTGGTTTCAAGAGAAGATGTATCCATGGATCCTTCTAAGATCCAAGCCATTGTATATTGGCCAACACCGACTAATGTTTCTGAGATTAAAAGTTTTATGGTCTTGGCCCGATATTACCGTTGCTTTGTTCAGAGTTTTTCCCAAATAGGTCACCGATCACTTCTCTTCAGAGGAAAGGGAAGAAGTATGTTTGGTCAGAACAGTGTGAGGCAACTTTTCATACTCTGAAGGAACTCCTTGTTAGTGCACCAATTTTGGCAGTTCCTAATCAATCCAGAGATTTCATGGTCTATATTGATGCCTCTCTAGAAGGCATAGGAGAAGTGCTTATGTAGGATGGTCATGTGGTAGCCTATGAGTATTGCAATCTCAAAGACCACACCTGGTTTCATAGGTCTGAGCGTACCTAAATAATCCAATGGAAGTGGAGGAGGTAGTCTTAAGGCCTTAAATTTCATCCCTAGCCTTGCTCGATAGTGAGCATTGTCAATTGTCTATCAACCTTCCCTATGTTGGTATGTGGGTCGTGTCTTTAATTTGCTTTGTTGGGTTGCATGTTATACATTCATGAATTTAAATTATTATCTTCTTATGATTTTTAATGAGTAATTAATTATTAATACCTTATGGTTATTAATAATTAATGGATATTGCATTTATAAAATTAATTTAGAAATAAATGATTAAGAGTATTTGTTTATGGTTTAATAGATTAATCAATTATTCTATTTGGTTAGTTAAAATTGAATTGTTGATTTATTAATGAAATTCATATTATGTTTGTTTTCAATTGTTTTAAGAAAAGAGAGATAAAGTTAATTTTTACCCTTATGTAATTTTAAGGTTTAAATTGTTTTTTTAGTGTGTGTGGAAAAAATGAAATCAAATTAGAAAATTTAAATGCAAATGTATTGTTTTGAAAAGAAATTGATTTTTCAATTTTTCATTTAAAAAATAAATAGACCTAAAAAGATATTTTGGGAGGAAAAGTTTTTTATAATGAGGAAATTTTCCAAATTATTTCATGTTGCATTTTTGAAGAATATTTCTGGAACTCTCTGTTGTGAGTCAGTTTTAGTTGGAAAATTTGTGTGGTTGGAGAATCTGGTTTCTATGTTGAAGGGTTTTGTGGTTGCAAGGGTTGGTGTGCTCTCCTTCAAAAATTTCATCCAAGATAGCTCACCAGGTAGGACTTTTAACTCCCATTTTAAAATTTTACTGTTGAAAATCAACCCTCTATAATTGTTTGTGTTGTATTTTGAAGAGGAAATTGATTTAGTAATTTGTTTTTTTTTCATGTTTTAAAAAAAAATTAATTTCTTCATTGTTATATGAGGGGAGTTATGTTGCCCAAATTTTTATGGTTTTGGACAAACCTCGGAAGTTGTTTTTTTTCAAATTTCTTGGGTGTTGGGCATTGCATGTTAGAATTTTTGTTTTTAAAAAAAAGATTGGGAGGGAGAAATTATATATTCTGTAAACCTTGCTAAAAAAAATTGGCTGTTAAACTGTTCTCGGTTTTATTTGTCTTGTTGTTGTTGGGTTTGTTTTTTAAAAAGAAAAGAAAAAAATATATATTATTAAATAGGGGGGGTGGGGGGGGCAGTAACCCGTGGACACCACAACCCCCATGGCAGTGAGAGTCGTGGCTGATCACGTGCCATGGGAGCCATGGTTGTGGGCAGCCACAATCGTGGCCATCAATAGTCGTAGGGAGCCCATGGTTGTGGGGGACCATGGCCTGGCCCCACAAGCCACCGCCCCCCTCTATGGGGTGCTTCGTGGCAGCATGAAAACTTAAACGTTTTTTATTTTGTTTTTTTAATTTTTTTAATTAATATTTAATTAAATATATATATATATATATATGGAAAAATGACTTGGAAAAGACATGTTAGAAAATAAGAAAAATTAGAATGTTTTTGGTTACAAAATATCAGATTTTTCTTATGGATGATTTATTTTATATATATACACACACACACACACACACAGATATGTGTGTGTGTGTGTGTGTATATGTTGTAGACGTCTAAAAATGGTCAACGCTTGTGGAGTCATACTTTAACATTTGCGCATTGCCTTATTTTAGGGTTCTTGCGTCGCATTAACATTTCTCCTATGTTGCGTACTTGGTCTTTATCATTTGCGAGCATTGAGTCCTTCTTCTTTTTTTCCTCATTTTTATTGCTATTGAATTAGGGTTTTGTCCTCTTATCAATCTTGTCATTTTGTGATCGATTCATCATCGATCCTTGTCCTCTTGTCAATCTCGTCAATTTTGCGATCGATTTGTCATCGATCATTGTTCTTTTCAATCTTGTCATTTTGTGATCGATTCGTCATCGATCCTTGTCCTCTTGTCAATCTCGTCAATTTTGCGATCGATTTGTCATCGATCATTGTTCTTTTCAATCTTGTCATTTTGTGATTGATTCGTCATCGATCCGTGTCCTCTTGTCAATCTCGTCAATTTTGTGATCGATTTGTCATTGATCATTGTCCTTTTCAATCGTGTCAATTTGGATCAATTATTGTTCCTCGTCAATTGGCGCTTTTCAATTTGATCTCCTTGTCAATCTTGGTCAATTTGTCATTGATTTTTGTCAAATCAATCTCAATCATGTATCAGCATTGGTCCTCTGTTAATTAAAATCATAATCGACTTGACATCAATTATCTTTTGTCAAGACCTAATTGTCATCATTGCATTTCTAATTCATCTTCTAAGGTTTTATGATTTATTCATTTAATCTTGTATGTCATTTTCCCTCTAGGTTAAATAATTTATTTATTTATCCTAAGTCTTCTTGTCGCAATTAAATATTTATTTAATTGGCTAATTAATTCCTCCTCTTTTTGTAAATTAATTAATGAATGAAAAATTATTAATTAATTTACCTAATTTTCTTCAATTTCCTAATTTCCAAGTCATCATTTCTAACCTAATTTTCTAATTTCTTCTAATGTCTATTTCTATTTCAAATTCTTGTATAGCAATTTGTCATAATTTGTCATAACACCTTGCATAGCAATTTGTCATACACTTGTCATAATTTTGCTATTCTTCTTTTGAATTTCCTTTCAAATCTCTTCATGCTAATCTTGTCTTTTCTCCAATTTATCTATAAATTGGATGAATTTCTTCAATCAAGGATCCGAATTGATCGCATTTTCGAATCCTCGAATCAATCACGCTTCTAGTATTCTTGCACTACCGTCTTGTCAATCTTGCTTTCACATTATGCTTATGCACTTGAAGGTGAGATCCACAAAACAAAGCTATTTGAAGGAGAAAGAAGGATAATGGAGAATCATGGAGGAGACATCTGCATTTGAGATGGTTTGCGTTTGAATTGAATGTTTCATTTCCATATCTCTATTGAATGTTTATAGGTTTTGTTATCATTGCAATCTAGTTTTGTGATTGGGCTAGTTTAATGTTTCTATTGTTTTGATGATTTCTCAATTCCTGATCTAAATTAATTGGTGAACCCGATGTGAACTAACCCCTTAATCATGTTTTGAGTGCTTTTGAGCTATTTGCAGGTGAAAAACTCAAGAAATAGAGCAACTCGGAGCTTTCTGGGCACTTTTGCGCCTATGTCAAGGCATTCTTCACCTGTGTAAGGTAAATAGGCGCATCTTGATGGGTTTTGCGCCTTTTGCACTTGTGTTGAGTCATTCTGCGCTTGTGTTAAAAAAAAAAAAAACTGCACCTGTGTAGAAGGCATCTGCGCCTATGTAAGCAATTCTACGCCTATGTCAAGGCATTCTGCGCTTGTGTCAATGCATTATGTGCCTGTGTCAAGACATTCTATGCCTGTGTAAGGCCAGAAAAGAAGGTGAAAATTAGTGTTTTTACTTGCAAATTACTTTGTTTTGCATTCTGTTCTGGTATTCTGGTTTTCTTTGGTACTGATTCTCTGTGTAGCACCTTGGAGTTACGTGTGACAAAGACAAAAAAAGAATGAAACTACTAACAAATCTTATGCAGGTTCGCTAGTCAAAGACCAAACAAATCAAACTTCTAACTTAGTGATTTTGCAGGTTGCCTTGTATTTCAACCAAACTTTGTATTTGTGATTCATAATTAGGCACCTAGTATGTTTGCTAAGTAGGATGGAATGAACATGTGTTTTCTTTGATTGTCGAGCTTGACATTGGAGTAGGAGAGTATGCTCTCATCCTTCTTAGGGTGATCAGAAATCCAGATCTTCGATACCATTCTCATGTCTTGGATTGTTAGTTACCTTTAGAGGGCCTGCCTTCTTGACCATTTGCTTTCTTTTGCAAGCAAGTGACAATCATGAGAAGGGAATGACCCAAAGTGAGCACAGCCAAAGTACCTTGGCATTCTAACTCACTATAAATAAATACCTGATGGGCGAAAGCTTTGAAGGAAGGGTTACGTGGGAATTGTAGTTACTTGGGAAGTGATGACCCTTGGACTCTTTCTCATATCAACATCTAAGTAGGACCTCACTATCTAAATCATGCTTGTGCGACTAAATTTGTTTGGTATCTTGGTGGGCCATGTGTCTCAATCACGCTTGTGTGACACCAAGGAGTAACACTAAACAGAAATCCTTATTAAACACCTTGTATTTAGAGGCCAAAATCCTTCTAGGTGCTTGAGAAGGAGGAGTTTGGATACTTGGAAGAGATACTAAGTTTTCCATGGGGAGATTTCCATGGGGAGTGATGCTTGGCTGCCCTGAGAAGTGAGTGTTGTGGAGGGGAGCCCGTGGGGTCAAGAATCTATGTATTCTCCTTGAATCTCATAACGAGTCTACCTCTCAAGTACCTATTGTCCTTACCTACCATAAGAAATGTGTGAATGAGCATGATTGTCTTGAGTCTAAGTTAAAATATCTTGTCTTCTTTGCTTGTCAAAAGTTGAGTTGTGTCTCATTTCAAAAACAAGACAAATTGATTCAAAACAAGGTTAAACACAAGAGTATTTCATTCAACAAAGTTCAAAACACCTTCAAACATGGTTGTCAAACATTTTTCAAAATCTTGTCTCAACATTCATGTCACTTAGATTTAGGTTCATCCTAGGTTTGCATTTTGCAAATTCATTGTCAACTACCAAGGTTAGGTTTCACCTAGGTCATACTCCTTTGCATACCAATAAGGATCATCCATTTGCATGTGTCCTCTTGCATTAGAGTAACACCATTTCATAATTCAACCTTAGGTTTTGTCTTAGGTTGACATTGTCATACATTTGCATTTGCATCTTTGTCCTCATAACATTAGGTCACATTTGCATACCCTAGATCTCTTCATTAAGCTTAGGTCATCATCATATCATATTAGGGTCATTTGCATAGTAATTGTCCCTTTGCATATAGTGTCAAAACTAGGTTTTGTCATACTTGAGTAATGCAAATCTTTGATAAACCCTAAGTTATTGTTAGGAAGTCTAGACCTTGTCAAACTTTTGTCTTTTTGTCATCAATGTCATTTGGTCAAACCTAGCTTAGTATCCAAGCATATAGGTGAGACATTTTCAATTTGTCCTATTGTCACTTGGTCCTTTTGTCCTTTGAGATTTAGACATCATTTCAATTTCCTAAGGGTCTCATTTTTAGAATTGCATTCATGAGTTTGTCAAAATCTTGAAAAACAACAAAAACATTAAGTTGCATTGTCATCCTTTTAAGTTGCATTTGCCAATCCCATTAGTTGCATTGCATAGTGACATGTTTGTTGAAATGAGATCTCAACCTTCTTACGAAGCCATGTCATCACAATTGAGCAATCAATCATGTCAATCCAATCTCTACATGTCTCAGAACTTGGATCAAACTTATCATGATGATGTAAATGTCCAAATACAAAAACTAGAGGAGAAACTAGCTCAAGAAAATGAGATTTTGGAACAAAAAGTGAAAAACATTGAGAAGAATAGATCACAAACGTCCAAAATGTTTCAAAAATTTCCAAGTTGAAATCCAAAGATTGAGCCAATTGATGTAAGATATCTTCTTGAATGATCAGACATACCAGCTCTCCTCTCCCAAATAGAGATGATGAAACAATTTCAAGAAAAGAGACAACATCAATTTCAACATTATGTGCCTCCACAACAAGAACAAGAAGGTGTTTACTATCAATCAGATTTTCAACCAATACAGCCAATGGTTCAACCAATTGTTCAACAAATACAACCAATACAACCAATGGTCCAATTTCAACAATATGTCCAACCAACTATACAATGTCCACAAATGGTTCAACCAATCGTGGAATATCAATGTCAACAACCACAACAAAACATTCAAAAACAAAGGTTGCAGCACACACCAACCCAAGTTTCAAACATGTCAGAATAATTGAACCAAGTCCAATATCAAAACATGACATCAGATCAGAACCAACTCCTTGCCAAACAAGTTCAAATTCCAGATACAACTATGTCAAAACCTCGAAAGAAAGGTGGCTTTATTGTAATGCTCTTAAGGAAATTACCAAGTGAGTTCTTTGAGGAAGATCAAGATAATACAATTATGTCTAGCAATGCCTCATCCCCCTACAAACAAATTGACTCTCTAGTGGCATCTATCCCTACACCTTTAGAAGTTTCACAAGAACCTTCCATATTATCCTCATCAAACAATACACCCAAGGATGCAATTATCCAAGGGCTATCCATAATTGATTTCCAAGATAATCCAATTAATGATGCACATCCTTGTCATGTTTCAGAAATACTAGACCCAATAC
This sequence comes from Cryptomeria japonica, assembly GCF_030272615.1. Classification (NCBI taxonomy): domain Eukaryota; kingdom Viridiplantae; phylum Streptophyta; class Pinopsida; order Cupressales; family Cupressaceae; genus Cryptomeria; species Cryptomeria japonica. Next base: position 426,147,653 of record NC_081415.1, read on the forward strand.
AACCATGCACTTTATTGCCATTACCTATTTTAGAGGACCCCATTCGAAGTCCCTCTTCCTCATGTTCAAGCATTGATTCCTTGCCAGAATCTATCACAAATGTTCAAAGTGCATTTCCTTCATGTCAAAACATTAATCCATTGCCAAAATCCCCCATGCATATCCAAAGTCCAACCTCATGTCAAGAGGATAATTTAGAGCATGAAGAAATGAGTCCTCAAGAAAATCAAGATAAAGATCATGAAACCTTATCATCCCATCCAATTGTTGACCAGGATCTCATCTTCCCAAAAACTCATGATGATTTCCCTATTCTTGTCCATCCTATCCAAAGTCCTATTGACACTCCATTCCCTAAGGAAGATCAAGATATCCTAGTCCATCCAATCCCAAATGATCCCCTTCCATTTCATGAAAAAAAATGTCCTTTCAAATCCCATTGACATTCCACTTCCTAAGAAAGATCAAGATATCCCTTCCATCCTTTCTGATGATCCCATTAAAAGTCAAGAGAAAAGCACCTTTAAAGAGGATTCCAATGATCTTCCTCCTTGTCAAGATCAAATTATTCCTTTAAATCCTCCACAAGATCCTTTTGTTCCTCCATCTCCTTGTCTTAATGCTCCATATACACTCCAAGATCGTATTTCTTTTGATGATCCCATTATTTCTCCCATTCCATCTCTTGAAGAGCTTGTCATTGAACCATGTCCACTACACAATCCTAGTCCCCCTCATGATCCTAATCCCCCTCATGATTCTAACATGTCAGTGCAAGATGTTCATGAACCCTCGACATGCATAATGGGTTCTTCCACTTTGGTGCAATCTGATCCACTTCAAGATCTCATTATTTCTCTCATATCATATCCACCTCATAATGGACTCGTGTCTTCTTCCAAAAGAAAAGAGTATCCTACAAGTCAAGATATTCATAAAGGCAAAGGACTAGACCTTCATGAGAAAGAACCCCTCCATATCAAAGAAGATCTTAAGGGTCATGTCTACACAACTCACTCTCAAGACGTTGGTATCCCTCCATCAAAATTAAAACATACACCTTCCCCATCGTACCTTCCATCCATCTTAGGTCCTTATATCCCTTCATCCTCTATGAAAGGTCAGAAAAGGCACACATCCTTGAGTAAATTTCATCAATCCAAAAGAAGTCCATTTCATTCATATCCATCCATGCATTCCTTTCCCCCTCCAAGCAATTTGGATGCCAAGCATAAAAGTCATAAGTCTAGAAATCCACATGTATTCAAGGATCAACATGTCCAATATAATCGACATGTCAAAACAAAGAACAATATGATCTATAAAGAAAAAGAAATATCCAAAAGGCCACAAAGGCCCACTGAGAAAAATAAAGCAAAGTCAAAATATATATGGGTTCCTAAATCCCTTGTGCAAGCAATGCACTCCAAGGAACCACAAAAGCATGAAAAATCAAAAACCATGTGGATCCCTAAGTGGCTCCTTGAAGCACAAAAGCCTAAAGAAACATCCAACTTGGCATCCAAAGTTGCTATTCCTCCATCCAACCCTCTCAAATTTATTCCTCCATCACCTTCTTCATCCATTTTGGGCCCTTATGTCCCAAAATCCCAAGCTATTCCTCCATCCAAATCTCACAATCTGAGATCCATTTTTCCTCCATCAATCCACCACCCATCAAGGTGTGTGCCAATGTTGATCTTGCCTTCATTTCCATCCACTCAAGCTGAATTCTTCCAATACCCTATCCATTATCCAATGCATATTTTCCATCCTTTGATCCCTTTGATCCCATCCTTTACATAAATCCTTGCCTTAGTTTCATCTTATTTTCTATGTCCTTATCCTACCAACGTCTTTGAGCATACTTTTAAAGGTCATGGTCCCTTTTTTTCAAGGCTACTATCCAAAAAAAAAAAAAAGCTTGACCCCTTCTTCCATCCCCTCTCATGTGTCCATTTTCAACTAAAATGTCAAAAAAAGAAAAAAAATTAAAGCAAAAATAATTCGTCCACTGGTGAAAACTTGGCAAACAGGCGCCTTGGGCAAGTATCGTGATGAAAACCTGGCAAACAGGCATCGTGCGTAATCTATGAACTTCTTGCATACCGTACTTGGGGATAGGTTTTATCCTATCATATCCTTTTGTCCTTCATTGTTCCATTATCCTATCGAACCCCTGTCATTACCCTTCATATCTTATTGTCCCTCATGTCCATTTCCTCTTTCCACCTTTGATCTTGACAAGGCTGAGGATCATCATGAGCATCATGCATCTTGTTTGCAGCTTTCAGTCTATCTTAGCTTTTGGTCTTTATCCATTTGCTTATTATAACCTTTCATCGATATTCCCTAGCTTATTGCAACTTTCTGCCACTATCCCTTAGCCTACCCCGACCCTCAGTCCATGTCCCTTATCCATTCTTGGTCTTGCTTATCCTATCCACATCTTATCACTATCCATACACTCTTTCTATCCCTTGATCTTGATCTGACATAAGGACGCAAAATTTAAACATGGTTTCAAAAACCTCTTGACATGTCCCTCATGCCATGTCACTGCTTTACATTGTCATATCCAGTCTCTTGTCTCATCATGCAATAGCCCTTGAAAATTGCATCCCCATTGTCTCCATAATAAAAGGCCCTTGTCTTCCCTCTATCCACCAACATTTCACAAAGCCTATTTATTCACCTGTCATATTCCTTGCCTTGCTAGACACTGGGGGCAAAATCATAAAAATTGAAAAATGTCATGAAATAATCAAAAAAAATTGAAAAAAATCATGAAAACATTCAAAAACATCAAAAAAAGATCATGTGTTCATTTTCGGCTATAATGTCCTAAAAAATTTCTAAAAATCAAATAAAGTCCTAAAATAATCCAAAAAAAAATCAAATAAAGTCCTGAAAAAAAAAATTTTAAATCAAATAATGTCCTGAAAAAATCATAAAAATTGCAAAATGTCCTGAAACAAAAAAAATCATAAAAATCAAAAAATGTCTTGAAAAAAATCCAAAAAAAGTCAAATAAAGTCCTGAAAAAACGAACAAATTTTTTTTTCAAAACATCAAAATCCAAAAACAATTCCTTTGGCATTTTGCATTTTGGCAATAAATGATCCCTTTGTACATAGACAGATCACTGAGCATACTTCCAATGACTCTCAATCACACACTACACTTTACTGTAAATCACTCATTCACAGATGAACTTTTCAATCAAACTAGACATTCAACCTGATCAAAATTGTCATATCAATCAACATCAATATCATTCGTCCTTGGCACACTATCATGGGTCTTATACAGGGTGTGGTATACTTGAAACCAGACTGTGTCCTGTCTTAGATGGGGTAGCGCATTCCCTGAAACTAGATAGCATGATCGTCCTATCAACACTTTCAACTTTTGACAATGAAGATCAAGATGTTTGTTTGACTTGTTGGAATTAGTGAGTCTTATCTTTTTACTGATTTATCTTTGGCTTCGATCATGTTCCTATGTTGCTCAAGGATGTCATTGAGTGATTTAGATTGACCGGGATGATTCATGGTCCCTTTCCTTTTTTTGTTGTGTTTGTTGTTTGTGGAATGTTTGTCACAAACTAGGGCAACTATATCATTGGGTGTCTATGATAAGTACGTTCACTTTGTGAATGCCGCCATACCTCGACCCTTGATGTATGCACCCTTGGATGCTTCACTCATTCCTTGTGTGTGATGTGTCTATCTTTTGCAAAAGGGAATGCGTTCCAGCTCTGGCCTTCAATGCCATGATGCTCTACATCCGCTTTGCTACAATAAATAAAGGTTCTCGCCTACTTATGTGCATTTGTAAAAGCAAGTTTTCCTTCATCTCTAACTGTCCTCTATCTAATTTCTGCTTACTAACATTTCTTCCATCAGTCTTGGCAGTCCATTCGAACCTATCATCTTCTATTATTCTTATCGATCACTTGGCCTCTTTTCTAGATTTTTCCGGCCAATTCCTCGAGGGGGCATGCATATGTCATTGTTATTGTCTAGGGCATTTTCATTATTGTTCTTTGAAACATATGTCATTGTTATTGTCTGGGGCATTTTCATTATTGTTCTTTGAAACATTGCTTAAAATCGCATTGTCTCAAAGAGGGGCAAAATGTAGACATCTAAAAATGGTCAACGCTTACGGAGTCATACTTTAACATTTGCGCATTGCCTTATTTTAGGGTTCTTACATCACATTAACATTTCTTCTATGTTGTGTACTTGGTCTTTATCATTTGTGAGCGTTGAGTCCTTCTTCTGCATTCCTCATTTTTATCACTTTTGAATTAGGGTTTTGTCCTCTTGTCAATCTTGTCATTTTGCGATCGATTCGTCATCGATCCTTATCCTCTTGTCAATCTCGTCAATTTTGCGATCGATTTGTCATTAATTGTTGTTCTTGTCAATCTTGTCATTTTGTGATCGATTCGTCATCAATCCTTGTCCTCTTGTCAATCTCATCAATTTTGCGATCGATTTGTCATCGATCATTGTTCTTTTCAATCTTGTCATTTTGTGATTGATTCGTCATCGATCCTTGTCCTCTTGTCAATCTCGTCAATTTTGTGATCGATTTGTCATTGATCGTTGTCCTTTACAATCGTGTCAATTTGGATCAATTATTGTTCCTCGTCAATTGGCACTTTTCAATTTGATCTCCTTGTCAATCTTGGTCAATTTGTCATTGATTTTTGTCAAATCAATCTCAATCATGTATCAGCATTGGTCCTCTATCAATTAAAATCATAATCGACTCGACATCAATTATCTTTTGTCAAGACCTAATTGTCGTCATTGCATTTCTAATTCATCTTCTAAGGTTTTATGATTTATTCATTTAATCTTGTATGTCATTTTCCCTCTAGGTTAAATAATTTATTTATTTATCCTAAGTCTTCTTGTCGCAATTAAATATTTATTTAATTGGCTAATTAATTCCTCCTCTTTTTGTAAATTAATTAATGAATGAAAAATTATTAATTAATTTACCTAATTTTCATCAATTTCCTAATTTCCAAGTCATCATTTCTAACCTAATTTTCTAATTTCTTCTAATGTCTATTTCTATTTCAAATTCTTGCATAGCAATTTGTCATAATTTGTCATAACACCTTGCATAGCAATTTGTCATACACTTGTCATAATTTTGCTATTCTTCTTTTGAATTTCCTTTCAAATCTCTTCATGCTAATCTTGTCTTTTCTCCAATTTATCTATAAATTGGATGAATTTCTTCAATCAAGGATCCGAATTGATCGCATTTTCGAATCCCCGAATCAATCACGCTTCTAGTATTCTTGCGCTACCATCTTGTCAATCTTGCTTTCACATTATGCTTATGCACTTAAAGGTGAGATCCACAAAACAAAGATATTTGAAGGAGAAAGAAGGACAATGGAGAATCATGGAGGAGACATCCACATTTGAGATGGTTTGCGTTTGAATTGAATGTTTCATTTCCATATCTCTATTGAATTTTTGTAGGTTTTGTTATCATTGCAATCTGGTTTTGTGATGGAGCTAGGCTAATGTTTATATTGCTTTGATGATTTCCATATTCCTATCTACATATGTATATATATATAGAGAGAGAGCACATGTAATAACCCACTTAACTTAATCCAAAAACTCAACTGATTTTTTTGTTTTTTTTAATATATAAAAATATTGATTTCTTATTCTTACTTATTCTTATTTATTTTTTTATTCAATCACATACTCAGGTACATCTATCCAAACAAGATAGGCATCCATCCAACCGGGATGGGCATCTAACCATACGGGTTAGGCATCTATCCATATGGGACTAGGCATCTAACCATATGGGTTAGGCATCTAACCATACGGGTTAGGCATTTGTCCATACGGGACAGGAGGTTTCATCTATCCAATCCAGGATAGGCATCTACCCAAACAGGGTAGGCATCTATTCATAAGAATAGGATATGCTCTGGCCAGAGACTTTAGACTCATCGGGACCATCCGGGTCCTAAGCCACTCTCTAAAGTCTCTGGCCAAAGCATATCCTATTCTTATGAATAGATGTCTACCCCATTTGGGTAGATGCCTATCTCGGATTGGATAGATGAAACCTCCTATCCCATATGGACAGATGCCTAACCCATATGGTTAGATGCCTAACCCGTATGGTTAGATGCCTAGTCCTATATGGATAGATGCCTAACCCATATGGTTAGATGCCCATCCTGTTTGGATGGATGCTTATCTCATTTGGATAGATGTACCTGAGTATGTTTTTGAAGAAAAAAATAAATAAGAATAAGTAAGAATAAGAAATCAATATTTTTATATATTAAAAAAAAAAAAAAAATCAGTTGAGTATTTGGATTAAGTTAAGTTTGTTATTACATGAGGTATATATATATATATATATATATATATATATATATATATATATATATATATATATATATATATATATGTATATGTATATGTATATGTATATGTATATGTATATGTATATGTATATGTATATGTATATATACATATACATATACATATACATTGTGTGTGTGTGTGTGTGTGTACATTTATATATGTATATATATAGACATATTATATATTATATATATATTTGTGTTTATGGCTCAAATGTGTTTATGATGGTTTGGAATTTTCAATGGATATAGTAATTATTGATTTGAATTTTTAACTGAATTAGTGAGATTATTGTTAATGAATGATTTTTTTGGATTTTTGGAACTTAGAATTTTAGTAAACTTGGTCAACATTGATTAGATAGGAAAAACATATCTATATTCAAATTTTAGTGGTGTTGTTGTTGGCATTATAACAGATGAGGAGAGATTGTTGGCATTTCAATAAGGATATTGAGAAGGTTGTTGATGATTATGGATATAATTGATTAAGGATATTTACTATCTTAATATTATTATTTTGTCATTAATGTCAAGAAATTGATTTTGTAATTTAGTATGATGTTGCCATATCTTAAGAAGTATGATTTGATGAGAATAAAGATGTCGGTAAAAGACACAGAAAGAATGTGATGAATAAGGGGAGGAATAAGTTATTCAATGGGCAACTATTACCGAGTTAGACAATGATGAGATCATGATGTTTAGATTGTTTTGATATCCTACATTTGTTGTTGATTGTAAGGTTAATACTATACTATGTTACCGAGCAAAGAACCTAGTCAGTAAACCCTAAGGAACCTAGTCGGTAAACCCTAAGGTTATTGCTATCAGTTAATGAAGGCAGAATGTCTACCGAGTGAAGTTTAGTATTTACCGAGTTGCAACTGAGTAATAACAAAATGCATTGAATGAATAAAAGCATTATTTAAGGAAGGAAGCTGATGAGCTGGCTATGATTAAATGATTGGTATGTCATGCATGAAGTTTGTTAAAGAATCTATGGCAAAGGAAGATCGGCAGGAAGATCTATAGCTCAGATTGAACCACAATACCCTAGCACAAGTTCCAAGGTGGGGTAAAACATTTTCAGATCAAAGGATACATTGAACCTGGTCAAGTTTGAAGATCTGATGGCTATGATTGATCATGGGAAATGTGATCAAGGAGATTAAGCGGTTGGCAAATTGTTTATAAATAAGGAACTGTTGATAAAAAATGTGTGCGGACAAGTGTATGCATAGGGATGCTACATAGTGATTACTGAGCACAGAAGCTGTAAGGCCTGTTTGAATAACAAAGTATAGAGCCCAGCAGATGGACAGGATAAGTCCTATTGTATTGAGCAAATAAGAATTTGCTTTAGCATTTTTAGATGTGAAGTTGTAGATAGATTTTTATTACTGTTATTTTGTGAAGTAACAGAAAATCTCTTAACCGAGTGGACTTAACAGTCTTATTTGTAAAACCCTCTAGCAAGGTGACATTTCGATTGAGTGTTTGAAATCCTTTAACAAGGTCACTTCTAACAAGGTGAAGATCCTAACAGATCTAAGGGAAATTCCTTAACCGGGTCACATCTAGCAATGTGTTTGTAATCTTTAACAAGATTTACTTTTAACCGAGCATACTCTAGAAGAGTATATTTCTTAGTGGGTCTTAAATCTCACAGTGGTTTTTCCCTATTTGGGTTTCCATGTTAAATCTGGTGTTATGAATGTTTTGAGGTTTATATGCTTTTGAGTTTGCATGTTTATCAGTTTTGGTTATATTGCTGAAGTATATGTTACCGAGGTTGAATCTATTTTTTTTATGGAAGATTAGGTTTCTATGATTCACCCCCCCCCCCCTCTCATCTTATTAGCTTGGCATCTGTACTTAACATTAAGTATCAGAACTATCAATTGGTATCAGAGCTTTGGACTCTGGAAAGAAAAGTTTAAAGGTACTTGAGGCAAAGATCCAAAGATGTACAAGAGGGATGCATCGAAGCTGAAAAAGTCAAGTTTCTCTACATGGCAGAAAAGGATGAAGCTGCACCTATCAAGAGTTGGAGAATACGTTGTATATTATCTGGAGAATAATTTCATTACACCCAGCACCTATCCAGTGACAATGGAAGAGATAAAGGAAAAGCAAGAACATATTCAAGCAATGATTGAAATAACATCTACATTGACCGACTCAGAATTTAATGATCTAGAAGGCTGCAATGATGCAAAGGCAATGTGGGACAAGCTGATATCTGTGTATGGTGGAGATGAACATGTTCAAAGAGAAAAAGTGGACAGTCTAAGAGGGCAACTTGAATCTATGAGGATGAATGAAGGTGAGAACATAACCCAGTACAGTACAAGACTAAAGGAGATTGTCAATCAAATCAAAGGAGCAGGTGGAACTATTGAAGAAAAGGATATAACAAAATGAGTAAGTACACTAAAGGGCATCACAATGGAGCAAGTGAAAGATTTCGCAAGAACATGGAAGAAGTACACAAACTATATGAGGAAATTAGAAAGCAAGAAGAGTTTGAAGCACTATTAGCCAGAAGGTTACCAAGAGGCAAAGAGAGATTACCGAGATGATAGACAAAAAGATAATCATTACGGAGGACACCGAGACTTTAGAAGAAGAGATAGAAAGTCATGCTTAATAGTGTATATGGTGAAAATGGATAGCAATAAACAACAATATTGAAAGACTAAAATGGATTCAACCACCAAACCCTAGCCTAACAATGAACAAAGATCCACCATAACATATGAAGATAACCTAAGACAATGCAAAATAACTCAATAAATCACAAAGATTATACCATCACATGTCCACTAGGGTTTTTGATCTCCATTCTTCCTATCTCCATTGATCTTGTTTGATATGCTTGCTCTCAGATTTTTGTATGCACAAGAGCTCAACAAAGAACGGAATGTGGTTGCAAGTAGGATCGTAGTATAGCCAAGTCCTCCAAAATTAGTCATTAGGGTCCTTGGTAATGAAGAAAGCATCTCCTTAAATAGAAGACACAATAGAAAATGGAGGGTTAAGATTGAGAGGTGTAAAAAGAGAGGTCGGCTAGGATTAGAGGGTAGGTATAAGAAATACCAAAATAATGAAAGGGGTAGGTAGTGTAGGAAATAAGAGATGAATGACATGTGTCATGTGTAGAAAAGGTTAATGAATTAATTAAATAAATAAAGATTTATTTAATTAATAGAAGAAGTAGGGTAATTAAATAAATAAAATATTTATTTAATTTAGGAAAGGGATAATTAAAATAAATAAATGTATTTATTTAAATGAGAAATAAGGCTAGAAGAGGATAAATGAATTAATTAAATAAATAAAGATTTATTTAATTAATAGAAGAATTAAGCTAAAGTAATTAAATAAATAAAATATTTATTTAATTAGACATGACAATTTTAGGTGTCTACATTTTGCCCCTCTTTGAGACAATGCGGCTTGTCGCGTTGTTTCAAAGAAGATAAGATGAACTGATACAGAGTTGCCCCAGGATGGGAATGATATGCCCCCTCGAGAGATTGGATGAAAAAGTCTGGAAAGATTGCAGACAATCTCGCGATAAGAAAGATGGGAAAGAATGGACTGATTGGATAAAGTGACAAAATCACAGGATGAGGAATACTGACTCGGGAAAATGAGGGCGAGGGCTAGGGTAGGCTATAAGATAAACCACGGGCAAAAGACATCCTCATTGTCATCCACACCCATAGAAGAGCACAGTGCAGAGCGAGAAAAGAGCAGCAGCAGTCAGCAGCGATGGCATTCGTTCATAGATTCGATCGTGTCCGCCGATTCCAGCGACCAGCCGATGCAGGAGAGCCGGTAAGTACCCGAAAACCTCCTCGTACTTTCACGCATTTCAAGTTTTGTCATTAATGCATGTTTAGGAGCAATAAATGCGCTAGAAATAGGGTAGTTTAAAAGTGCAAAAACGCGCAACCGCGTCTGTGTCAGCGCCAGGCGCGTCTGTGTCCAACAGGCACGTCTGTGTCGGGTCCAGGCGCGTCTGTGCCTGGAACCGCGTTTGTGTTGAATGCGCACGCGTTTGTGAAATGTAGTAGCGTCTGTGCTTTTGAACAGCGTTTATGTCATGCAGGGACGTCTGTGATCCCTGGTCGCGTTTATGTCTGGCATAGGCACGTTTGTGTTTAGAAAGCGCGTCTGTGTTGCAGAGGCGCGTTTGTGCAGTCTATAAGCGCGTTTATGAGTTAAAAGCGCGTGTGTGTTGAAAAAGTGCGTTTATGTGTTTAAATGCATGGTGTTTAGTCCTTTAGGTCAAATCGGCAGTTCTGTGATGAACATACGCTGTCGATTGGATAAGCTGCTGAGAGGATACACTCAAGCAGGTCCTCTAGGAATACTAGGATAGATCAAGGCACTTTGTGATGAACAGGGAGCACCAGGATAAGCAGCACTTTGTGATGAACAGGGAGTGCGAATGTGAGTGACACTTTGTGATGAACAGGGAATGTCACACACGTAGTACTTTGTGATGAACAGTGAGCACTACTAGGATAAATAGCAACACTTTGTGATGAACAGTGAGTGTCACTAGGGTAGATAGCCATATGCATTTGGGTAGCGAGTAGCATTTTGTGATAAACAGTGAATGCCACAATAACTGACAAGATTGATTTGCTTGACTGCAGGAGTATTTGCCGATGTTGGAGTCACGGGAGAGATTCCCATCGACTCAGAGACTGCGTCCAGAGTTGTCCATCCAGGACATGATTTCCATTGAGGAGATGGGTCTCACATATATGCTCTATGTGCCTGAGTTTCGGGCAAACATGGGGTTGCTGACTGCATTGGCCGAGAGATGGCACTCAGAGACATGCACGTTTCACCTGCCGATGGGTGAGATGACAGTGACACTAGAGGATGTCTACAGGATACTGCATGTTCCCATTGATGGAGAGTTGATCCCCTACGACCGTGACGGTGACAGGGAGGCCTTGAGACGGGTTTTTCAGGATCCTGAGTTGGAGATGAGAGCAGGGCATGTAGCCTGGGACACCATGACTGCCACGGGATTGGCATTGCCGGCAGTTATTGGGGGAGTTATCAGTGGATACCTGTGTCCAGACAGGGCCACACGAGGATTGGCAGTGGGCTGGGGAGGGGCCTTGGAGACGCTGATGGCAGAGCACACTAGGTATGCATGGGGGCCATGTGTCCTAGCACATTTGTACTATGAGCTGCATCAGTTTGTATACCACGGATCAGTGGGGCTGGGCTGCGGTGTGACTCTATTGCAGGTGTGGGCCTATGAGCACCTTCCAGTGACGAGGCCGATTCATTTCAGAGGCAGAGGACAGGGACAGAGTTTTGTTCATTTGTATGCCATGATCACATCCCAGCCTCGGATTGGGAGATTGGAGCACTGGAGGAGAGTCATTGATGACATTGATATGGTGATCTGGAGGCCGTACCTGGGGTGCGAGGAGTGGGGTGATGATGCACTGGAGCTACCCTACACCTTCCGGAGCAGGTACCTGATTGGGCGGACGCCCTATATATTAGAGAGACAGCTGGTGGATAGGGTATGCAGGCAGTATGGCCGGATTCAGAGGATGCCCCGAGGCTCGGGTATGTATGCCCGTACTGTTAGAGATCAGGTGCAGTTTGGCCCACTGCTATCTTATGATCAGGCAGTGATGCAGCTAGCAGAGATGATGCCGATGCCATGGGACATGTGGCCAGAGGTAGATGATGCAGGGATGGACGCAGAGTACTCTGCGTACTGGGCAGAGCATCCATTTCCGAGGTTGACAGATCCGGCAGAGCCAGTGGATGGAGAGGGTGGAGGAGATGATGATGAGGGAGGAGGGGATGCAGGTAGGGGCCGGCGGAGGCGGAGGGGAGTGGTGGGAGAGAGACGGGTAGCACCTCGGAGGGAGGGAGGTCAGGAGAGAGCAGCTCCAGTGGTGAGAGGACGGGGTGGACTGCCCCTACAGGTGCCAGCAGCACAGGGTCCCAGAGAGGGACAGAGACAGGTACAGCCACAGGGACAGAGACAGGGACAGCCACAGGTACCTATACAGGCACAGGGACAGGTGCAGGCAGAGGCACAGGGACAGGCACCTGTAGAGGGGGAGCCACAGGCAGGGGCGGAGAGCGGAGACTCCGAGGAGGATGAGGTGGTGAGGTTGCGGGAGATCTGCCAGGGCCAGGCAGATGAGATTGAGGATTTGGTTCGAGAGAGGAACCACCTCAGGATCAGGGTCCGAGACACAGAGCGGGAGAGGGATCAGGCCATCCAGAGATATACCGAGGCCGAGACAGCTCTGAGGGCAGGTAGGCGGGCAGCAGAGGATGCAGGGGCAGGCTACGCCTATGTTTTGCGAGCGGGAGAGGAGATCGCCTACTGGAGGGATCTATATTATGCAGCCGTGCCAGCGGAGCAGCGGGCTAGGAGCTTCCAGAGGTCGTCGCGCACAGCGACGGCTACGGGAGGGAGCCGCAGGAGACAGGCATCCAGCGGTGGGGTTATGGGGCCTCCACCACCACCAGAGGGACAGGGGGATCCAGGGGCAGGGCCATCTACAGCTCAGACTCCGTCGAGGCGAGGTGGCTCCGAGGGAGGGAGTTCCTCATAGCTATAGTGGGCTCCCATTGTATCAGTAGATGTATCATTGTTGTATTGTAGACACCTGCGGGTGATTCTTTTGTAGCCATATGATTCTTTTGACATCATTGTATTATGACACATTTGATTGATTATATATATGAGATGATTCATCTTTTGCGGCAGCTATATGCATGTGTACCTTGTGTGATGAGATGTTCTTATGTGATGCATGTTTTATGATATGGATGCTTATATGATGCAAGGCCATATATTTTTGTTCTTTTATGTTGTATATGTGATGCATGATGCAAATGAAAATGTATGTGATGCAAATGATTATTTATATAATGAAAATGTGAGATGTGCTAACATGTGTTGTATGCAGGATGTGATGCCATTATAATATCTATATGTATGAAATGCTTATATGTGGTGATGCAGGTGCAACTATATGAAATGCACATGTTTTTGGTGTGTCATTATACTCAGTCATGTGATAGCGGGCTACGCGGACTCGAGAAAGACAATGGAAGTCAATCAAGAAAGGGGGATGGAAGACAGAAGATATGAACGTGAAAGAGCTTCTTGTGCGTTATCATCATTGAGCTTTATTATGGCAGAATAGGTTATGACAATCGAGGCATATGTTCGGCCCAGAAAGTCATTGTACCTGTTTGCATGGAGATAAGACAGTCACAAACAAGGAATGCCCCAGTTCACACTAGACTCACAGTGTCCTCATATCCTTGGACAAGTCATAGTATTACTAAAAGACAATCCACAGACAGCAAATGCAAATAAGTGACGATACCCCATCCTCGCCTTTCTAGTCAAAGACATCCTGGAGATAGAATCTCTAGTCAAAGACATCCCGGAAAAGCTAAAAGACATGTCACCAAAAAGATAAAACCAAAAGAAAACCAAGACTCGACACCCACATCCACTGTAGTCCTCAAGTTTGTGTCTCTTGTCAGTTGTTTAAGTCAAATTTTGATTGTGGTCACAATGTTCACTTTCACAAAAAGGATAGATAGCACTGAACCATATGTTGTCTGAGTCTGTTAAAAGATTTGATTTTGTTGAAGCCCATTGTTGCTGCTGTGTCTCCTTGGAAACTGACTGAATCCATGAAACTGATACCTTATTGTGGAGAAGATGGAACTTTATTGCGGATCTGCGATGCAAAATGTTGCTTTATTGCGAATTGTGCGCGGATAGACTGAAGAGAGCTGAAAGAAACTGTACTCCTCGAAACATGTGATGTTCTCAGTTCCACACCCATTACTAGACGCAGGGATTGGCCGTAGTCACAGATAGGATCTGATTTATTATGAATGGCTAACCAATCTCGGGTAGATCAATAACAAGCCATGATGGGAATGGGTAAGTTTATTGTGAGTGAATTGGTCGTGATTGTGTGCGAAGTGAAAGAATGAAAGGGAATCCTGAAAGAGGGAGGAGCAAAGTCCCTACGCATGGCGCTGGTGACCCAGTTTTCACCATGGTACTTGCCCAGGGCGCCACCGAAGTGGTTTTCACCGTTGGACGAAATTATTTCTCTTTACTTTCTTGGATTTTGCAATTTTTTTGTTGTCACAAGGCGCCTGTTTGCCAGGTTTTCACCAAGTAACAAGTTTTTTGTTTTTTATAATTTTTTTTTTGTATTTTTGAATTTTTTTGATTTTTTTGTATTTTTGCATTAGGATACTCAAAAAGAGCTTATGTGTAGAACCTGCGAAGGTGCATGCTATTGATAGGGTCCTCCAAAGATTCACCTTCTATAGTTGAGAGCTGATATGCCCCAGATCCATATGCTGCTGTGATGATGTAAGGACCAAGCCAGTTGGGTTCAAATTTGCCCTTCTTTTCTCTATCTTGCTGATTCTTGGGGTTCTCTCTGAGGACTAAGTCACCTACCTCAAATGTGCGAGGCTTGACCTTGTGATTGTAACTGCGACTCATTCGTTGTTGGTAAGCCTTGAGATGATTAAAAGCAGTGTGTCGTCGTTCCTCCAACAGTTCTAGTTCTTGTAAGCGAGAGACCCTGTAGTCTTCATCGTTGATTATGTTTCTCAAGGAGACCCGTAAAGAAGGTAACTCGACCTCAATAGGCAAGATGGCTTCAGCACCATAGACAAGTGAGTAAGGTGTAGCTCCTGTAGGTGTGCGGACACTGGTACGATATGCCCAAAGTGCGGGATTGAGTTGGACATGCCAGTTACGGCCAGCGTCGTCGACTGTCTTTTTAAGTATTTTGAGGATTGTTTTGTTAGACGCCTCAGCTTGGCCATTACCTTGGGGGTAATATGGTGTGGAGAAACGATGAGAGATATGGAATCGCTCACAGAGTTCATGAACATCCTGATTCTTGAAAGGACGCCCGTTGTCGGTAATAATGGAAGTAGGAATCCCGTATCGGCAAATGATGTAGTTCAGGATGAAAGTAGCGATTTGTTTCCCAGTAACTTGTGTGAGAGGCACGGCTTCAATCCACTTTGTGAAATACTCTGTGGCTGTGATAATGAATTTATGTCCGTTGGAAGGAGGGTGAATCTTGCCTATGAGATCGAGTCCCCACTGACAAAAGGGCCAAGGAGATGCAAGTGGCTGTAGTTCTTGTGCTGGTGCGTGTATGAGGTCTCCATGAATTTGACACTGCTTACACTTCTTGACAAACTGATATGCATCTTTTTCCATAGTAGGCCAGTAGTATCCGGTCCTGATGAGTTTCTTGGCCAAGGTAGGACCACTAGTATGCGGACCACATATCCCTTCGTGCACTTCTCGTAACGCAATCTGAGCTTCGTCACTCTCTAAACATCTAAGGAGGGTGCCATCTAGACCTCGTCGGTATAGGATATCAGCTAGGATAACGTATCGGGAGGATTGGCGGATGAAAGTGCGGCGTTGGTTGTTCGATAAATCGGGAGGTAAAATGTTGTCGCGAAGGTATGTGAATATGGAACCATATAACTGGGATTCAGGACCAACAACACATATCATTTCCGTGAGAGTGATCTCATATGATGGAATCAGCAGGTTGTCAACCAGGAACTCATAATAGGTCTCATTTTGTGGTAGGTCAATGAGTGAAGCAATTGTAGCCATGGCATCAGCAGCGCGATTCTGTTCTCTTGGTATCTGCTCAAACTCTATCTTTGCAAAGTGTTGTTTCAGATCATCTACCAGTTGTTTGTAAGGCATTAGCTTTTCATCTTTTGTTTGATAATCATCAGTTGCTTGACGGATGACAAGTTGAGAATCGCCAAAAACACGAAGTTCCTGGATCTTCCACTGAACTGCAATTCTTAACCCCGTTGTTAATGCCTCGTATTCCGCTATATCGTTGGTGCAAGGAAATGATAAGCGGTATGACTTTGGTATAGAATCGCCTTGGGGAGTTATAAAGAGTATACCCGCTCCTGCCCCGTGCTGTGTGTATGAGCCATCAAAGTATAGTTGCCATGGCTTTGCAGGTGATATTGTTAGAATGGACTCATCTGGAAATTCTGACTGTAGAGGAACATCATCTATCATGGGAGCATCTGCCAGTTGATCTGCAATGGCTTGTCCTTTGATTGCTTTTCTGTCCACGTATTCTATGTCGAATTCACTCAAAATCATTACCCACTTGGCCAGTCGCCCAGTAAGTGTAGCTTTGTTGAGCAGATATTTTAGTGGATCAATTCTGGCAATCAACTTGGTCTTGTGAGTGAGCATATAATGTCGTAATTTTTGTGAAGCGAAGACCACAGCGAGACATGCACGCTCAATTGGTGTGTAGTTGAGCTCATATCCCACCAATGTGCGACTGATATAGTAGACTGCTTTTTCCTTGCCGTCAGGTATTTGCTGTGCTAGTAGTGCCCCCAGTGCTGTTGGAGTAGCTGATATGTAAAGTAGCAATGGTTGATTCGGAATTGGTGGCATCAAAACTGGCGGGTTCAAAAGATAGTCTTTAAGTGCCTGAAAAGCCTGTTGACAGTTCTCGTCCCATTTGAACTTAATGTTTTTGTGTAGCAGGTGCTGGAAAGGATTACACTTATCTGCAAGTTGTGCTATGAATCTTCGTATGGACTGGAGTCTCCCTTGTAAAGACCGAAGTTGACTGATATTCTTGGGTGGCGGCATGTCCAAGATAGCCTTGACTTTTGCTGGATCCGCTTCTATTCCTCTTTTAGACACAATGAATCCTAGGAGCTTCCCGGAGGTTACTCCAAAGACACATTTCTTTGGATTTAATCTTACCTTGTATTTTTCCAGCCTATCAAAAGCAACTGAAAGTATGTCCAAGTGTGTATTTCTGTCTATTGATTTAACCAAAAGGTCGTCGACATAATCTTCCACCTTTACATGCATGAGATCATGGAAGATAGTAGTCATGGCTCGTTGATACGTGGCACCTGCATTTTTCAGCCCAAAGGGCATGACATTCCAGCAGAAGGTTCCCCATGGACAAGTGAATGATGTTTTATGTTGATCTTCAGGCGCAATCCTGATCTGATTATATCCAGAGAATCCGTCCATTAAAGATAACATCTCATGGCCTGCTGTGAGATCAACAATTAAATCAATGTTTGGTAATGGGAAATCATCCTTCGGACAAGCCTTGTTGATATCCCTGAAATCTGTACATATTCGGATGCTGCGATCTGGTTTGCTAACAGGCACTAAGTTGGAAATCCATTCAGGATAATCAATTGGGCGTATGAATCCGACATCTAGTAATTTCTCCAGCTCTGCCTTGACTAATAATGCCACCTGTGGATGCATTTTTCTCAATTTCTGTTTTACTGGTTTTGCCCCCGGTTTGACTGTTAAATGATGCATTACTAAGTCGGGGTCTAGTCCAGGCATATCAGCATAAGACCAGGCGAAGTTGACTTGTCGTGCCTTAAAGAAGCTTATGAACCTTGCTTTCTCGGCCTCTGTCAATGATTGAGCCAAAAATATGTTGTGTGGAACCTCGGCTGTACCAATGTTTGTCTTTATAGTCTCCTCTACCAACATGGATGATTTTTCCTCGTATGATGCTGGGAGAATGTCAAGCCTTCCATCTTCGGGCGCCTCAGAGAGGTTTTCACCCTCAGATACGTCCTTTCTTTTTACTTTTTTAGAGTCAGAGAGCGCCACAGTGTGGTTTTCGCCATAAGACCCTTGTTTTGTCTTTATTTTCACATTTTTGCGACTAGAAGGCCCGACACCCTCACCAAAGTATGCCATGTTATTTAGCTCTATGGCGTATCCTGCTTTATGGTCTCCAAGAGGAAGATCATCGCGAATGCCAAGATAATCAACAATAGCTTCGTCATTTTGAAATGTATCGATCTGTGGTGGTCCATCCTGATCCCAGTCAATGAGTTGGGGGTGAACGAGGGGAAGGTCTTTAGTGTTTTTAGAATCCGCAAGGCTAATAGTGAAGATGTGGTTATATTCAGGTATGTCAAGGTAGTCATCGAGGTCGTCAATGGCACTCTCCTCGTCAGTGTCGATCGTGAGTGAGTCCAAATTATCATCACTAGTAGCACCCTCAGGGACAGGTGTCCTCATCCTATGTGATCCTGACCTAGGGCCCTGAAACGAAGCTTGTGCGGGATCCTTATGGGTCGGTTCTTGACCAACTCTGAATTTCTTGTAAAACTCCTCCTCCTCTGTAGGTTCATCTGGCTCTCTAAATGTCTCATTAAGTTCATAATCGCTGGAGGATTTGTCTGAACCCCATTCCCACTCATTGGAGTCTGTGGAATAATTATCCTCTTGTTGAACTTCAGCCACTTTGACTCGCCATATCTGTTTTGTTTTCTTGTGTTGAATCTTGGGGTTTAGAAAACCAAGCCCCTTAGAGCGTTCCCTTCTTGTAGTTAGCTCAGGTTGTAGAGGCTCCATGACACCTTCTTTGCGTAGTCCGAGAGGACTTTTTCCATCATACCCGAATCTCTGCAGAATTTTGAAACCTTTACCATAGTTTTCACAGGGTATTATAATTTGATCATGTGTATCATCTTCAGCGTCCTTATATAGCATTTTATATAAACTTTCTTCCTCTAGTTCGCCCCATTTTTGAAAGACGGTAGGATCCCATTTGAGGAGCATGATGGAGATTTGCTTATTTGGATGTGGTCGCCCATATTCCTTGGGGGAGTTCATGACTTGTCGTAAGAACATTGTTTGATTCAGAGTGTATTCTCCCATGCCTTTGTCTTGAAACTTGGCTCTAAGTTCACCCTGTTTGGATGTTGAGGGCTTTAATGACTCAGGATCAATATATGCTGAAGAAGGAGTAGCCTCACGATTGCTGGGAATGATAATCTCAGTATGTGATCTCAAGTTATTGCAATATATGAATGGATTTGGATCACCATTGACCGTTACCTCGACTCCATTATGAGGAAATTTTATGCACTGATGGTATGTTGATGGGACCGCTCTCATTTCATGAATCCATGGACGTCCTAGCAATATGTTATACGTGAGGTCTAGATCCAGGACTTGACAAATCACGTCCTTTGTTACTGGCCCTATTCTGAGTGGTAAGATGACCGTGCCCTTGGACGAGCGCTCTTCATCATCATAAGCCTTAATAGTGATTTGGTTTGTAGCATTCACAGCTTTGTCAGAATATCCCAATTGTCTGATGGTGCTCAATGTACAAATATTAAGACCTGCTCCTCCATCTATCAGGACTCGTTTTATTCGGTGTTTATGTATGAAAGCTTCAATATGTAGAGGTGCATTGTGAGGCTGACTTATGGAGGCGTCATCGGCTTCTGTAAATGTGAGGGAGTGTGGAACGGATAGGTATCCCACCATGGCTTGAAACTGATCCACGTTTAGATCCGTAGGGACAGCAGTATCTCTCAAGGTTTTGTCAAGGACAGCTTTATGTGCAGGAGATATACGTAAGAGCTCAAGAATAGAGATGAGTGCGGGTGTTTTCCCTAATTGCTCTACAAGATCGTACTCAGGCTTAGTTGACGGAAGATTGGTATTCTTAGAAGAGGTTCCTGGCAATGTGATCTTACCTCGACGAGTTGTAACATGACATTCAGAGGTAGCTTCGGATGAAGATCCCACACCTTTTAGGACAATTTTAGGTCGCTGAGGAGGATTCTCAGGATTTTTATTTTTGATAGTAATGGTAGAAATATGATTGTCCATTGAGATGTGATTAATAGTGGAATCATAATTGTAAGATGTTCTGGTGTAATTGGCTTGATCATCTGTGACTTTGCCTTTTCCCTTGTCATGTTTTGGGAATGGTTCCTTAAACACCTCATGCTCTTGGTTAGATGAATGTCCCTCAATCTCAATATCTCCTCTGTCAATGAGATCTTGTACAATGTTTTTCAATCGATGGCAATTACTTGTCTTGTGACCCTTGCTCTTATGAAATTCACAATATTCATCATCATTCCACCAATTCGGTTTTACCTTTGGTTCATATGGAGGAAAATCTGGGACCGTGATCACTTTGTTTGCTACAAGCTTTTTGAATACTGATTCAAGTGGTTCTCCCAATGGAGTGTACTTCCTTCGTGGTTTGGAAGCTGTTTGATTGTTCACTTGATTGTTGGTAGAATTTGATCCAGAAAAGATGAACTTTGGTCTCACTGTGTTAGCATCCACAACACCATCATTAACTGTGTTCTTGTTCTTGTTCCAAAACTTTGGTTTGTCTTTTCCCTTAAAGTCCTCTTTGTTTTCTCTGAATAGTTTGATAACTCCTTGTTCAATTAAGACTCTTTCTGTTGCTAGGCCCTTTTCAATGACATCCTTGAATGTAGACAAACAAGCTTTTCTGAGATCATAACCAATAGCCTTGTTAACATTTTGTGTGAACATTTCCACCATTTGTTTTTGCGGGATTTCACAAGAGCATCTGCTAGCTAAGTTCCTCCATCTTTGCAAAAATGACGCAAAAGATTCTCCTTCTTTTTGTTTCGTATTGCACAAGGTAGTAACTGAGACATCTGTTTCAATGTTGTAAGAGAAATGTTGAATGAATGCCTCTGCCAAGTCACCCCATGACTTAATACCAGGAGGTAATTGAGAAAACCATTCCATCGCTTGATCTCCTAAGCTCTGTGGGAACAACCTCATTAAGTATGTTTCTTCTGCCGCTACCTCAATGCAAGCTGTGAAGAATTGTCTTATGTGTGCCTTGGGATCTCCTCTCCCTCTATATTTGTCAAATTTCGGTGTTGCAAAGTGCGGAGGAAACGGAGGCATGGGAATGCTCTTATCAAAGGGATAAGGGCATATATCTCTCATAGTATATGTGGGTTTTGATGTGCCCATGTCTTCCACTTTCTTTTGTAGATCTCTAATTTGTTGCTCCAAATTATTTTTGGGAGGAGATGGATTTCTTGTAGCATATCCCATGTTTGAAACACCCATTTGAGGAGGAGCCTGTTGCATGTATGGATGATACTGATCGTAGACATGTCCATATGGAGGTCTATATTGTTGCGACATGTATGGAGCACTTGGCATAATTTCTTGTTGAGGAACCCCATATCTGTTTTGTGTGTATAAACCATATTCAATGGGCCTTTCATTTTCCATTGTGTTGCCCCCAATTTTGGCATGAGGTCTTCTTGTGTCAAAATTTTGAGGAAGTCCTTGAGTATCCATTTGTCTTGGTTGACCTATATCTTGAGCATGTGTTTGAACATAAGGCCTCCATGATGGTCTTTGAGTGTAAGTATCGTGCATTTGAGCTTGTGTATGTGGGATTGCTGGTTTCTGAAGCAAAACTGATGGTGACTCCGGCATCATATTATTTGGTCCTCCACTATTTGGTTGAGTTTGTTGTGAAGGTCTACTTTCCATAAGTTGAGATAAGTCAAAATCATGTGGTATCTTAGCTCCACTTTGTGCCATCATGTTTAGAAAGTATTGACGATCCCTCCTCATTATCTCTTCAACCAATCTATTGAATTGAGGATCCATTATAGATTCTTGTATGTCTGCTGATAGTATTGAAGAATTGTCCACATTATCATTGTGTGTAGCGTTGTGTATAGCGTTTGCGCTTTCCATATTTGGATTGTGTCTATAAACATTCATGTCTGGTAATGTAGTGTGCTCAGGATTGTAGAAGACATCATTGTCATACTCATAAGAACTCATGTTTACGGGTCCTTGAGCTTCTTTAGCTTTTCTCCTAGATTTTTGAAGACGGGTTTCAACCATGAACTAGGTGTTAGACCAAGATGTGAGAGACTAGATGAAAAATGAAAAGAGTATGGAAGACCAAGAGTTGTATGGAGTGTAAATGAATCTGAAGTTTACTTGCAATGTCCAAAGTGTAAGACCAAGTATGTATGTTGTAGAGTAGGTGTGACTTCCAAAGAGAGGATAGTTTCTCTTGATGAGGTAAGCTGACCTTGACTCTAAGTAAGACCAAATGAGACCCAAAGGTAAGAAACCTTGATGAGGGATCACTTAGCAAAGTGTTGTAGTATGTAGTGTGTTGACAAAGTATAGTGAGGACAAGCAAGTGACTTTTGACTCAAGTTTAGACAAGTATGACTGTAAAATGAGGTATGAAGCAATGATGGACTGTGTAAGACCTTAGAACAGGCTGAATGCTAGATGAACCTGAAGAGATAACCTAGGAAGCTCAAGTGTGCCGAAACTGATTTCTTTGTTTGCTTGACTGTTAAACTTTTTTCAAATCCTGACACAGACGCCTCTGTATACTTCACAGACGCGGTTTTAAGACACAGACGCTATTCTGTTTGACACAAACGTGATTCTGAGATTTCCTGTTGATGTTTGCTAAGACTGACAGATTTTTGCAATTGTGGACACAGACGCGCCTGTATACTTCACAGACGCTATTTCCAGACACAGACGTGTCTCTGTTCGACACAGACGCTGATAAAAACACAGACGCTATTCTGTACTTCACAGACGCGTTTATCAGACACAGACGCGGTTTTAACAGACACAGACGCGTTTCTGTAACCTTAGTGCAATCTTTCCTATCTGTGAATTTGTTTTGCTGTGACCAAATCTGATTTTTTTTGACTGTTTTTCGTGACAAGAGGACACAGTGTTGATGACCCAATGTTTGCAGACTGTTTAGACTCCAAAAAGTGTGTTGTTTGATGTAAAAAGTTTTTTGCATACACTTGAAGACACAAAAGACACAATGTTTTGCTGTTTTGTCTTGATTGTTTGAGTGTTTATCATAAGTCAAGCACAATTCTTATGGCTGGCCAGGACAATAATTGTTGATCCCACATGGGGTTTTACCCCCGAGGCTACGCTATTCAGAGCGGATACTTAGATGCTTGACCTCACTGGCTCCACCCTCGGCACTCACTTCTCGGGTCAGCCAAGCATCAGTCCCCATGAAAACTCCCCATGGCGAACTTTGTATCTCTACTAAGAACCGTATGTGTGTGGGCCGCTACCAGAGGTCCGACCTCCTGCCTCAACAACTAGAAGGATTTGGGCATCTAAAACAATGAGGTGCTAGTAAGGGCATCCGCTCGTGTGGCCATACATGCGGCACTTTCAGCTCTGTAAATACAGAAGGCTCCCAGCCGGTAGGGGTTACGCCCTACAAATGATCAAATAAATTTGATCAAACGGGTTTATGGGGAGACATAGTGTCGGTATGAACTAATCAGCACACGTTATTCATAGTTTTCACCATGAATACATTTGATTATAGTGGTTTGGATGAGGTGGGTTTTCCTCGCTACCACTTGGGTCGTTCTCTTCTCACTAGTAGTCCTAATGACCACACGGGAAGACAGGCCCTCTAAAGAATAAACAAAAAGAGCCTATTGCTCAAGACACAAAAGACAATGGTTCAATTTTAGTGCACCAATTGAAGTGTTTGCTAAGCTATGAAGACAAGGCACACAAAGAAAATTACAAAACCCTAGCTAAGGCCCTGCAACAAAATTGTTAGTAGTTTGGGTTGTTTCAAATGATAACCCCTTCCTGCAAACACACAAGTTAGGTAAATTTTAAGAAAAACCCAAAAAGACTTTGTGAAAAGGGGCCTTCAACAAAAAACGTATTTGCCTCCAAAGCAAGCTGCACAAACCAGGTTAGCTAGATCTGCAAAGGTTAGCCAAAAATAAACCAGATCTGAAAACCCTAAGTACAAAATCCGAAAAGCCGAATCGAAAAACTTGAAACAAATTTGCAAAAACAGAATGCACAGACGCTGTTATACCAGACACAGACGCGTCTGTCCGACACAGACGCGATTCTGTGATTTGCAGACGTGATTTCAGAACACAGACGCCTCTATATTCTGCAGACGCGATCGTATGGTTCACAGACGCGATTCGGGATCACAGACGCGACTTTCGGAAACCTGCAAAAATAGAAAATGACAGAAACACAGACGCGATAAAAGATGTCACAGACGCCTCTGAAATACAAAAACGCGATCCGAACACTCGCAGACGCGAAAAAAACCTAAAATGTCGTCGAAATCGTCCGATCTGCAACTTCAAAAATGCAAAATCTGCAACAAAATGTTAAATGCAAAGGGACAAGAGTCCCACCGGGCGTGCCAAAATGTATATGGTGAAAATGGATAGCAATAAACAACAATATTGAAAGACTAAAATGGATTCAACCACCAAACCCTAGCCTAACAATGAACAAAGATCCACCATAACATATGAAGATAACCTAAGACAATGCAAAATAACTCAATAAATCACAAAGATTATACCATCACATGTCCACTAGGGTTTTTGATCTCCATTCTTCCTATCTCCATTGATCTTGTTTGATATGCTTGCTCTCAGATTTTTGTATGCACAAGAGCTCAACAAAGAACGGAATGTGGTTGCAAGTAGGATCGTAGTATAGCCAAGTCCTCCAAAATTAGTCATTAGGGTCCTTGGTAATGAAGAAAGCATCTCCTTAAATAGAAGACACAATAGAAAATGGAGGGTTAAGATTGAGAGGTGTAAAAAGAGAGGTCGGCTAGGATTAGAGGGTAGGTATAAGAAATACCAAAATAATGAAAGGGGTAGGTAGTGTAGGAAATAAGAGATGAATGACATGTGTCATGTGTAGAAAAGGTTAATGAATTAATTAAATAAATAAAGATTTATTTAATTAATAGAAGAAGTAGGGTAATTAAATAAATAAAATATTTATTTAATTTAGGAAAGGGATAATTAAAATAAATAAATGTATTTATTTAAATGAGAAATAAGGCTAGAAGAGGATAAATGAATTAATTAAATAAATAAAGATTTATTTAATTAATAGAAGAATTAAGCTAAAGTAATTAAATAAATAAAATATTTATTTAATTAGACATGACAATTTTAGGTGTCTACAAATAGCTGATGAGGAATCCAATGATGATAAATCAGATGAAACTAATACAGAGGAAGTAGTTTATGTGGCTATCAAAGATGGATCAGATGAAGAAAGGTATGAAGAAAAAATTCTAATATCTCACGTAAATACTAATGATTCTTGGATCATAGATAGTGGATGCTCACATCACATGACAGGTGATAAACACAAGTTTGTTATGTCAGAAGATTATGATGGAGGCTATGTAAGATTTGGTAATGATGCACCATGTCTGGTAAAAGGTAAAGGATCTATAACACTTCTTGACAATGCAAGATGCAATGATGTTTATTGGGTTGAAGGTTTGAAATACAATTTGTTGAGTGTAGCATAGTTAAACAACACAAGTTACTGAATAGAATTTCAGAAAGGAATTGTCAAAGTTCATGACAAGCATGGAAAGTTAGCTACTATTGGGACACAAACAAAAGGTAACACATTTCACCTTGACTCAACTCAGAACAATTGTCTGTATGCAAAGATAGATGATACCTAGTTATGGCATAAAAGGTTTTGTCATGTAAATTTTGATAATCTGATCAAAATAAGCAAGAAGCACTGAGTAAGAGGTATACTGAGTCTTGAAAAACCTGAAAAACCTAAGAATGCTATGTGCCGAGGATGCCAGATGAGTAAGATGACAAGATCAAGCTTTACAAGTAAGTCCTACACTTCTAAGGGAATTTTAGATCGCGTGCACACTGATCTTTGTGATCCTATGAAAGTTCAAGGTTATTATGGTGTTAAATATTTCATATTATTTGTGGATGATTACTCAAGGATGATGCCAGTTATGTTTTTAAAAGAAAAATGAGAAGCTTTTCAAATGTTTAAATGGTACAAGGCAAGAGTTGAAAATGAAACAGGAAGACAACTGAAATGTCTTAGATCAAATAAAGGAGGAGATTTCACATCTGATGAGTTCAACTTATTCTGCAATGATCATGGTATAAAAAGACAAGTCTCTACACTAAGAACTCCACAACAAAATGGGATAGCTAAGAGAAGAAACAGATCTATTGTGGATTGTGCCAGAACCCTGATGATTGAAAAGAAAGTGCCACAAACATTTTGGAGAGAAGCAATAAGCACAGCAGTTTACACCCTGAACTGAGTACAACTGAAGAAAGGAACTTTGAAGACACCATATGAGATCTGGTATGACAAGAAACCTAATGTAAGTTATTTTAAAATCTTTGGAAGTAGATGCTATGTTCACAAAGATGATAGAAATGGCAAGTTTGATCAGAAAAGTGAAGAAGGAACATTTCTTGGTTATTCTTCTAGAAGTAAAGCATTTAAATGTCTGGTCAAATCATCTAACAAAATAGTAGAAAGTGTAAATGTGAAAATTGATGAATTTGCAGAAAGAAATGATGAAGGAAATTCCAAGGAACTAGAAGATTATGATGAATTTGTCTATGTTCAACCGACAAGTCTTACGGAGAAAATTGTTGAAGAGAATATCCAGTTACTGAGTGATGAAGAAGATCATACAGAGCCTACCGAGCCTATATTAGTCAAGTATGTCAGAAGACATCATGCATCAAGTCAAATTATAGGAGATAAGGATGATCCAGTGATGACAAGGAACAAACTGAGACAGAACACATGTTTGATATCTGAATTTGAACCGAGAATAGTGAAAGACACATTTAACAGTGAAGATTGGATAAATTCAATGACAGAAGAGATTGATCAAATCAAGAAGAATGACACATGGACACTAGTCCCAAGACCGAAGGACAAAAATGTAATCGGTACAAAGTGGATTTTCAGAAACAAGCTGAATGAAAAAGGTGAGGTCATTTGAAATAAAACAAGACTAGTTTGCAAAGGTTATGCCCAAGAAGAAGGAATTGATTATGGTGAGACTTTTGCACCTGTGGCAAGACTTGAAGGAGTAAGAACATTGTTGGCATATGCTGCTTAAAAAAATTTCAAGGTATATCAAATGGATGTCAAATCTACATTTCTGAATGGTATATTAGAAGAAGAAGTTTTTATTGAACAACCTGAAGGATTTGTTGAAGACAAGAATAAAGATCAGGTATGTAAATTGAACAAAGCTTTATATGGTTTGAAACAAGCACCTAAAGCATGGTATGAAAGATTGCACTCTTATTTAATCAAGATTGGTTTTATAAGAACAAGTGAAAATAGTAACATGTACATGAAGAATGATGAAAATAGAATACTGATCTTAGCCATATTTTTTGATGATATTATCTTTTGTGGAAATGACTCTCTATGCAAGAACTTTGGAAATGAAATGAGCAAAGAATTTGAGACGTCATTAATCGGTGAGATAAAGTATTTTATAGGTTTACAAATACTGCAAATGAAAGATATGATTTTCATTACTTAATCCAAGTACATAAAGGAAATCTTGAAGAAATTTGGAATGGAGGGTTCAAAACCAGTAAGTACTCCTATGACTACCAACTATAAACTATGAAAGAATGATGAATCTACATCTATTGATGAGACACTTTACCGATCTATGATTGGAAAGCTACAATATGTTGTTCATAGCATACCAGACATAGCACATGCAGTAGGTATAGTTGCAAGATTATCTGCAGATCCTAAGGAAACACATATGACAGCAATCAAGAGAATTTTCAGATACTTGAAAGGCACTGAAGACTATGGCTTAGTATATCAGAAAGGAAATGATTTTGATTTAAAAGTTTATACTGATGTTGATTGGGCAGGTAACATTGATGACAGAAAAAGCACAAGTGGAGGAGCTTTCCTTTTAGGAGAAAGACTAGTGAGTTGGCTTAGCAAGAAACAAGGATGTGTTTCACAGTCAACAGCGGAAGCTGAATATGTTGTTGCAGCATTGAATTGTACCAACATAGCATGGATCAAACAATTGTTGGAAGGTATAAATGAGCAAGTTACCGAGCCAGTAACTATATTCTGTGATAATACTGGTGCCATTAACATTTCAAAGAATCCTGTTATGCACTCTAAGACAAAGCACATCTCTATCAAATATCATTATCTTAGAGAAGAAGCTCAAGAGAAGAAAGTGGTGTTGGAGTATGTTAGCACAAAGGAACAAATAGTAGACATCTTCACCAAGCCACTACCAAGGGACACCTTTGAGTATCTTAGAAGTAAGTTAGGGGTCCTATCCCTATCTTCCACTCACTGACTGAGTTTGATGAATGCATCAATTCAATGAATCTACAGAATATTATGTGTGGATTGATGCTGATTTACACACTTTAGGATGTTTTCTAAAGGTGTACAGGAAACAATAACAGGGAATAGGAATTGAAGACAAAATGCTCTGACCGACACTAAGTTGACACATAACAGTAGGAAATCACTTCATACAGGAAGAAATTATGTTTTAGTTCTTTAATTTTTGGCATTGTTGTCAAAGGGGGAGAAGACTGAAGAAAAGGGGAGAAGACTGATGATAGGAGGAGATCATTTTAGCATGTCAGAATCTCACAGCAATCCAAATCAATTAGGTCAAGTCAATTGGTTTTTCCATCAATGCCAAAGGGGGAGATTGTTGGCATTATAACAGATGAGGAGAGATTGTTGGCATTTCAATAAGGATATTGAGAAGGTTGTTGATGATTATGGATATAACTGATTAAGGATGTTTACTATCTTAATATTATTATTTTGTCATTGATGTCAAGAAATTGATTTTCTAATTCAGTATGATGTTGCCATATCTTAAGAAGTATGATTTGATGAGTATAAAGATGTTGATAAAAGACACAGAAAGAATGTGATGAATAAGGGGAGGAATAAGTTATTCAATGGGCAACTATTACTGAGTTAGACAATGATGAGATCATGATGTTTAGATTGTTTTGATAGCCTACATTTGTTGTTGATTGTAAGGTTAATACTATACTATGTTACCAAGCAAAGAACCTAGTCGGTAAACCCTAAGGAACCTAGTTGGTAAACCCTAAGGTTATTACTATCGGTTAATGAAGGCAGAATGTCTACCAAGTGAAGTTTAGTATTTATCGAGTTGCAACCGAGTAATAATAGAATGCATTGAATGAATAAAAGCATTATTTAATGAAGGAAGCTGATGAGCTGGCTATGATTAAATGATTGGTATGTCATGCATGAAGTTTGTTAAAGAATCTATGGCAAAGGAAGATCGGCAGGAAGATCTATAGCTCAGATTGAACTGCAATACCCTAGCACAAGTTCCAAGGCAGGGTAAAACATTTTCAGATCGAATGATACATTGAACCTAGTCAAGTTTGAAGATCTGATGGCTATGATTGATCATGGGAAATGTGATCAAGGAGATTAAGTAGTTGGCAATTGTTTATAAATAAGGAACTGTTGATAAACAATGTGTGCGGGCAAGTGTATGCATAGGGATGCTACATAGTGATTACCAAGCACTGAAGCTTGAAGACCTGTTTGAATAACAGAGTATAGAGCCCAGTAGATGGACAAGATAAGTCCTATTGTATTGAGCAAATAAGAATCTGCTTTAGCATTTTTAGATGTGAAGTTGCAAATAGATTTTTATTACTGTTATTTTATGAAGTAACAGAAAATCTCTTAACCGAGTGGACTTAACAGTCTTATTTGTAAAACCCTCTAGCAAGTGTAAAGCGGAAAAATCACGATCGAACCCTAGTTGCTCTCCCCTCTTCCAACTCCAAGGAGAGAGAAGGGAGATTCACTAGGGTTGATGGTTTTTCACTTAGGGGAGAGACTTTACATTCAAAAGAGGGGTTGAAATCCACAAGATCCAATCCCACACAATGCAAGATTGGATGCTAAATGAGTTTCAAGGGTTATGACAGCAAGGCTACCCTCTTTTGTAAAGAATGTGCATAGAAGAATTAAGCTAGGAATGCATAGAAAGTGACAAAGATTCACTTATAAACTGAGATAGGGATATAGTATGAAGCTGCGGACCTGGAATTAGCAGTAAAATGTCGATACGGCGCTGTCCTGCAAATTTGAGCAAAAGTTGTCAGGACGATGGCGCCCGAGCGCCACGGTCCTCCGAAAAATCTGCGAAACGAAGGGGGATCTGTTCGTCTCTGCACAAGGATTCCAGATCTTCAATTTCAGCCGCGTACCTGCAACCTACACACAGAAAAGCGAAGACAATTGGGGGGTTAGGGATTAGGGGTTTGCCTTTAGGTCAAACCCCAGTTTTGGAATTAACCAAGAAATGAGCAAGTGCTGTAAATGTAAATGTCTGTAATGTAAAACAAGTACTAATACCTTGTTGTAAGGATGTTTGTATCCTTATGTGCGAAGGTATAGATGTTGTTGTTTTTTGTATTGTTGTATGTTGTATGTAGCATGTAGTAAGTGATCTCCTCTTCAATGGTTGAATCCTTGTCTTGAATGCAACACTTAGCCTTGAATGGAGACTTGAAATGATCAATTGCTTGAAGGAATGCTTGAATGCTTGAATGCTTGAGTATAGTTTCCACGCTTGTACACATATGTCCTTCTTACCCAAATGGGAGAGGAAAATGTAGTTTATATACTTGTCATTTAGGGCTGATAGATTGATTTTCCCGACCTTAGGCTGACCAGGAAAGATAATTTTCCAATTTGCAAACATAAAGACCCGAAGTCCAAAAGAGACCGGGCCCAAAATAGGACCCAGGGACCAGGGCGCTGGGCGCCATGGTCCTGGGGACCAGGGTGCTAGGCACCATGGTCCTAAAGGACCAGGGCACTGGGTGCTCTGGTCCCACCTCCCGGGACAGCAGGGTGCAAAGGAGGTTCAGGCCAGAGTATAAGAAAATGCAATTTTCAGTGTCATAATCAGGTTTCGGGGTCTCCATTCAGGTTGTGTGTTGCGTCGCCATCGTGAAGACCAAAATGCAGTCGAAATTGCAAGTGTCGCAATTTTAGGACGCTACATTTAGCCCCCACTTTAGCGGGAGTATGTATGCTCATACTTCTGGTAAAGTACAAGGAAACAACATTGAAAGACTTTCACCACGTCAAGGAGGCAAGACACACCAAGCCCCCAGTGGACTAAGGATCTTACAACTTTGATTGACAAAGTAAAAGGGAAGATCACGAGGGAGAACCATGACTGTCAGTAGTAAGGTTCCCTCACTATGAGTCATGCAAGAAAGATATCAAAAATTTTCAAGGCAAGGTTAAATTTGCCAAGAAATTTTCAAGTATCTTGAAAAGATATGAACGGGATGTATGCCCCCCTACGTTAAAGCGATCGCACACGCCTCACCGGGGGTGATTGCTTTAAGGTAGTGATACATATAAGAAAATGAGAAAGGGACACGTTATCACAAGGATTTAGCCCCCAAGTGTGAGATAAACCCAAGGATAATAGACACAAAACACAAAGCACAAGGTGACTTCGCTTTCCTCAGGGTCAGTATGCTGTATGATTATTCATGTATATCATATGTATGTATGCATAATTGTTTTTCATTCCCCAATCAAGGAAGGTCACCTAGAAGAAGGGAACACATGTGTCTTTTGAGTCAACATGAGAGAGACCGAGAGATCTCAATGCTTTGCATCGTCTTCAAGTAGACAACACTAAGGACAACAAATAGAAGAATGAGAATAACATATAGAAGAAGTAACACAAGAGAGGAGGAGAGAATCTGCTATGCTAATGTAACTAGTCTAGCACGTCATCTACCCCCCGATCTTGCTGATCAATGTTTCAGGAAGGTAGGGAACATGCTAGAGGAGGAACATCCAACACAGCAGATGGAGCTATCACCAGATCCAAACAAGGGCTATGTTCATGTTCCGAGCCACGTTGTTCTTGTCTAGGAGCTCGGATAAGTGCTTTAGAAAATTCATTAGATAAATGGTTATCAATATCAACAAGTTCATATTCACTATCAGAAGCAAGAGAAGTAACATTTTCATCATGAATAACATTTTCATCTATATCATCATCAAGATTTATAAAAATAGGATCTTTAACTCACACAGGATCAAAACCATCATGCATCTTATGTTGTGGAGATTTAGGCTCAATGTCTGGCTGAGGAGAAAATGGAATAATGCTTGTTGAAGGTGTTTTTGGAGATTGTAAAGTTTGAGAAGCAGCTGCTTGAGCCCTAAGACGACGCTTTCATCGACGTTCACGTGCAGAACGATTTCATCTAGTCTTAGTAGGAAGTTGAGAAGATTGAGGAGGAGGAATGTTCTCATCCTTATCACTTGGGTGTTTAGGTTGTGGTCTCTTAGGCTGGATAATAGGAGAAGAAGAAGGTCTCTTCTCTCTATAGAAGGAAGGAGGAGGAACTGCTCCATATGAAGGAGGAATTTTTGGTTTAGGAAGGAGACCAAGTCCATCATGACGAGGAGGGATAGGTCTGCTTTTAGGAAGTTTATTAGATATAGACATAGTCACATCCATAGGAACGGGTTGGGAATCTTCTTGAGGAAAGATATTAGTTTTATCTTTCAAAGGAAGAACTTCCTTCTCAAGAATGATAGGAATATCAAGTTTAGGTGTTCTAGGTTCACTTAGAGATAGGATCATATCTGTTTTCCACTTTTGATAAGATTTGAAAAGATGATCACTTCACGGGGGAAGAGATTGGAATTGTTTAGGCCAAAAGTAATCAATAGGAACGCTAGAGGTTCTTTCAGCTGGTTTAAAGAGACTATGATTGACAGTAACAACTTCACCCTTATGGGGAAATTTCAAACACTTATGAATAGGAGAAGCAATAGCTTTCATGGAAGATAGCCAAGGATAGCCAAGCTTCACACGAAATTGTTCAGATGAAGGAATAATAGCAAAGTTCACATCAAGGGATTTGTTATGGACCTCAATAGGCAATGTAATAGAACCAATTGCAGGAGAAGAAAATGCATCAAATAGTTTCACAATCACATCTGTTTTGTCATATATCACTTGATTCAATTGCAAAGTAAAAAGAAATTCTTCAGTAATAACATTAACCATGCACGAAGGATCAATAAGCACTCCACGGCAAGGTGTATTCTTGACTTTTGCAACTATGTATAAAGGACCATCAGGTGCCCTAATGGTTTCACTGGAATCAAATGTGATGGAAGGTTCTTTAGGGTTTTCTTGCTGCTCTACAAAGTTAATCACATTCAGAGTCAAAGACACAAGACCATTAGATGAGAGAGAGGAATCATTAGCCTCAATTGCATTAGAGGTATGAGAATGTAATGGATCAGTGAAAATCTGAAGATTTTGGTTAGGAGGAGCTACAGATGTGTTGCTTTTATCATTCACTCCAGAAACAGAGATAGTATTATTATCAATCAAATCTTGAATTTTACCCTTTAAAGAAAAACATTTTTCAGTATCATGCCCAGGTTGACGATGAAATTGACAAAAAGATTTGTTATCAAAATAAGGTGAAGTAATCTTTGCAGGATCAATTTGCCTTATAGGAGGAAGAGTAAGCACATTTTGTTCCAATAACTTATTCATGATACTATGCAATGATTCATTCAAAGGAGTAAACTTTCTTTCTCTCTTGAAAAACTTAGAAATAGGAGGCACACCTGATGCTGCATTCACATTGTTGTTGATGATGTTTTCATTGAATTTGATGGAATCTCTGTTCGGTTTAAACTTCCCAAATGGTTGTTGACTGCTATCACCCTTATCACTCGGAGCCATAGGATGTGATTGTTCCATTTGACTCACAGTCAGTTGATAATTGTGAAGAGTTGCACACAATTGTTGGAAAGAAGTAAACTCAGAAAACAGAAGTTTGTCTTGAATATCTTTTTGTAAATTAGAAATAAAGATTCTTTGAATATCATTGTCAGGCACTGGAAAAGAAATTTGAGCATACAAATTCTTATATCTACCAATGAAATCAGTCACTTTTTCTTTAACACCTTGTTTACAATGCATTAAATCAATCAAAGTAACTTTAGGACTTATATTGTTTTGAAATTGTTGAATGAAAGCATTTGCAAGTTGTTTGAAAGAAGTAATAGAATAGGAAGGCAACGAGCAATACCATTGTAGGGCTTTATCTCTTAATGTTCTAGTGAACAGTTTTGCAAGCAACCTTTGGTCATAAGCAAAATCAGTACATATTGTTTGAAAAGTCTTAACATGTGTTAGAGGATCACCTTTACCATTATAAAGCTCCAAATGTGGGATTTCAACATGTTTAGGAGGGATAGCTCGAACAATGTCAAGAGAAAGTGGGCTCGCAACATCAAATGTGGGCACACTAAACTTAGATTGATTCATAGAGGCAATTTGTTGCTGTAAAGAAGAGATAGTTTGTGCAAGATTGTTAATGGTCACTTCAGTCGAAGAGTTCATATTAGACGTGTTGGATTGTGATGGATGTGTTATGTTATTGAAAGAAGGTAAAGAGTAAGGTGGTGGGACTCTATGATAATTAGTCATAGGAGATGATTGGACAGGAGGAACACTACAAGGAGGAATGGAATGGTTAAACGAATTGCCCCCTTGCGTCATGTTCATTTGTGGAGATGTAATAGGAACACTCATTGAAGGGATGAATGAAGAAATCGGATTGGATGAAGGAAGAGGGTTAATTGAAGAGGAAGGATTGCCCCCATGACTGGTGATCACAGGAGGAATGTCTTGTGTAGAAGTAGCCATTATGTTTGATGTAAAGGTAGGTATGCTAGCAATAGAAGTCATCAAAGGAATAGACTGATTGACTTGAGTAGGAGGTTGTGTATAACCCAAATTTTCAACACAACTCTTCATAAGCATCACATTCGAATCCACAATGTGTGCAATACCATGCAAAATATCAATTCCATTCTTATCACTTTGAATCATATGTTTTAGACCCTCAATTAAAGGAAGAGATTGACTATCGGGATACTCATGAGACATCCATTGGTGAAAATCGTCAAATTGGTTATCCAATTTCGAAAGTTGTTCTATAGAAACCTCATGGAAAGCTTCTTCATCATTAGGAGGATTAGAGGAATTACCCATATCCTCGTTAAAAAGGCTATTCAAATTAGGTTCCATCTCCTCGGTAGTTAAACCTCGGAAAGACTTAATTCTACGGCTTCGTCTAACGGGAATAGTGTAAGTAGGGCTTATTGTTGTAAAACTCATGCACTAGAAAGAGAGAGAAGATTTTGAATTTAGAGGTAGCAATTTTCAGTAAAATCAGCCAATCTTCTGGATTTAAGCTGTTAAATGCAATCACAACAGTCTCCCGAAATTTTGGAAAAAATGTCCGGGACCGTGGCGCTCGGAGTGCAACACGGTCCTTGCAACTTTTTTTGAAATTTGTAGGGATGAAAGGTACGATGATTTTAAAGCTAATCTGAAAAAATTGAGTGATTTTACGATCTGTAGATAGGCCAAATTAAAGTTGCAATCTCGAAATTGAACCCTACCAAGATTGTCGAAAAATGCAAAAATTTGGATTTTGAAAAAGAGAGGGAAACTAAAATTTTGAATGTTATGATTTTAGAGGGAATGTCAAGAGCAATGCAAATTTTGAAATTTAAAAATTGACTCAATTTCACGCAAAATTCAATTTTGAAAGCAGAAATTAAAGTTGTTGTAATTAAGCACTTAATTTCAAAAGTCACAAATTGTAAGAATTTGAATAAAGCACTGAAATTTCGAATGAATGCAAACACACTTTTCAGATTTAGGACAGTAAGAACACAATTTTGACACAAAATTTCAATTTTGATGATTTTTTGAATGTTTAGAAGCCTTAATCCAAGCAATCACAAGACCAACTTTGACTGTAATTTTGAAGGTGTTAAAATTGATAAAATCAGCCAAAATTCTGGATTTTAGTAGGAAAATATAGTAAGATCTCGCTCCCAAAATTTCGAAAAAAATGTCGTGGACGATGGCGCTCGGAGTGCACACGGTCCTCGCAACTTTTTTCCAAATTTTCAGGGATGAAAGATATTGTGATTTTATTGCGGAATCCAAAGTTACAGCTGATTTGGAGATGTTTTGATCAGTGAAATTGTCGGACAAAGGTGGAATCAAGAGGGTTTCAAAAATTAGGGTTTTGACACTTAACCACTTAATTTTCAAAATTAAAGCACAAATATGAATTGATAATTTGTAATAGAAGGGCAGATCTGAAACAAGCATTAATAATTAAACATTTCACAAGTTCAATTACTAAAAAGAAAATTTAGGGTTTTTATGCAATTAACCTCTTAAATTTTGCAAAAGATCAACATGGAAATGTAATCAAGGAATCAAATTTTCAGATCTAACCATGAATAATCAGAAAGGATGTTCACATCGGGTTCACCAAAATGTAAAGCGGAAAAATCGCGATCGAACCCTAGTTGCTCTCCCCTCTTCCAACTCCAAGGAGAGAGAAGGGAGATTCACTAGGGTTGATGGTTTTTCACTTAGGGGAGAGACTTTACATTCAAAAGAGGGGTTGAAACCCACAAGATCCAATCCCACACAATGCAAGATTGGATGCTAAATGAGTTTCAAGGGTTATGACAGCAAGGCTACCCTCTTTTGTAAAGAATGTGCATAGAAGAATTAAGCTAGGAATGCATAGAAAGTGACAAAGATTCGCTTATAAACTGAGATAGGGATATAGGATGAAGCTGCGGACTTGGAATTAGCAGTAAAATGTCGATATGGCGTTGTCCTGCAAATTTGAGCAAAAGTTGTTGGGACGATGGCGCCCAAGCGCCACGGTCCTCCGAAAAATCTGCGAAACGAAGGGGGATCTGTTTGTCTCTGCACAAGGATTCCAGATCTTCAATTTCAGCCACGTACCTGCAACCTACACACAGAAAAGCAAAGACGATTGGGGGGTTAGGGATTAGGGGTTTGCCTTTAGGTCAAACCCCGGTTTTGGAATTAACCAAGAAATGAGCAAGTGCTGTAAATGTAAATGTCTGTAATGTAAAACAAGTACTAATACCTTGTTGTAAGGATGTTTGTATCCTTATGTGCGAAGGTATAGATGTTGTTGTTTGTTGTATTGTTGTATGTTGTATGTAGCATGTAGTAAGTGATCTCCTCTTCAATGGTTGAATCCTTGTCTTGAATGCAACACTTAGCCTTGAATGGAGACTTGAAATGATCAATTGCTTGAAGGAATGCTTGAATGCTTGAATGCTTGAGTATAGTTTCCACGCTTGTACACATATGTCCTTCTTACCCAAATGGGAGAGGAAAATGTAGTTTATATACTTGTCATTTAGGGCTGATAGACTGATTTTCCCGACCTTAGGCCGACCAGGAAAGATAATTTTCAAATTTGCAAACATAAAGACTCGAAGTCCAAAAGAGACCGGGCCCAAAATAGGACCCAGGGACCAGGGCGCTGGGCGCCATGGTCCTGGGGACCAGGGCGCTGGGCACTCTGGTCCCACCTCCTGGGACAGCAGGGTGCAAAGGAGGTTCAGGCCAGGGTACAAGAAAATGCAGTTTTCAGTGTCATAATCAGGTTTCAGGGTCTCCATTCAGGTTGCGTGTTGTGTCGCCATCGTGAAGACCAAAATGCAGTCGAAATTGCAAGTGTCGCAATTTTAGGACGCTACAGCAAGGTGACATTCTGATTGAGTGTTTGAAATCCTTTAACAAGGTCACTTCTAACAAGGTGAAGATCCTAACAGATCTGAAGGAAATCCCTTAACCGGGTCACATCTAGCAATGTGTTTGTAATCTTTAACAGGATTTGCTTTTAATCAAGCATACTCTAGAAGAGTATTTTTCTTAGTGGGTCTGAAATCCCATTGTGGTTTTTCCCGATTTGGGTTTCCACGTTAAATCTGGTGTTATGAATGTTTTGAGGCTTATATGCTTTTGAGTTTGCATGTTTATCAGTTTTGGTTATATTGCTCAAGTATATGTTACCAAGGTTGAATCTGTTGTTTTTATGGAAGATTAAGTTTGTATGATTCACCCCCCCCCCCTCTCATCTTATTAGCTTGGCATCTGTACTTAACATTAAGTATCAGAACTATCAATTGTTTCATTTCTGATTGTTGTTGTATTTAAGATATATTGCAAGTCCTTTAGTGTTATATGGAATTAGACTTTTTCCTATTATGTTTTCGTTTGGTCATGTTTCGTGAGTAGATTGTGCTTTGCCAGTTGATTTAACTTTTATGCAAGGGCTTGTATGACCAAGTATTTCTCAGTTGTTTTGAACTCCCTTTTTATAAATTGGTTTTGGTACTTTTTCCTTGGAGTTATTTTGTGAAATTTGTGTAGTGTCATAAGGAAGAGTGGCTTTCGACTGGGGGTCATGCCCAAAGAGGTTAGTAGGATATCCCCTTGAAAGTTGGATAAGTAAGTGATAACCTAACAATTTATTAGGGGTTTGGGTAGCTAAAACATTAATTAAGATAATTGTACCCCGCTCATGGTTGAGTGCTAGTACAGACTCAGGATGTAGTGGGAAGGCCTGGAATGGAAAACCATGAACCTTGTCCTCGAGAAAGGATTGTTTGGGTTTGCATGAGACTTGGATGGGGCCGGGGGTTCGGGAGAGGCTACTAGGATAAGCCAAGTTGGGGGTCGAGGCCTATGGAGGCCTGCCAGGATAACCATTCCAAGCTATATGATGGCACTCTTCCCTTATGGTCACTAGTGTGTAGCCTTGTTGATATCACCTGGAGTTTTGTTGTGGAGTCATATTTTGTGAGTATGTGTTTTATGTGAGATTCATGATGTCATGTTAAGACCATGAGTGCATACCTTGTACATTGCTAGTGGATCTTATTTCTATCTCCTAGCATGATCGGGTGGTTCTTTTGAGCCACATGGTTGGGTGGCAGTGCCACTTTCCATCGGGTGTGTTGTTCCTTCTTGCAGCAGTTGGCTTCACAGGTGTTCTAGTTGCTCTTCTGGATTCAAGCATCTCGTATTTTCAGTTGGATCCTATTTGTCATCTTGGATCATTATTTTTATATCTTGGATCTTTTATGGTCAGTTGTATTATTTGTTATGTATGCCTTCATGGAAAGACATAATTGCAATGTAAACATTATGTGATCTTATGAGACTTAGTTATTAAATGCAATGTAATATTATTACAATCTTGAAATGTAAAAGAAATATATTGATGATAATTAGATGGTTAATTTATATCTTTTATTAGTATCAATGATGTAATGTAATGGAAAGTATCATCATGAATGAAACCTAGGAATATTAATGATATCACACGCAATTGAATGAAATTATCATTGTATAGTGTAATTGTGTTTTTATGATTAAATCATCTTAAGTGGATTAATTAATGTTAATCAATGTTTAGTTTAATTATGTAAACCATGTTGGGAAACTTTTTAGGAGTTTAAGTTAAGTCTTCCATTTGTCCAAATTAAATGTAATGTTATCTTAATGCATCATTTTATTTTATTAAGGTTTTTAAAAAATATATATTTACACTCTTTTCTAGTGTTTTAGTTTAATCCCTTTAGGGTTTCCTAGCAGGGCATTACAAGAGGTGGAGATGGATGTGGCTAGAGTTGATCTATCTTCTATTGAGGTGGAGATAAATTTTGATGGAGTTGCTAGGAGGTGTTGTTGGGGAGCTAATGGAGCCCTGTCTCTTGGTTGTATGGGAGTTGATGTTTCTTTTTCTTCTGACTTCTTTCCTCTATCTCCTATTGAGGTGGAGATCTTGAAGGGCATGGTGAACTTAGTGATGTTCATCCTCAAGGTTAAGGTTATGGGAGCCTTCCTAAAACCCATTGTGATGGTTGGAGTAGCCTATAAAAACCCTATGATCATGTGTATTTAAGATTTATGGTGTTTGGCTTCGGCCTTCTTCTCTTACAATCGGGTCTTCAATGTTTATTTTTTGTGAGGTTGTGGTTGTGTTTTTGTTTGCCTATGTTGTATCTTATTGCAATGTTCTTCTTTGGGTTTTGGATCCATACAGAATTTGTGGGTTTCAAGTCCCTTCAAAACCTATTGTAAGGGGTTTCAGGTCCCCTCAAAACCTGTTTCATCCTTAATCAAAAATCATTTTATTGGATCTACCATTCCTATGTTTCAAAATAGATGAATAATTTTGATAAATATCAACCCATTTCATATACTTCTGAATTAACTTAGTGTATATGGTAAAAATGGAAACATCAATATTGAAAGACTAAATAGATTCAACCACAAAATCCTAGCCTAACAACAACAAAGATCTATCATAACATATGAAGATTACCTAAGACAATGCAAATCAACAAAATCACAAAGAGTATACCATCACATGTCTAATAGGGTTCGAATCTCCATTCTTCCTATCTCCATTGATCTTGCTTGATATATTTGCTCTCAGATTTTATGTGTGCACAAGAGCTCAACAAAGAATGGAAATGTGGTTGATAGCTTGATTGCATATGAAAGTTTGAATGCTAGAATGCTTAGGATTCTTAGGAGGATTGATAATGAAGGAAGTATCTCCTTATATAGAAGACAATGTAAGAGATGAAGGGATAAGATTAAGATGTGTAAAAGATAAATGGCCGACTAGGATTAGAGGGTAGGTAGAGGAAATAAGAAAATAATGAGAGGGTAAGTAATGTAGGAATTAAGAGATGAATGACATGTGTCATGGGTAGAAAAGGCTAATGAATTAATTAAATAAATAAAGATTTCTTTAATTAATAGAAGAAGTGGGGTCAATTAAATAAATAAAACTATTTATTTAATTTAGGGGAAGGACAATTTAAATAAATAAAAGTATTTATTTAAATGAGGATAGGCTTAGATTAGGATTAATAAATTAATTAAATAAATAAATATTTATACAATTAATAGAAGAATTGGGCTAAAATAATTAAAAATATATATTTATTTAATTGGACAGGACAAATTTAGGTGTCTACATTTTGCCCCTCTTTGAGACAATGCATCTTGTCGTGTTGGCTCAAAGAAGATAAGATAAAGTGATACAAAGTTTCCCCAAGATGGGAATAATATGCCCCCTCAAGAGATTGGATGAAAATGTCTGAAAAGATCGCAAAAAATCTCTTGATAAGAAAGAAAGGCTAGAAAGGACCAACAAGATAGGATAGAGTGATAGAGTCATGGGATAAAGAAGATTGACATGAGAGAATAGGGCTAGGGTAGTCTATAAGATAGACTACAAGGGAAAACATCCTCATTATCATCCACACATCAAAGACATCAAAGTGCAGAGAGAGCAGAGAGCTGTCAGCAATAAGTAGCGATGGCATTGGTGCACAAATTCGATTGCGTTCACTAATATCAGAGGCCAGCAGATGCAGGAGAGATAGTGAGTACCATAAAAGGTCCTTGTACTTTATTGCATTAATTGTTGTCATAAATGCATGTCAGGTAGGTCAATAAATGCATATTAGGTATGTCATAGAAATCTGTCAAGCGGGGCAAAAGATGAGAAGGCGTGTCTGGGTAGGTTAGGCACGTCTATGTCGAGTTGAAATGTGTCTATGGTTCTAAAAGTGTTTGTGTCAAATACGAGCATGTTTGTGAAATGCAGGCGCATATATGCATGACAAAGGCAAGTCTGTGTAATCCAAGCGCATCTATGAAATGCAGAAACATCTATGAAGTATGCAAGTGTGTTTGTATCATGAATGCACGTTTATGTCTTCAAGGTTGAATCGGCAGTTCTGTGAAAAACATACGTTGTCGATTGGATAAGTTGCTAAGAGGATGCACTCAAACAGGTCCTCTAGGGAAGACTAGGATAGCAGATAGGGCTGGGATTGATAATTTTGTGATAGAAAATACGTTTCCAATCAGGAAACTACTCAAGAGGATCCACTCAAGCAGAGACCCTAGGATAGAGCGAGGCACTTTGTGATGAACAGGGAGTACCATAGAAATTGACAATTCTAAGATAAAACATACATTATCAATTGGATTAGGCTGAAATTGACAATTATGTGACAGAACATACGCTGTCAATTGGATAAGCTACTCAAGAGGATGCACTCAAGTAGGTGCCCTAAAAGATAAAAGCAACACTTTGTGATGAACATGGAGTACTACTAGGATAGAGTGCCATATGATAGATATAAGCACTAGGATAAAAAAAAGTAGCACTTTGTGATGAACAGGGAGTACTACTAGGATTGAGTGCCATATGATAGATATAAGCACTAGGATAAAAAGTAGCACTTTGTGATGAACAGGGAGTACTACTAGGATTGACACAGTTGATTTTCTTGACTATGAGAGGACCTACCTATGTTGGAGTCACAGGAGAGATTCCCTTCAACTCGGGGATTACGAGCAGAGTTGACCTTGGAGGATGGAGTAGCAGTTGAGGCCATGGGATTGCGATATATTATGTATATGCCTAAGTTTCGGGTGAACATGGGATTGATGACTGCATTAGCTGAGAAATGGCACTCAGAGACATGCACGTTTCATTTGTGGATGGGTGAGATGACAGTCACCTTAGAGGATGTGTATAGGATACTACAGATACCGATCGATGTGGAGTTGGTTCCTTATGATCGAGAGGGAGATCGAGATGCATTGAGACGATTGTTCTAGGATCCAAGACTGGAGATGAGGGCAGGAAACATAGCTCAGGATACTATGACAGCTACAGGATTGCCTCTACTGGTGGTGCTGGCAAGAGTTATCAATGGATTCCTCTACCCGGATAGGGTGACACGAGGGTTGGATGTGGGATGGGGGAGGACACTTATTGACATTGGTGACTGAGCACACCAGGTTTGCATGGGGGTCGTGTCTGTTGGCACACTTGTATTATGAGTTGCATCAGTTTGTGTATCATGGATCAGCAGGATTGGGGTACAGAGTGACATTACTGCAGGTATGGACATATGAGCATCTTCTGGTTACACGACCGATACACTTTAGAGGTAGGGGGCATGGGCACAGTTATGTGCATCTGTATGATATGATTACTTCCCAACCACAGATTGAGAGGCTAGAGTATTGTAGCCAAGTGATTGATGAGGTACATAGTGTGGTATGGAGGCCTTGCCGAGATTGTGAGGAGTGGGAGGATGACACAGTGGAGCTACCATATGTGTTCAAGAGTAGGTATCTAATTGGGAGGACACCATACCTTATTGAGCAGCAGTTGATAGATAGAGTATGCAAGCAGTTGGGCAGGATACAGCGGATTCCATGGGGTTCAGGGATGTATGCATGGACAGTGAGGGATCAGGTGCATTTAGGTCCGTTATTGTCTTATGATCAGGTTGTGAAACAGATGTTGGAGATGGTTCCCATGCCTTGGGATATTTGGGAAGATATGGAGGATGCAGGGATGGATGTTGAGTACAATGCATATTGGGTAGAACATCTATTTCCATGGCTAATGGATCCAAGGGAGCCGATAGAAGGTGATGGTGGAGATGGTGGAGATGATAGTGGGGATGGTGGAGGAAGAGGTTGGCGGCAGAGGCGAGGTGTAGTAGTAAAGAGGAGAGTGGCTCAGAGGAGAGAGGGCGGAGAGGAGAGGTAGGCTCATGTAGTCAAAGGTAGAGATGGACTGCCTTTATAGGTGCCAGCAGCATATGTTCCCAAACAGGGACAAGGACAGGGATAGGGAAAGGGATAGCCATAGGATCAGCCATAGGGACTGGTAGAGGAGGGAGGAGAGGAGGAGGATGAGCTTCTATCCTTGAGAGAGATCTATTAGGGATAGGCATATGAGATTTAGGATCTAGAGAGAGATGGGGATAGGCTCAGGAGACAGCTGAGGGACACTGAGTGGGAGAGAGATCAGGCTATTCAGCACTACATGTAGGCTAAAACAACACTGAGGACAGGCAGGCAGGAAGAAGAGGATATAGGGGCCAGATACACCTATGTTCTACAGGAAGGGGAGGAGATAGCCTATTGGAGAGACTTGTATTATGGAGTTGTGCCACTAGATCAGTGGGCTAGGAGCTTTTGGAGACCATTGTGGACTATGATGACCACTAGAGGGAGAGACAGGAGCCAGGCGTCTAGTGGTGGGATCATGGATCCTCCACCACCACCAGATAGAGGGGACATGAGAGATGATCCTGGGGCAGGGACTTCCAGGGCTTAGACTCCATCGAGGCAAACTAGTTCTGAGGGAGGTAGTTCATCATAGCCTTAGATGGCTCCCTATGTATCAATTTTGTACCATTTTTGTATGATGATGTAGACACCTACGGGTGATTTTGTAGCCATATGTATTTTTACATCATTGTATCATGACACTTGTGATTTTGATATATATATGAGATGATTCATCCTTGCAGTAGTTGTATGCATGTGTACCTATGTGATGTTGCTTCTATGTGATGCATGTTGCTATATGATGCTTATGATATGGATGCAAATGTGTACATGATAAAATGCAATATTTTTTGTTCCTTTATGTTTTTAATATGTTATGCATATGTTTTTAATATGTTATGCATATGTGAGTGTATGAAATGAAGATAAATATGATAATGCAAATAACTATTTATATGATGAGAATGTATGATGTATATGATATACTAATCACTGGTGTGTGTAGAATGTGATGTAATTGTGATATCTATA
Organism: Cryptomeria japonica; assembly: GCF_030272615.1. NCBI lineage: Eukaryota > Viridiplantae > Streptophyta > Pinopsida > Cupressales > Cupressaceae > Cryptomeria > Cryptomeria japonica. Next base: position 426,192,500 of record NC_081415.1, read on the forward strand.
TGTATGTATCAAAGGAGATATGCTAACATGTGATGATGCAAATGCAGACTACATAAAATACAGATATTTTTGGCGTGTCATTATACTAAGTCATGTGATAGTGGGCTACGCAGACTCAAGAAGGATAATGGAGGTCAATCAAGAAAGGGGGATGGAATATAGAAGATATGAAATTGAAAGAGCTTCTTGTGCTATTATCATCATTGAGCTTTATTGTGGAAAATAGGTTATGACAATCAAGGTATAGGTTTGACCTAGAAAGTCATTGTACCCATTTGCATGGAGATCAAATAGTCGCAAACAAGGAATGCCCCAATTCATGCTAGACTCACAATGTCCTCATATCCTTGGACATGTCATAGCATTACTAAGAGACAATCCACAAACAGCAAAGAAAAATAGGTGACGATACCCCATCCTCGCCTTTCTAGTCAAATACATCCTGGAGATAAAATCTCTAGTCATAGCATTACTAAGAGACAAACCATAGACAGCAAAGAAAAATAGGTGACGATACCCCATCCTCGCCTTTCTAGTCAAAGACATCCTGGAGATAAAATCTCTAGTCATAGAATTACTAAGAGACAATACACAGACAGCAAAGAAAAATAGGTGACAATACCCCATCCTCTCCTTTCTAGTCAAAGACATCCTTGAGATAAAATCTCTAGCCACAGACATCCCGAAAAAGCTAAAATACATGTCACCAAAAGATAAAATCAAAAGAAAACAAAGACTCGACACCAACATCCACTGTAGTCCTCAAGTTTAGTGTCTCTTGTCACTTGTATAAGTCTATTTGATTGTGGTCACAATGTTTTCAATCACAAAAGGATAAATAGCACTGAACCATAATGTTTTCTGAGTCTGTTGAAAGAGTTGATTTGTTGAAGCCCATTGTTTTTGTTTACATCGCATCTGAAACTGACCGAATCCAGGAAAGTGATACTTTATTGTGAAGAAGACGAAAATTTATTGTGGATCTGTGATGCAAGTGTTGCTTTATTATGGATTGTGCATGGATAGACTAAATAAAACTGGAAGAAATTGTACTCCTCAGAACATGTGATTCTCTTAGTTCCACACCCATCACTAGACTTAGGATTTGCCTTAACCACATATAGGAGCTGATTTATTATGGATGGAAAGGGATGAAAAGGAAGGATTATTATGAATGGCTAACCAATCTTAGGTAGATCAATAATAAGCCATGATGGGAATGGGTAAGTTTATTATGAATGGATAGGCTATGAGTGTGTGCAAAGTGAAGGGATGAGATTGAATCCTAAAGGAGGGAGGAGCAATGTCTCTACACATGGCATCAGTAACTCAGTTTTCATCATGGTACTTGCCCAGGGTGCCATCGAAGTGGTTTTCACCATTGGATGAATCTATTTCTCTTTACTCTTTTTGATTTTTCAATTTATTTATTTTTGTGTCACAAGGCGCCTGTTTGCCAGATTTTCACCAAGTAACGATTTTTTTGTTTTTTTGATTTTTGCATTTTTGATAGTTTTTTTTATTTTTGCATTTTTGATAATTTTTTTATTTTTTTTATATTTTTGAATTAGGATATTCTGAAGAGCTATGTGTAAAACCTATGAAGGTGCAATGTGTTGATAGGATCTTCCAAAGATTCTCCATCTGGTGTTGAGAGTTGATATGCACCCGATCCATAGATTGTTGTGATGACATAGGGACCAAGCCAATTGGGCTCAAATTTTCTTTTCTTTTCTCAATCCTATTGATTCTTGGGGTTCTCTCTCAGCACTAGGTCACCCACCTCAAATGTGATAGGATTTACTTTGTAGTTATAGTTGTGATATTCTGTGACTGAATGATATATATCTCAAGTGATTTTCTTCCTTGATAAAGTGGTGCAGAGGCACCTAAGCACATAAGCATACTAAGAGGTCAAAAGTCATATTATGAGCAATTTTATTGTATTTGTGTTATTCATAATGTATTAAGATTATTTGAGTCAATTGAATCATACTATGTAAGGCTAAATGAGCCATTATGTCCAAAAATATCATATTTGGTCCATCTTGAAGTGTTAAAAGTGTCCATGTAAGGGTTAAAGTCATTTATGTCAAAAATGCAAAAATTATAAAAATTGCAAAGTTGCAACATTGCCAAAAAGTGCAACAAAAGTGTAAAAATAAAATCCAATGGTCATGAGGTGGATAGAGTAGTTAGGAAGGAGTTGGAAATGGTTTTTAAAACCATTTTTAGTCAAAATCAAGAGGGTAGAGCAGTTTGGAGGGGATTTGACAAAGATTATCCATCAAACCCTCAAACTATCATAATGTTTTAAGGAATCTATGGTTGTCATAGATCCATGGAGGATCAAATTTGGTGTAATTTTTATATATAGATGTTATTGAAAGATATATTAATGAAATATATTTTAGATGAATCCTTTATTATGCATTTTTTTGGAGTATTCGGCAAGATATGTTTGTTTTTACAAAAATTGTCAAAACCCTACCAAGGGTTACCCATTTTTTGTAAAACCCTCATAACTTTTTATTTAACCATTGGATCAGGCTGAAAATGTGAGAGAAGTTTTGTAACACAGTGATCTAGAGTCTAACTAGAGAGATTTTTTTTATAAATAATATTTTAAAAGTTATTCATTACTATTTTCTACTGTTCATGGTGAAAAGTAGATTGGTGAAGGCAGTAGCAGTCTAGTTGCAGCATTTGGTGTGGTCACATGAGGGATCATAATGAAGAAAGGATATATGTGCTGGAAATGTATTTGAATCCTCTTTCCAGTTCTTTTTGTCTGACTTAATTTGGTTAATAATTGAATAATTTGTGATTATTTTGGTGAAAACAGTTTTTAAAGGATGAAACATTGAACTAGGGTATTCCATGGCAATAAAGAATTTGTTCTCTCATGTTATGGTGAATGTTATGATCTGAAATCTTGAATGAAGGTCTGTAGGGATGGAATATAACCTTTGAAAGTGGTTTTGAGTTGATAAGAGTGGTTGATCTTTTTATATGCCTCTTGATTCAAGTTTAAGGTCTTGTATTAGTTTTGGGTCAGTAATACCCTTGAATGAAGGTTTTATGGTTTGTGATAGATGCTCTGCATCAAATACTCCACAAACATATCTTGCCAGATACTCCACAAAAATTCATATTAGAGGATTCATCTAAATCTATTTCATTAATATATTATTCAATAACATCTACATATAAAAATTACACCCAATTTGATCCTCCATGGATCTATGACAGCCACAAATTCCTTAAAACCTTATGACAGTTTGAGGGTTTGATGGATAATCTTTGTCAAATCCCCTCCAAAATTCTATACCCTCTTGATTTCAACTAAGCATGGTTTTATAAACCATTTCCAACTCCTTCCTAACTACTCTAACCACCTTATGACCATTGGATTTCATTTTTACACTTTTGTTGCAGTTTTTGGCAATGTTGCAACTTTGCAATTTTTACAATTTTTGCATTTTTGACATAAATGACTTTAACCCTTACATGGACACTTTTAACACTTCAAGATGGACCAAATATGATATTTTTGGAAAAAATGGCTCATTTAGTCTTACATAGTATAATTCAATTGACTCAAATAATCTTAATACATTATGAATGACTCAAATACAATAAAATTGCTCATATTATGACTTTTGACCTCGAATTATGTTTGTGTGCTTAGGTGCCTCTACACCATAAAGGATCTGAGATAGAATTACTAGCATGTAGACTACACAAGCCCGTATGCATGTCACCAAAAGAAGTTTGGGTATCCCTGATAACAAAGTCCCTCAAGGAAGCTCCATTAAAGGTCCATGATGTATCGCCAGAAGGGAATGGATGTGCAGAACAAGTGGATGAGTTATGAAGACTTATGATTGCGATAAGAAGTGAAAGTAGGATGGCATGATGGAGACTTACGATCAACAAGTATGCTTTTTTACTTAAAATTGTAGAACTTTTGCCCCCAATTATTTTGATATTAGGGGAGATCATCTCTTTTTCTTTTTTCTTCATAGGATTTTTATCCTTGACCTTGATTTTTGTAGAGCCCAATAGATTGTGATTTTGATTTGGACTGAAGGACTTTTCTTTATTTTTGACTTTTGGATTTTTCTTTTCAAAGCTTGATTTTTGATCTCCAATAAGTAAGGGCTTTTGTAATTCTAGTTGATCCAATTCTAAGAGAGGAGTGGAAATGGAATGAGTAGATGAAATGGTAAGGCTATATGATTTCTCAAGAGGGTTGGTGATACGCTCAATATATTATTCTCTAGAACCACTATTGATATCAAGAGATGCTTGCACCACTAGAGGATATTTTCATTGAGACTTAGTAGCCACAACACTAGGTGCTTCATACCCAATTCCTTTTCTTTACAAATTGTTTGTAGGTTGTTCTTGTTGACTAAATGTCTTAGGAGATAGTGGGAGTTTATCAACATGAAAGATATACTCACCACATCCCATGTCTTTAACCTTGAACTTTTCTTTGATCTCTACTTCTTTTGATGTAGAAGCTTTCAAGGATTCTGGATCAACATATGTTGATGAAGAAACAACCTCTCGATTGACTGGGATTGTTATTTCTAATCTAGGTCACTGATTGTTGCAATATATGAATGGGTTTGGATTAGCTTTTACGGTCAATTCAACTCTATTGTGTGGGAACTTGATACATCGATGATATATTGAGGGAACAACTCTCATTTCATGAATCCATGGGCATCCCAAGAGTATGTTGTATGTGAGATCTAGATCAAGGACTTGACAAACCACATCCTCCGTTATTGGTCTAACTCTGAGAGGTAAGGTGATTATGCCCTTGGATGAGCGCTCTTCGTCATCATATGCCTTAATGGTGATTTTGTTTGTAGCATTCACATCTTTTTCAGAATATCCCAATTTCTTAAGAGTATTCAATGTACATATATTGAGACCAACTCCTTCGTCTATCAGGACTCATTTTATTAGATGTTTGTGTAGGAAGGATTAAATGTGTAAAGGTGCATTATGTGGTTGGCTTACGGAGGTGTTGTCTGCTTTGATGAATGTACGAGAATGTGGAATGGAAATGTATCCCACCATGGCTTGAAACTGGTCCACGTTCAGATTAGTGGGTATAGAGGTTTCTCTTAGGACTTTGTCAACTATGTCTTTATGTGAAGGAGAGATACGCAACAGTTCTAAGATTGAGATAAGTGTGGTTTTCCTCCCTAACTGTTCTACTAGGTCATACTCAGGTTTTGTCGATGAGGAAGTGGTGATTTTATCTAGAGCACCTTGCAAGGTGACCTTACCTCGACGATTTGTAACATTACATTCGAAGGTAGATTCAGAAGAAGGTCCAATGCCTTTTAGGACAACTTTGGCTCTTTGGAGAGAACTTTCAAGCATTTTGTCCTTTATGATAATAGTAGAAACATAGTTATCCATCAAAATATGGTTAACAATTAAATCATAATCATAGGACACTTTGGTATAGTTAGCTTGATCATTTGTGGCTTTGGCTTTTCCCTTGTCATGTTTAGGGAATGGTTCCTTAAACATCTCATGTTCTTGATTGGATGTATGTCCTTCGATCTCAATATCACCTCTATAAATAAGATCCTGTATAAGGTTCTTCAAGTGATGGCAATTTCATGTTTTATGTCCCTTGCTCTTGTGATATTCGCAATACTCATCATCATTCCACCAATTTGGTTTGACTTTTGGCTCATATGGAGGATTGTCTAGAATTGTTATTATCTTGTTTGCCACTAGCTTCCTAAAAGCTAACTCAAGTGGTTCTCCCAATGGGGTGTATTTTCTTTGTGGTTTTGAAGTTGCTTGAGTATTTACTTGGTTGCTTCTAGAAGAACCTGATCCTGAGAGAATGATTTTTGGTCTCACTATGTTAGCATCAACAATGTCATCATTTACTGGGTTCTTGTTCTTGTTCCAAAAATGCGGCTTGTCCTTTCTTTTAAAATCCTCTTTATTTTCTTTGAATATATTGATGATTCCTTTCTCAATTAAGACCTTCTTTGTTGCTAAACCTTTCTCAATGACATCCTTGAAAGTGGACAAACAAGCTTTCCTCAAGTTATAACCAATTTCTCTGTTGACATTCCGTGTAAACATCTCTACCATTTGTTTTTGTGAAATTTTGCAAGAGCATCTACTGGCTAAATTCCTCCATCTTTGTAAGAATGATGAAAATGACTTTCCATATTTTGTTTGGTGTTGCACAAAGTGGTAACTAATATATCTGTCTCTATGTTATATGAGAAATGTTGTATGAAAGCTTCTGCTAGATCACCCCATGACTTAATTCCAGGTGGAAGTTGGGAGAACCATTCCATAACTTGTTCACCTAAGCTTTGTGGGAACAATCTCATCAAGTATGTTTCTTATGTTGCTACCTCAATGCAAGGTGTGAAAAATTATCTTATATGTGCCTCAGGGTCTCCTTTGCCTCTATATTTATCAAACTTTGGTGTTACAAAATGTGTAGGAAATGGAGGCATTGGAATGCTTTTATCAAATGGATAGGGACATAAATCTCTCATTGTGTAAGCTGGTTTTGGTGTATTGATGTCCTCCATCTTCTTTTGTAATTCCTTTGTCTGTTGTTCCAAATTTTTTTTGGGTGGAGACCGACTTCTTGGACCATATCCCATGCCTGAGCCACCAGGTGGAGGAGGAGGATACTACATATATGGATGGTATTGATTGTAAACATGCTCATGTGGAGGAGGTCTATAATGATAATGTGTGTAGGGACCACTTAATATAGGGTCATAAGGCATATCATAAGTTTTCTCTTGTGTATTGCCCCCAAATTTGACACAGGGTTTTCTTGTGTCCAAATTTTGAGCATGCCTCTGGATATCCAATTGCTTTTGAGGTTGGTCCTTAGCATTGGTATGCGATTAAGTGTATTTATCCGCATAAGATTTCCATAAAGGTCTACGTAGACAAAGTTCTTCATGAGATTTTCTTTCGTGAGTATCATAAGCTTGACCATGTGTTTTAGGGATCTTAGGTTTTTGAAACAAGGATGACGGTGACTCGAGCATGAAACGTGGTCCCCTAGTACCTCGACTATTAGGTCTCCTTTGATCCATATTGAGTTCACTTTCTTGAGTAGGTCAATTTTCCACTATTTGGGATGTGTCAAAATCATGAGGTATCTTAGCTCCACTTTGTGCCATCGCTTGTAGGAAATATTGTCTATCCCTTCTCATGATCTCTTCAACCAATCTATTAAAATGGGGATCCATTATAGTTTCTTCCACCTCTGTTGAATGTACTGAAATGTTGTCTACATTGCCATTTTGTGCCTCATTGTTGCTTGTATCATCCATGTTCTCAACATTCTGAATGTTTCTATAGATGTCCATATGAGGTAATGCGGTATGATCAGAATTGAAAAAGATATCATTGCCGCACTCATAGCCACTCATGTTTGTATAATCTTGAGCCTCTTTAGCTTCTCTCCTAGATTTTTGGGAATGGGTTTCAACCATGAACTAGGTCTTGACCAAGATGTGTGAGACTAGATGAAAATGGAAAGAGTATGGAAGACCAACAGTTGGATGGAATGTAAATGAATCTGAGGTGTACTTGCAATGTCCAAGGTGTAAGACCAAGTATGTATGTGGTAGAGTCGGTGTGACTTCCAAAGAGATGATATATCTCTTGATGAGGTAAGTTGACCTTGACTCCAAGTAAGATCAAATGAGACCCAAAGGTGATAGACCTTGATGAGGGACCACTTAGCAAAATTTTGTTGTACGTATTGTGTTGACAAAGTAAGATGCGGACAAGTAAGTGACCTTTTGACTCAAGTTTAGACAAATATGAATGTAATGCAAGGTGTAAAGCAATTATGAACTTTATGAGACCTAGAAATAAGTTGAATTCTAGATGAAAACTTGGAGAAATAACCTTGGAAGCTCAAGAATCCTGATTGCTCTTATTTTGTTGGACTGTAGATTTTTTTAATACTGAACATAGACATCCCTGTATACTTCACAGATGCAATTATCCAACACAGACGAGACCAGATACTACACAGACGTGTTTCTAAGAATTTTGTGAATGCAGTTTTGCTTATGATAACACAGATGCGGTTATAGGACACAGACGTGTTTCTGTCAGACACAAATGCATTTCCAGAATCTGAGTGTAATTTTCTTAATTTATGAAGTTGTTTGTTGTGACCAAATCTGAATTTTTTTGACTATTTTTCGTGACAAGAGGACACAATATTGATGAGGACTCTATGTTTGCAAGTGTCTAGACTCAAAATGACTCAAAGAAAGTGTGTTGTTTGATGTAAAAATTATTTTACATGCACTTGAAGACACAAAAGACAGAAATTTTTGATGTTTGATCTTGAATGTTCGAATGTTTAAAAAAAGGCAAGCACAATTCCTATGGTTGGCTAGGACAATAGTTGTTGATCCCACATGGGGTTTCCCCCGAGGCTACGCTATTCAAATCGGATACTTAGATGTTTGACCCCACTAGCTCCACCCTCGGTGCTCACTTCTCTGGGGCAATCAAGCACCAGTCCCCATGAAAACTACATGTGGTGAACTTTGTATCTCTACTAAGAACCATATGTGTGTGGGTTGCTCTAGAGGTCCGACCTCCTACCCCAACAACTAGAAGGATTTTGGCTTTCTTAAAACAAAAAGGTGCTAGTAAGTGCATCTACTCATGTCACCATGCATGCGGCACTTTCAGCTCTGTAAATATAGAAGGCTCCCAACCAATAGGGGTTACACCCTACTAATGATCAAATAAATTTGATCAAATGAGTTTATGGGGAGACATAGTGTCGGTATGAACTAATCAGCACACGTTACCCATGGCTTTCACCATGGATACAGTTATTTATAGTGGTTCGGAAGAAGTGGGTTTTCCTCACTACCACTTGGGTCGTTCCCTCCTCACTAGTAGTCCTAGTGACCACATGGGGAGGCAAGCCCTCTAAATATTAAACAAAAACAGCCTATTACTCAAGACAGAAAAGACACTGGTTCAATTTTAGTGCACCAATTGAAATGTTTGCTAATCTATGAAAACAAAGCACACAATGAAAATCAAAAGAAAACCCTTGCCAAGATCTTGCAACAAAGATTTGTTAGTAGGTTGGGTTGTTTCAAATGATTACCCCTTCCTGCAAGCACACAAGTTAGGTAAATTTTATATCCAAAAGACTTTGTGAAATAGGGGCCTTCGACAATGCATTTTTTTTTGACAAATTTAAAGATCTAATTTTCCATGATTTCTTGTGCATCATAAAAAGTAGAGAACCTGTAAACTTTCAAGACATTTTCAGAAATGTAAGAAAATCCAAAAAAAATCTCATTTTCTCCAAACATTATTTTTTTATGAAAAATCATAAAAAATTCATAGAAAATGCAAACTTGATCCAACAAATCTTAATTTTTTATTGGAAAGTTTTGATTGTCTTCCAAACCTGCATAAAAAAATTCTTGCAAAAATTCTAAGCAGTTTGTGAGATATGATCAAAATAATGCAAAACCCTAGGTTTTAAAGATCCATTTTTTAATGAAATATTTTGCATCAAAATTAAAATCACAAGGAACAGATCCTATGTATAATTCTGAGATCTTTCCAAAACTGTAAAAAAAAACCGAAAAATTCACTCATTTGCTCTCAAAATTATTTTTTTATGAAAATGCATAAACAATTCATAGAAAATTCAAATATGCTCCAAAAACTTGGATTGTTTTACTGAGTACTTTTTATACCGTTCTTGACTTGCAGAAAAAATTTGATGCCAAAATTCAAAGCCGTTTGTGAGATCTAATCAAAATAATGAAAAACCCTCATGTTTAAAGATCCGATTTTTTCGGAAATATTTTGCATCAAAATTAAAATCACAAAGAATAGATCCTATGTATAAATCAGAGAGATTTCCAAAAATATAAGAAAATCCAAAAAATTTGCTCATTTTCTCTCAAAAATATTTTTTTATGAAAATTCATAAAAAATTCATAGAAACTTCAAATATGCTCCAAAAGATCTGAATTTTTGATTGAAATCTCTTGATACTGTCCTCAATCTGACAACAAAATTTGTTACAAAAATTCCAAGCTGTTTTTAAAATCCGATCAAATCTCTCCAAGATCTTAATCTTGTGTCCAAAACCCTAGTTGCACAAGGTTATTCTCCAAATTGTTTTACAAAATAGCAATATAGGGATAGGAAAAACATTGATCTAACAAAAATCCATGTCCCAATAGGCATGCCAAAATGTTTATGGTAAAAATGGAAACAACAATATTGAAAGACTAAATAGATTCAACCACAAAACCCTAGCCTAACAACAACAAAGATCCACCATAACATATGAAAATTACGAAAGACAATGCAAATCAACAAAATCACAAAGAGTATACCATCACATGTCTAATAGGGTTTGAATCTCCATTCTTCCTATCTCCATTGATCTTGTTTGATATATTTGCTCTCAGATTTTATGTGTGCACAAGAGCTCAACAAAGAACGGAAATGTGGTTGATAGCTTGATCGCATATGAAAATTTGAATGCTAGAATGCTTAGGATGCTTAGGAGGATTGATAATGAAGGAAGTATCTCCTTATATAGAAGAAATTATAAGAGATGAAGGGATAAGATTAAGAGGTGTAAAAGATAAATGGTTGACTAGGATTAGAGGGTAGGTAGAGGAAATAAGAAAATAATGAGAGGGTAAGTAATGTAGGAATTAAGAGATGAATGACATGTGTCATGGGTAGAAAAGGCTAATGAATTAATTAAATAAATAAAGATTTCTTTAATTAATAGAAGAAGTGGGATCAATTAAATAAATAAAAATATTTATTTAATTTAGGGGAAGGACAATTTAAATAAATAAAAGTATTTATTTAAATGACAAAGGGCTTAGAAGAGGATTAATGAATTAATTAAATAAATAAAGATTTATTTAATTAATAGAAGAATTGGGCTAAAATAATTAAATAAAAATATTTATTTAACTAGACAGGATAATTTAGAGTGTCTACACTTACCTTTACTATTTATAAATTACAATCCACAATAATTTGTATATAGAAAAAACTCCTTGGTAGTAAATAGGGCCTCCATTTCTAGGTTACTTGAACAATAAGATAACTCTTGGTCATAAAATTAATATATTTCTTTATCTTCATTTAATTTCTTTTTGAAATATTTATGGGTCTTCTCTCCTTACTTAGAACTTCTCTTATTGATGCCCCATTTGCATCACAATATACTTGCAATAGTTTATTGTAATCCAACAAAGCTAGTACTGACTATTTGGTCTTTCCTTGAATAACTGAAAAATTTTCTCTACTGCAATTGTCCACTTAAATTCTTTCTTTTCTTACAACCATTCATTTTTTATGTGATAGGTGTAGACACCTAAAATTAATATTTAATTAATTTAAGCTTGTCAACATAATTAATTGATTTAATTGTGTTATCCTTATTCCTCTCAGTGTTAATTAAATCTAATTTAATTAATCATGTCACTATTAATTAATTTATCAAATAAATTAATTATTTCCCCTATTCTTCTAAAGTCCCTCTAGTAATTATTTCCTCTAAACCCACTCAGTTAGTTAATTTTTAATTAACTAACCTATTCATGTGATTCCTACAAATCATGGTTTCCTAATCCCACTCAACCTAATTAATCCTTCTAGAATCTCTCATAATCATGCTTATCATTATTCTCTAATTTTAAAATTCTCACTCATGTCACATCAACATTGAATCTCTCAAAGAAATTCAAATTTCTTTGAATCCCTCCATGCATCCCTTATTTTGGAATTTTTAATTCCTCTTTTTGAAATTCAAATTTCCTTTTCCCCCCTCTTCTCAAGGAATTTTATATTCCTGTTTATTTTCCCAAGGCATCTTTGATCCATGCCCACCATTTCAAATTAATCTCAACCCTCCATAAGCAAATCAATCTTGGCCCTTCATTGACCTCTTCCAATCTATAAATTGGAGGATCATTTCCTCACAAAAGGATCCACTTCTCATACATTGTCATGATGTCCATTTCTCTTCTATCTTCTTCCTATCATACCCTCATAATGCCCAAATATCCTCTCATCTAATCTAATTCATCTCATTCATCCTCATCATCCAAATCCAATCCACACATAATATTGTTGAGCAAAAGAGAGCAATTTGCATCCACATCAAGCAAGGAGAAAATCAAGTGGAGCATGAAAGGGGTGCATCTTTCACTTCATCAAGCTCAATCTGAGGGAGAGGTGAAAGACAAGGTATAAAGTTGGTTGTTTGCATTCGTATTGTGCCATTGTTTGATTTATTTGCATTTTAACCTCCTTTTGTCATTTCATTCTTCTTCTGTCTTTTTCCCCTCTTCATTTTGGCACGCCCAGTGGGACCCACATCCCTTAATTTAACGTTTTTATGATTTTTTGTGATTCTAAATAGCAAATTATCATTTCAATGCGTTTGTCTGCACTTCAGCGTGTCTGCCTTATTGGTTCAATGCATCCGCAGGTCAAACAATGTGGGAAATTCAAAATTTGAATTTTATGGCCACCTTTTCTGCATTTTTAGTCAATCAGCACGTCGGACTGCGAATCAACGTGTGCGTTTACAAAAAAATCCAATTTTTCATAAAAAATGGTCAATTAGTGCATGTGTAGGCAAAACAGCACCTACACTTGCACCAAAACTCGTGAGCTGAGTAAAAAAATCATTAAAAAATCTTAATTAGTGCCTACGCATGCGCTTCAGCACAAGCGCACTGAATCAGCGCATGTGTCTACACATCAGGGCGTGTGTTTAGGTAAAAAACCAGTTTTAGTAAAATGGCCATAAAGTTCTGCTCGGGTGTCGAATTTCAAAAAATAAAAATGCATTGGAAAGGGAATTCAGAGATCTAAAATGGGTTGTCTTTATATTTTTCATATATTTTTTCAAAAATTAATTTAACACGTTCAAAGTCAACGCTTGTTTTTGAACTTTAGATACTCATAATTTTAGCATATAAAATCAGTTTTTATCAAACTTTTTTTTGAAATTAGTTAGAAGATCAAAAGGAAATTGGTTTTTCAATCTTTTTTGGGCTAATCATCTTGTGTTTGTAGCTTCCTTTTCTTTTGAATTCCCAAGATCAATCATCAAAGACTACTAATCCATCATTCTTATAGGTTGCCTAAGGAGATACAAGCAAACATTGTGTTTTTTCAATTATTTTCTTAGGAACTTAGATCTAATTAGGGGTAAAAGAATAATTTGTTTGATGTGTTTGAGAAAAGTGTAGAGATAGGAGAGTATGCTCTTGTCTATATAGACAATCAGAAATCTAGACCCTTGAAACTTTTCTTGTTTGTTTGCACACTTTTACTCTTAGTGGGCATGCCCTCCTGATTTGGTGAGAGGGGAACGACCCAAGTGAGTACGCCTAAAATCCCAAGCATTCCAACTCACTATAATAAATAGGCCTTTGGAGATGAAAATCTTGGAGGATGGAGTTATTTGAGAGTTCACTCTCATATCGAGCATTTTGTAGGGCCCATTGAGGTCTCAATCACGCTTCCCTGACTACATCTTGCTTAGTACTTTGTAGGGCTATAGGCCTCAATCACGCTTGCATGACTACAAGGAGTAGTCTTTGAATGAAAATATTTACTAAGAACTCTAGGAGTAGAGGCCACCTGGTTCACCTCTGAAAGGTGGATATTCTTTGTGCAAGGGAGGTAGTAACTCCCCCAAGGGACTTGGCATATCATGCCCCCATTAGTGTTTGGAGTCGGCTAATACAGCATTGGGAATCCATTGCATGAGACCCGGTAGTTGTATTCTGATTAGCTATTGGGTGTGTACCTGAGTCAACAAGCAAAGGTTTTCCTCCTCATCCAACTTCCTAGGATAGCACATTGTGTTTGGATTCTCTATGTGCTTTAGTGGCCAACGTGTATTCATTGCTTGATATCTCTTGCCAACTCCATCATTCCTCCAACCAATCAATCCTCCCTCTTTCCAAGTTCCATCTTATCATCATCAAATTCTTAATCCAATTTTATCCATCCAATTAATTCTCCAATCCCCAATCCACTTTCATCCATTCAAACAATCATCCTTCCTCACCCAATATTTTTGTCCAAATCATTCATCCGACTTTGGGTATCCTCCCTCTTTATTCTTCCTATTATCTATTCGTTCTTCCATAATCAATCTTCCTATAATCCAATCAAATCTCCAAAATTCCAATCAATCAATCAATCCATCCTTCTAATTCGATTATCCAATCCTTCATCAATCAATCATCCAATTCTTTAATCCAATCAAATCAAATCCATCATCAATTCTTATCTAAGTCCTAATCTAAAGGCTAAGGTGTAATCCCAATCCAATTCAATTCTAATCCAATCAAGTCCTAATCCAAGGACCAATCCAATCAAATAAAGTCCAATCCAAATCAAATCCAATCCAAATCTAATCAAATCTAATCCACCATCATTCGAAGCCAAGTCCTAATCTGCATATTCATCCAATTCCAATCTAATCCTTCATTCTCAACATGGCTACCCAGAATTACAAAGCTTGGTATGAGCAGATGCTCATGGAAGTTCACGAACCACCTCAAACTGCCTACCAAGTCAATCCCATAATCTCTCATCCACCTATCATACCTTCATCCATCCCACCTCAACACATCGCACAAAATCTCAATCTGTATCATATCTCTTATCCTTCCTCTACCTTTGACAAGGTAAATCCATCTTATTCCCCATTTGTATCTCCATATTATCCCTCAGCCACATACATACCTTCATCTCTCCTCCCATCTACATCACAATCCCCATCCTTTTACAACACATTCATTACCTCCACTCCCCATCCAAATCCTTTAATCCATAATCCTCCAAGCATTAATCCTAATTCTCCAATCCATTATCCCAATCCTCCATCTAATCCCAATCCTCCAAAATCCATAGTATCCTCATCCTCCAAGTCCATCATTCATAATCTTATCCAAGACATGCTAACAAAGGAGACAAAATCCCCACCTCAAAACAAATTTTTCAAGTCTCCTCGAGTCCTCCATCCACCCCAATCACCTCCACCTCAAAAAAAATCTCAATACCCCACACTTCATGATAACCCCATTCCTCCATCTACTCATATCGAAGCTTCCATGTCCTTCTCCATCACACAATCCCCACAACTCCAAACATGTCAAAATATTTTCCAAAGCATGCTAGCATAGAATCCTCTCTATCTCATGATGAATCTCTATCCACTTCATCTAATGATCCCATCCCCTCCACTTCCTCTCATGATCATATGATTCCTCTATCCAACCCTCTCCCTCCATCGCATGATCCTCTCCCATCTCATGATCCAATCACCCCTCCCACTCCATCCCATGGTACCATCCCTAATCAAGATCAAAATTTCCCTTCATCTCCATGTCATTATCCAAATCCATCTAAAGATCCTAATCTTCCTTCCACATCTCATCCCCCTCAAAATAGACTCTCATCTTGTTTCCAAAATAATAAGGGTCCTCAAGCTAATTCTCAAGATGTTGGTACATCCCCTATTCCTCCTAAATTCAAAAATCCTTCATGCAAATCAAAATCTTGTCACCCCTCGTCATCCACATCCATTTTGGAACCCTATATTCCAAAGCTAAATCCTACATTCCTTACATCCATTTTGGGTCCTTACATCCCTTTATCCACCACTCCATCACCTCAAATAATCCCTAAGCAAGATCAAAAAAGGCACACATCATTGAATTCCTCCCAACACTCTCCTTTCATCATCCCACCATCCATAAAATCCTTAAGTCATTCATCCTCATACACCGGTCCCATTTCCATTGGAAGCAATTTGGATGCCCAATCTAAAAAGCATAAAGCTCAAAATCCACAAAAATTAAAGGACCAACATGTACCCTCAAAACAACATGCTCAAAAGAAAAATATGATCCAAAAGAAAGAAAAATCAAAAAGGCCATGAAGGCCCCAAAAGAAAAAATCAAAAACTATGTGGATTCCTAAACTACTCAAAGAAGCAATGCATCCCAAAGTAAAATCAAAATTAGCATCCAAACTTGCTAATCCAAAAGCTCCATCCATTCATAAATAAAACACTCCTCCATCTTCAAAATCCATTTTGGGTCCTTATGTCCCAAAATCCACCATCCCAACTCCATCATCCCCCTCTTCTATTTCAAGTCCACGTTTCCCAAAATCCACACTTTATCCTCCATCTAATCCAAAATCCTCTCCTCCACAAATTTTTCAAAACCCCATCCATTATCCACCATCCATTTTTCACAATCCCATTATGTTAATCCAATCCTTTACAAATCCTTATCTTCAATCACCTATCAATTTCATCTCCCCAATTATTGTTACCAACATCTATGAGCATACCTCTAGTTTAAAGCAATACTAAGGGATACCATCCATGGAGCTAGATTCTTGAGTCCTACCTTCCTCCTTCACACATCCACTATCCATTCATCCTCATCCTTATCCATCCAAACTATTCTAAAAATTCAAAATCAGAAAAAATCAACAAAAATACAAAAAAAAGCAAAAAGAAATCAGAAAAGAAGAAAAATCATTTCATCCAATGGTGAAAACCACTTCTTGTGGCACCTTGGGTAAGTACCATCATGAAAACTTGGCAAACAAGCATCATGTGTAATTCCATCATCCTCTTGTACTCTACACTTGGGGGCAAGCTCCATCCATGCAATTGGCCCATCCATTTGCATCCTATCTAAGTCCACTCTCCTTTCCCATCTTTGATCTCGACTATCCTATCCATATCCTCCATCTCATATCCCTCATCCTATCAAAATGAATCCTCCATTCTTGTCTTTGGTCTAGATCATATATGGGCAAAATAATGTATATGCGTGCATTCTTTGGAAAACACAATCCTTAATACCTCTACCATCCATCCATTACACATTATCTTTCCACCTCACACATTATTATCCATAATCTTTCCTATCCTTCATTCCACTACCCTTAGTGGGGAATTTTACTCCTTTGCAACATAGTCTTTGGGTCTCCATCATCCTATCCTCCATCTTTTATTCCTCCATGTCATATCCATATCCATCTACTCAATCCATTTGTCTCCTATCCAAACAACATCTCTCTCCATCCATCCATCCATCCTTTTACCAATCCTTGGTTCTCTCTTGTCATTGGTTTCAGTCAATCAAATCCTATCCACCAATCCACCCCATCCTATCCAATTATATTTTTAATCCAATCCTATCTCACCCAATCATATTATCCATCTCTTCCAATTCAATCATTAATCCCATCCCCAATCCAATCCTACTCAATCATCCATCCCCATTTTTTCATCCTATCTAATCATTTATCCTTCATCCATCCTATCCAATCCATCAAACTGATCTTTTCCCATCTACCTAATCTCACACTGACTTGTGCCTTATCCAAGAACCCATCCATTCTTTTCTAATCAAATCCAAGTGGCAATCCTCTCATCTACAGACCTTGCACATCCAACTAGTCTATTGTCATCCATCAATCTATTTGCACCCTGCCCATTGAGATGAATCCTTCCCATTTTCGACAGTT
The DNA here is from genome assembly GCF_030272615.1 of Cryptomeria japonica. Taxonomy (NCBI): domain Eukaryota; kingdom Viridiplantae; phylum Streptophyta; class Pinopsida; order Cupressales; family Cupressaceae; genus Cryptomeria; species Cryptomeria japonica. The sequence goes on from NC_081415.1 coordinate 426,210,140, forward strand.
AATCCAAATCCATCACCTGTCCATTGGGATACATCCTTCCCTAGTCCGACAGTTTATCCAAATCCATATCCTTCTCTTGGCAAGAGATGTCAGTTGGTCATGTGCATGTTGTTTAAATTCTTGAACTTTTCTCTTTTATTTTCATCTTGTGCCTCAGGACTATACTTGTTCAGAACTGCCTTGATCATTATATATCTTGGTATGTCTTGGCTAGTGTATAATGGGGCATAGTTTTCATGGCATGCTGTGTTTGAAGGTTTTTCTTGTACAATCTGGCAACCGTACATTAGTGTTTATCAACACTTGCATGTTTGTGTGCAAGACTTGACTAAGCGTCAGTCCACGCCTCAGATATTCATATCATCCTGGTTCTTATAATTAGTGGTGTAGACTATCCATGGCAATATCAAACCTAGGTTTGCTCTCTATATTTGCTCAACAAGAAATTCCATCCATTTATCATTTCTTTATCTCATTTCATTTACAAGACTCCAATCCATTCATTTATTCCCTCTTTTATTATCTTCATCCTTTCATCACCTCGTCTTCTAATCCATTTCATGAGCAAACCCATGTTCCTCGAACCTGCATGTCCTCTCGAGGGGGAATACAACTACTTCCTCATCATTCTTCATCATCTTATGACTAGGGCACTATGATATTAGTCCTTATCCTTTTCATCCACTATGTTTTATTCTTCTTTGATATAACATCATTTCACGACGCTATATCAAATAGGGGTAAAATGTAGACACCTAAAATTAATATTTAATTAATTTAAGCTTGTCAATATAATTAATTGATTTAATTATGTTATCCTTATTCCTCTCAATGTTAATTAAATCTAATTTAATTAATCCTGACACTATTAATTAATTTATCAAATAAATTAATTATTTCCCCTATTTTTCGAAAGTCCCTCCAATAATTATTTCCTCTAAACCCACTCAGTTAATTAATTTTAATTAATTAAACTATTCATGTGATTCCTACAACTCACTTTTTCCTAATCCCACTCAACCTAGTCAATCCTTCTAGAATCTCTCATAATAATGTGTATCATTATTCTCCAATTTAAAATTCCCACTCTTGTCACATCAACATTGAGCCTCTCAAAGAAATTCAAATTTCTTCGAATCCCTCCATGCATCCTTATTTTCAAATTTTTAATTCTTTTTTTTGAAATTCAAATTTCCTTTCCCCCCTCTTCTCAAGGAATTTAATATTCATGTTTATTTTCCCAAGGCATCCTTGATCCATGCCCACCATTTCAAATCAATCTCAACCCTCCATAAGTAAATCAATCTTGGCCCTTCAATGGCCTCTTCCAACCTATAAATTGGAGGATCATTTCCTCACAAAAGGATCCACTTCTCATACATTGTCATGCTGCCCATTTCTCTTCTATCTTCTTCCTATAATACCCTCATAATGCCCAAATATCCTCTCATATCATCCATCCTCATCGTCCAAATCCAATCCACACATAATCTTTTTGAGCAAAGGAGAGCAATCCACATCCACATCAAGCAAGGAGAAAATCAAATGGAGCATCAAAGAGGCACATCTTTCACTTCATCAAGCCCAATCTGAGGGAGAGATGAAAGACAAGGTATAAATTTGATTGTTTGCATTCATATTGTGCCATTGTTTGATTTATTTGCATTCTAACCTCCTTTTGTCCCTTCATTCTTCTTTCGTCTTTTCCCCGTCTTCAATAGGTACACAAATAATGCTAATTTTTGTTTATAATTGATAAAAAAAAATTGCCTCAAACATAGCTAATTTCCACAATAGCCTTAATATTTTTTGGGTCAATTCATAAACCATTTGGAAAAATGAGAAACCCCAAACAAAATAATTCTCTTTTCTTAAATCTATATAGTTCTAGATTAACTAGCAACTTCTCCTCTTTAAATATTTTTAATTAAACTACCCTCAAATGTATTAATCGTTCCTCCTTTGTTCTACTAAAAATCATAATATCATCTAAATATACAATAACAAACTTACTAGAGAATCATTTCCAACACTTTTTTTATCGATATTATGAATGTACTTGGTGCATTCAAGAGAAATGTGATAACTAGTCATTTATATATATCCATCCTTCATCTTCAATATGGTTTTCCATTCATCCCCTTCTCTAATCCTTCTTTGGTCAAACCGACTCTTAAAATCTTTTTTTGTGAAGTGCTTGGCTCCACTTAAACAATCCACCAAATCATCCATTCAAGGTAGAATAAACCTATACATTATATTTATCTTGTTGGTGGCCTTGAATCAATGCATGTATACACCACTATCCATCCTTTTTAGTTGCTACCACTACTAGTACAACACATGGGCTCAAGCTTTCCATTATTAAACCCTTATTTAATAAATCTTGCACGTGTTTATTTACCTCATCATTCTCCATAGGTGTCATTCTATAGAAAAGATTCCCTATTTGATATACTAGCTCCTAGTATCAAATCAGTGTAGTGACTAATGCTTCTCATATATGACAACCCATTTGATAACTCTTTCATAAGTATATCAATGTAAATGCCTCTCGTGTTTACATTTTGACACATATTTTGAGACATGATTCATATGGTTACAGCTATAAATTTATTTCAAGATTCTTTGTGTCACCATTCTTTTTGTATTGGCCTAAGTATTGGATATGTTTTACAAAAATTGATAATATTATTATAGTATGCTTATGATGACGTGTTATTTAAGTTAATCATCACATGCATGTTTATTTAATTATTGTCTTTATTATGATGTTGCACTTCATCAGGGACATTGTTTGTGCTTTGGCTATTATATATATGCATGAGTACGCTTAACGTGTGTTGACTGATTATAGGTGTTGGGGGTTTTTCCACTTGGCTTTGCAGGTCTAAGTTATTCCCCAATGGTGGTTAATAGATGTCACATTCACCATACCATTTTTACCTCACCCATCATACTCGAATATAATATCCAAAATTATACCTCGAGCACCATGATTTGTTATACCTCGAAAACCATAATCCCCATGTGCAAAACCAATAAAAAGTGTTTGCATGTTTATGATTAATTTCAATTGTAACATTTAAATATGAAATGAGTTTTTGACCTTATGGAATAATTGCATGATTTAAATTAAAATGTGATTTATGAGCATTGCCAATAATGTGTTTTGGAATTTATTGGATATTGTTGGATGAGTGCTGCAAATGTGTGCTTATGAGATATCTTCGAGTGTTTGAGAAATGTGTTGTCATTGATGTCAACATATTTTCTCGGTCTGGTGCAGTGATATAGTGAAGTTAAATTAATTAGATTATGATATATATTGATGATCGGTGTTTGTGGATTAAAGGGTTTGTAGAGTGATATCTATAGTTGATTCAGTGCAAGTTTCAGAGGTCCGCATGAAGATTTGAGTGATTTATGAGTATATATGTTGTGGCCAGTTCTTATGTTGTTCAATATTGCCAGTGTTCAGTATTTTGATCTACATTGCTTTGCATTGTAATATCTTGATTTACGGATTCAGAAATATATTTGGGACATCGATGTGTGTCCTTAATTAAAGTGGTTCATGGTTTGGAGCTCCGCAAGTGATTTTTCCAGGTTGATAGTTAGTTTAGTTATTGTTCTTGAAGTTTGGTATAATGATAACGATGATTCTAGTAATTTGGGTTGGTGTGGATGTTGTTGTGGTAATCCATGATGCTTGTTGATGTTTCTAGACCATATTCTATTCGTGTTGGTGGTCTGCATTGATCGGTGAGAGCGTTATGATGATTTTTTTTTTATCTGGTGGTGTTCTTCATATTCTTGGCCAACATGATGTTGGTAGCGTGTTGCGGATGTTTGATGCGTAATTTTTGGAGGTGTTTCATATTTGAGGTGGTGATATAGGTCCATGCTATGTCTTAGCCAATATTTTTTTGGTTCGCATGTGATATTGTAGCATGTATGGCTATATTTTTGTAATTGGGTTATATGTGGTGAGCTGACCTTGATGATATTAGTCCAAGGTTGATGTCATGTACAAATTAATATAACATCTTTGTAATTGAGTGTGTCGTGGATGAGTGTATGTGTGAATAATTTATTGATCTTTCAACGGAAGAGCAGAAGAGTGAGAAGAAGAAGTTGTATGTGCTTAACCTGAACTGTAACTAGGCATTAGGAGATGCTACTCTTTAGTTCATGATCTTCCACATGTAATCCAAATATGTTTGTAAGACACTGAGTCTTCCCAGGGTTGTTTCCCTTTCTTGTTTTTGAGCAGTGAGCTCTAGGCAGTGTGCTTGAATACATGTGCATTCTCCATTATAATATTTCATATACTTCTAACAGGGTATCATCATATTGTGGGTAGGTTTCCACCATGGTTTTTCCCTTGACCAGGTTTTCCACATCAAAATTCTTGGTGTTATGTGTGTTCATGTTGTGTTGTTGATTTATGCTTTCACTGTTAATTATTAGATCTGAGATTAAATTAAGTTGTTGCAAGTTTTGGTGACAATTGATTCACCCCCCCCCCCCCCCCCCTCTCAGTTGTCTGCCCTATTTTCATCAGAATTAAGGGTGGAATATATGAATCAGGAACTTAATAAAATAAATTTTAATTTTTTTATTTTTCAAAAAGTGAAAATGGGTTTAGGGTAAATAGGGAAAAGTTGCTCATTTTTATGATGTCATTATTGGGAAGAGAATGTTAAGAGGGAAGAAACCCTACAACTGCAAATTTTATTTGATGATTGTGGGAGATAGATTAGGTAAATTTGAATGAGATTTGTTGCATTAGGATGGGAATTTGAAGGAGTTTATATAACTACAAGTAATCATGCATTTTTTGTGTGTGTGGGAAGAACTTTCTGTTTGAATTTTTTAGATATCTTCAGGTAAATACTTTGTTTCTTTCTCAATTCATCCCATTCTTGTTTCTTCATGTTTGAATAATGTTAGATGGGTTGGAAAGTCATCTCCATCATTTTAGATCTTGCATTGGGTGGTTTATTAATTTCTTTAAATAATTTTTATAGATTTTTCTCAAAAACATCCTCGTGTTGCCCAATATTCTATAGAATGAGTAAAATAAATGTTTTATGTTGAAAAAGGGATGTTGGGTGCATTTAAATCAAAAGGGTATACTTTGAATTTTAATTTTGTGATTTTCAATTTTTGATGAATTTTGAGCTATTTACATGGAGTTGTTGGAAATTATTGTTTTTTGTTAAAATTGTGTAAAGTTAGAAAAAATGTGAATTAATGGTGTTTAGTATTGAATTTTTATGCGAGGTTATTGTTATACCTTGTGAAAAGTGGAAGTGGGTCTATTAGGGTCATGCCACATGATTTGATTGGAAATCAAGAAAAGTGCATATTTCTATGAAAATTGAAATCTATCATGGTTGTGTCTTTTATTCCACATTTGTTGAAGAACGTGATGAACCTCAAACTTAGGTACTAGAGAGGGTTAAGGGAGTGGCTTCCAATGTGACCCCAACTCAAAGTGGTTGAGTGAGGTTATCACATGTGGAATTTGATTAGTCAAGTGAAAACTAATGAGAACATGGGTAAATAATTAACCAAGATAATGATTGCTCCGCACATGCCTTGAGTGTCTGCAAAGGCTAAAGATGTCTTGTGAAGACAAGCCTTCTCTAGGAGCTATGGTACTTGTATAATTGAATGTCCTCGTTTGTATGAGAGGGTATTATGTTCCACGTGGTAGCTAATCTTGTGCTCCATGATGAAACTCCCTAATTTGCTCTCTAGCATCTATTCCTAGTGTAGCATGAGTAGTACATGAAATATGTGTCTTATATTTATAAGTAGACATTATTTTACTTCATTTCATGTTGTGTATTCTCCATGTTTGATGTGAGTGTAATCCCTTCTCCCCTTGTGTATTATGGATGTCATTGTTTGGCCCATGTGACTATCTCCTAGCATGTCGGGTGGACCTACAAGTTCCAAATGATTGGGTAGAATGGTAACCACCATTAGAGACAAGAGGCTATTGATCAAAGACAACATTAGACACTATCTATCATATTTCTCTTATGCAGGATAATAGTTCCACTCATAAGAATATGTAATTTTAGGACATTTCAGTTCTAGGTGATGTAAGCTATAATTATGTTTATTGGACCTCTTTGTTGGCATTACAGTAAGAAAGATTGTTGATATTCAATAAGGATATTGAGAAGTTTGTTGAAGATTATTGATATAACTGAAGAAGGATGATAACTATCTTTATAACATTATTTTGTCATTGATGTCAAGAAATTGATTATCTGATTCAGTATGATGGTGTCATATCTTAAGAAGATTGATTAGAAGAGAATTAAGATGTCGATAAAAGACATAGAAAGAATGTGATGAATAAAGGGAGGAATAAGTTATTCAATGGGAAACTATTACCGAGTTAGACAATAATGAGATCATGATGTTTAGATTGTTTTGATATCCTACATATGTTATTGATTGTAAGGTTAATACTATACTATGCAACCGAGGAAGGAACCTAGTCGGTAAACCCTAAGGTTATTGATATTTGTTAATGAAGGTGAAATGTCTACCGAGTAAAGTTTAGTATTTACCGAGTTGCAACCGAGTTATGACAATGCGCATGGGATGGATAAAAGAATTATTTAATGAAGGACAATGATTAGCTGAAAATGTATAAATCATTGGTATGTCGTGTATGAAGTTTGTTAAGGATCTATGGTGAAGGAAAATCGACAGAAAGATCTATAGCGCAGATTGACCGCAATAACCTTATGCAAGTTCCAAGATAGGAATGCAAGTCCCGAGGTACAGTAAAATGTTTTCAGATTGAAAGGATACATTGAACCTAGTCAAGTTTGAAGATCTGATGGCCAAGATTGATCATGGGAAATGTGATCAAGAAGATTTAGCGGTTAGCAATTGTTTCTAAATAAGGAATTGTTGATAAACAATGTATGCGGGCAAGTTTATGCACAGGGATGCTACATAGTGATTACCGAGCACAGAAGCTTGAAGACATGTTTGAATAAAAGAGTAGAGAACCCAGCAGAGGGACAAGATAAGTCCTATGACTAGATTGTTTTGAGCAAATAAGAATTTGCTTTAGCATTTTAGATGTGAACTTGCAGATAGATTTTATTACTATTATTTTGTAAGTGATAGAAAATCTCTTAACCGAGTGGACTTAATAGTCTTATATGTAAACCCTCTAGCAATGTAACATTCTAAGTGAGTGTGTGAAATCCTTTACCAAGGTCACTTCTAACAAAGTGAAGATCCTAATAGATCTAAGGGAAATCCCTTAACCGAGTCACATCTAGCAATGTGTTTGTAATATTTAACAGGATTTGCTTTTAACCGAGCATACTCTAGAAGAGTATATTTCTTAGTGGGTCCAAAATCCCATAGTGGTTTTTCCCTATTTGGGTTTCCACGTTGAATCTGGTGTTATGAGTGTTGTTATGATTATGTGTTCTTAAGTTTGCATGTTTAATAGTTTTTTGGTTAAGTTGTTGAAGTATAAGTTATCGAGGTTGAATCTGTTGATTTTATGGAAGTTTAAGTTTGTATGATTCACCCCCCCCCCCCCTCTCATCTTGTTAGCTATTGGAATATGTACTTTACATCAAGTATCAGAACTAACAATTGGTATCAGAGCTAAGGACTCCAGAAGAAAAAGTTTAAAGGTACTTGAGGCAAAGATCCGAAGATGTATAAAAGGGATGCACCAAAACTGAACAAGTCAAGTTTCTCCACATGGTAGAAAAGGATGAAGTTACATTTATCAGGAATTCGAGAATATGCAACATATTATCTGGAGAATGATTACATTGCACCGAGCACCAACCCTATGACCTTGGAAGAGATTAAAGCAAAGCAAGAACATATTCAAGCTATGATTGAAATAACATCAGCATTGACCGACTCAGAGTTTAATGATCTAGAAGGCTGCAATGATGCAAAAGCAATGTGGACTAAGCTCACATCTATGTATAGAGGTGATGAACATGTTCAAAGAGAAAAAGTAGATAGTCTAAGAGGACAACTTGAATCCATGAGGATGAATGAAGGTGAGAACATAACCCAAATCCATGAGGATGAATGAAGGTGAGAACATAACCCAATATAGTACAAGACTAAAGGAGATTGTCAATCAAATTAAAGGAGCAGATGGAAATATTGAAGAAAAGGATATAACAAGTAAGTTGTTGAGAACCCTTCTACCAGCTTATGCTATTCGAGTCTCTGCAATCAATGAATTGAGATTTGTACCTAACATACCAATTTCTTTGGATGCTACTATTGGTAAGCTACATGCATTTGAGTTAAGTAATTTTGATAACAGTGGGTCTTCGGTAAATAAAATAGAATCTGCATTTAGTTCTTTTCATATTGGTGAATCTGATGATTACAATGATAGAATTAGTAAGTACTCTGAAGGAGATCACAGTGGAGCAAGTGAAAGATTTCGCATGAACATGGAAAAAGTACACAGACTGTATGAGGAAATCAAGAAGCAAGAAGAATTTGAAGCATTATTAGCCAGAAGGTTACCGAGAGGAAAAGGTAAGTATAAAGGAAAGCTACCTTTAAAATGTTTCAATTGTGATAAAATAGGACATATGGCTTCTAACTGCCCTGACAAAGAATCTAGTGAAAAGAGAGAATACCGAGATAACAGGCAGAAAGATAACCAATACAGAGGACACTGATATTTTAGAAGGAGAGATAGAAAGACATGTCTAGTAGAAGATGAGGAATCCAACGATGACAAATCTGATGAAACTGATACTGAGGAAGTAGTTTATGTGGCTATTAAAGATGGATCTGATGAGGAAAGGTATGAAGAAATAGCCCTAATATCTCACATAAATAATAATGATTCTTGGATCATAGACAGTGGATGCTCACATCATATGACAGGTGATAAACACAAGTTTGTTAAATTAGAAGACTATGATGGAGGCTATGTAAGATTTGGTAATGATGCACCATGTCTGGTGAAAGGTAAAGGATCTATAACACTTCTTGGCAATGCTAAATGTGATGATGTATACTGGGTTGAAGGATTGAAATACAATTTGTTGAGTGTAGCACAGCTAAACAATATAGGATACCGAATAGAATTTCAGAAAGGAATTGTCAAAGTTCATGACAAGCATGGAAAGTTAGCTGCTACTGGGACACAAACAAAAGGTAATATATTTCATCTTGACTCAACTTGGAACAAGTGTCTTTATGCAAAGATAGATGATACTTGGTTATGGCATAAAAGGTTTTGTCATGTAAATTTTGATAATCTGATCAAAATAAGCAAGAAGCACCGAGTAAGAGGTCTACTGAGTCTTGAAAAAACTGAGAATGCTATGTGTCGAGGATGCCAGATGGGTAAGATGACAAGATCAAGCTTTATAAGTAAGTCCTACACTTCTAAAGGAATTTTAGATCTAGTACACACTGATCTTTGTGGTCCTATGAAAGTTCAAAGTTATTATGGTGATAAATATTTCATATTATTTGTGGATGATTACTCAAGGATGATATCAGTTATGTTTTTAAAAGAAAAATCAAAAGCTTTTCAAATGTTCAAATGGTACAAGGCAAGAGTTGAAAATTAAATAGGAAGACAACTGAAATGTCTTAGATCTGATAGAGGAGGAGAATTCACTTCTGATGAATTTAACTTATACTACAATGATCATGGTACAAAGAGGAAAGTATCTGCACCGAGAACACCTCAGCAAAATAGGATAGCCGAGAGAAGAAACAGATCAATTGTGGATTGTGCAAGAACCTTGATGATAGAAAAGAGGGTACCTCAAACATTTTGGAGATAAGCAATCAGCACTACAGTTTACACCCTGAACCGAGTTCAACTGAAAAAAGGAACTATGAAGACACCATATGAGATCTGGTATGACAAGAAACCTAATGTAAGTTACTTTAAAATCTTATGGAAGTAGATGCTATGTTCACAAAGATGACAAAAATGGAAAGTTTGATCAGAAAAGTGAAGAAGGAAGATTTCTTGGTTATTCTTCTAGAAGTAAAGCATTTAAATGTTTAATCAAATCATCTAACAAAATAGTGGAAAGTGCAAATGTGAAAATTGATGAATTTACAGAAAGAAATGATGAAGGAAATTCCAAAGAACCAAAAGATTATGAAGAATTTGTTTATGTTCAATCGAGAAGTACTACCGAGAAAGCTGCTGAAGAAAATGAAGATAATGTCCAGCTACCGAGTGATGAAGAAGATCATACAGAACCTACCGAGCCTATATTAGCCAAATATGTCAGAAGACATCATGCATCGAGTCAGATTATAGGAGATAAAGATGATCCAGTGATGACAAGAAACAAACTTAGACATAACACATGTCTGATTTCTGAATTTGAACTGAGAATAGTGAAAGAAGCATTTAACAGTGAAGAGTGGGTAAATTCTATGACAGAAAAGATTGATCAAATCAAGAAGAATGACACATGGACACTAATCCCAAGACCAAAGGACAAAAATGTAATCGATACCAAGTGGATTTTAAGAAACAAGCTAAATGAAAAAGGTGAGGTCATTCGCAACAAAGCAAGACTAGTTTGCAAAGGTTATGCTCAAGAAGGAATAGATTATCGTGAAACTTTTGCACGTGTGGCTAGACTTGAGGGAGTAAGAACATTGTTGGCATATGCTGCTTTCAAAAATTTCAAGGTATATCAAATGGATGTTAAATCTACATTTTTGAATGGTATACTATAAGAAGTTTTCATTGAACAACCTAAAGGATTTGTTGAAGACAAGAGTAAAGATCAGGTAAGCAAACTGAACAAAGCTTTATATGGTCTGAAACAAGCACCTAGAGCATGGGATGAAAGATTGCACTCTTATTTAATCAAGATTGGTTTTATAAGGACAAGTGAAAATAGCAATATGTACATGAAGAAAGATGAGGACAATGGAATATTGATCTTAGCCATATTTGTTGATGACATTATATTTTGTGGTAATGACTCCTTATGCAAGAACTTTGGAAATGAAATGTGCAAAGAATTTGAGATGTCACTAATCGGTGAGATAAAGTATTTTATAGGATTATAGATATTGCAAATGAAAGATGAGATTTTCATTACTCAATCCAAGTACATAAAGGAAATCTTGAAGAAATTTGGAATGGAGGATTCTAAACCAGTAAGTACTCCTATGACTACTAACTGTAAATTATCAAAGAATGATGAATCTGCATCTGTTGATGAGACACTTTACCGATCTATGATTGGAAAATTGCAATATGTTGTGCATAGTAGACTGGATATAGCACATGCAGTAGGTATTGTAGCAAGATTCTCTGCAGATCCTAAGGAAACTCATATGACAGCAATCAAGAGAATTTTCAGATACCTGAGAGGCACTGAAGATTATGGCTTAGTATATGGAAAGAGAAATAATTTTGATTTAAAAGTTTATATTGATGCTGATTGGGCAGGCAACATAGATGATAGGAAAAGCACAAGTGGTGGAGCTTTCTTTTTGGGAGAAAGACTAGTAAGTTGGCTTAGCAAGAAACAAGGATGTATTTCTCAATCTACGGCAGAAGCTTAATATGTTGCTGCAATATTGAATTGTACCAATATAGCATGGATCAAACAATTGTTGGAAGGTATAAATGAGAAAGTTACCAAGCCAGTAACTATATTCTGTGATAATACTAGTGCCATTAACATTTCAAAGAATCTAGTGATGCACTCTAAGACAAAGCATATATCTATAAAGTATCACTATCTCAGAGAAGAAGTTCAAGAGAAGAAAGTTGTGCTGGAATATATCAGTTCAAAGGAGCAATTAGCAGACATCTTCACAAAGCCACTGCCAAGGGACACTTTTGAGTATCTCAGAAGCAAGTTAGGGGTCCTACCCCTATCTTCTACTCACTGACCGAGTTCGGTGAAAGCATCAATTCGATGAATCTACATAATATTATGTGTGGATTGATGCTGATTTACACACTTTAGAAGGTTTTCTAAAGGTGTGCAAAAAAAATCAATAGAGACAAGTCGATCTGACCGAGACTGAGATGTTACACAGCAAGGCAAATCACTTCACAGAGGAAGAAATCATGATTTAGTTCTTTTACTTTTTGGCATTGTTGTCAAAGGGGGAGAAGACTAAATTGTTGAAAGACTAAATGGTTGACTGCATGATAAATCCCTGAATGATGGAAATAATAGAAGACTAATGACAGTGGGAGTAGATTACAAAATGGAGAAGACTAAATGCAAGTCAACAGCTCAGAAGCCTATTGAAAATGGAGAAGACTTCAGAAGACAACAGATCAAGGATAACATGAGAAGTCTAACAGCAATCTGAATCTGAATCAATTTGAATATCTTGTTGGTATTACCATTTAATTGTTGGTTTTGCCATCAATGCCAAAGGGGGAGATTGTTGGCATTACAGTAAGAAAGATTGTTGATATTGAATAAGGATATTGAGAAGGTTGTTGAAGATTATTGATATAACTGAAGAAGGATGAAAACTATCTTTATAACATTATTTTGTCATTGATGTCAAGAAATTGATTATCTAATTCAGTATGATGTTGCCATATCTTAAGAAGATTGATTAGAAGAGAATTAAGATGTTGGTAAAAGACACAGAAAGAATGTGCTGAATAAAGGGAGGAATAAGTTATTCAATGGGCAACTATTACCGAGTTAGACAATGATGAGATCATGATGTTTAGATTGTTTTGATATCCTACATATGTTATTGATTGTAAGGTTAATACTATACTATGCAACCAATAAAGGAACCTAGTTGGTAAACCCTAAGGTTATCGATATCTATTAATGAAGGCGAAATGTCTACCGAGTAAAGTTTAGTATTTACCGAGTTGCAACCGAGTTATGACAGTGCGCATGGGATGGATAAAAGCATTATTTAATGAAGGACAATGATTAGCTGGAAATGTATAAATGATTGGTATGTCATGTATGAAGTTTGTTAAGGATCTATGGCGAAGGAAAATTGGCAGAAAGATCTACAATGCAAATTGAACTGCAATAACCTTATGCAAGTTCCAAGATAGGAATGCAAGTCTCAAGGTAAGGTAAAACATTTTCAAATCGAAAGGATACATTGAACCTAGTCAAGTTTGAAGATCTGATGGCCAAGATTGATCATGGGAAATGTGATCAAGAAGATTTAGCGGTTAGCAATTGTTTATAAATAAGGAATTATTGATAAACAATGTATGTGGGCAAGTGTATGCACAAGGATGCTACATAGTGATTACCGAGCACAGAAGCTTGAAGACATGTTTGAATAATAGAGTAGAGAGCCCAGCAGAGGGACAAGATAAGTCCTATGACTAGATTTTTTTGAGCAAATAAGAATCTACTTTAGCATTTTAGATGTGAAGTTGCAGATAGATTTTATTACTGTTATTTTGTAAGTGACAGAAAATCTCTTAACCAAGTGGACTTAATAGTCTTATATGTAAACCCTCTAGCAATGTAACATTCTAAGTGAGTGTGTGAAATCCTTTAACAAGGTCACTTCTAACAAAGTGAAGATCCTAACAGATCTAAGGGAAATCCCTTAACCAGGTCACATCTAGCAATGTGTTTGTAATCTTTAATAGGATTTGCTTTTAACCAAGCATACTCTAGAAGAGTATATTTCTTAGTGGGTCCAAAATCCCACAGTGGTTTTTCCCTATTTGGGTTTCCACATTAAATCTGGTGTTCTGAGTGTTATGATTATGTGTTCTTAAGTTTGCATGTTTAACAGTTTTTTGGTTAAGTTGCTGAAGTATAAGTTACCGAGGTTGAAGCTGTTGATTTAATGGAAGTTTAAGTTTGTATGATTCACCCCCCCCCCCCCTCTCATCTTGTTAGCTATTGGCATCTATACTTTACATCAAGTATCAAAACTAACACTCTTTTGAAAATGTATTTGTAAGTTAAACAAATAATAATAAATTATTTTTAGTTATGTGCCTCGGTGTTGGTATCAAGCACATTTTTCCTCAATACTAAATATTGCAATTGGTTAAAATGTATATAGGAACCTTTATTTGGGCTTAAAATGAATCTAATAGTTGTTGTAGCAAATCCTCTTAAACATTGTTTTTACAATCAAAAAGTCAAAAAAATGTCTGAGCGTTTTGGGTTTCAAGGATTAGGTCTATGCCTTACGGAGTTCACTAAGTGTGCAAACAAGGTATAGTGCAACCCTAAACCCTAACCCTTGAAAGCCTTCCCTTCATTAATATTTTCTACATGTTTTTGGATTAGAGGATTGGGACTTCACCTTTCAGAGTTTATGATGTTTGGAAAAAGGTAAAGTGTACCCTTGATTGTAATGCCCCACCAGGAACCCTAAAGGAAAACAACACAACTAGGCAACTAAAGGGTGAAATATTTTTTTTTATAAAGATTAAGTGCATTAATTATAACCATTGCACGTCTAATAACACAGCGGAAGACTAACACATGATTTCCTAAGGGTTACCAATGAAGATTAATCATAGATTATTTTAACACGATAGTTAATCCAATTGTCTATTTAATTAGATAAAGTAAATGCTTAAGTTCAAAACTACACATACATCTAAATTCCATAATGAAAGAAATCAAAGTATTCCAACGCATTTATTTATCCATATTTCATTTATACATAAGATCAAAGCAACTGAATCGACATACATTCCACTGACATAATATTACAATATCCATAACTACATGGCTTCCAAAAATGCCACAAATACAAAGATACAATAAGAAGGTTACATAAAAGTCTGATACAATGACCACAAGGTCTCAACTAAACAATGATCTCGAACAAGAGTTGGTACATGAACCACGAACCAAGAAACACCAGCGAAGCCTTTCCTCACCTAAAGATACAATCCAGAACATCTGAGGGGAAGTGGCACTACCACCTGACCATGTGATTCTGAAATCGAACCACCCCACCGTGCTAGGAGATAGTAGAAAACCCTCAAGCAAGCAAAGTAAGACAAGTACGAAAGGACTACAAGACTCCGCAAACATCCATGTAACTCAACTCACAAAACACAAGTGACTCTAAGGAGAGAGTGTCATCGCATGTCTTACGGTGGATACCATGGTATAGCCTCCATAGGTCCTGGCCCCCATCTTGGGTTTCTCCTGGTAACCTCTCCCGAGCCTCCAGTTCCAACTAAGTATCATGCGGACACTACCAATCCTTTCGTGAAGACAAGATGGTAAGTTTGCCATTCCAGGCCTTCTCGTAGCATTATGAGCCATGTACTAGCACTACACCTATGCATGAGGTACATTATCTTAATTAATATTTATCTCACTCCCCCCCAATATATTATTAGGTTATCACTTTTTAACTGACTTTCAACGGGTTATCCTCTCATCCACTTCAAGCACAACCCCCACTCAAAAGCCACTCTCTCTCATAGGACACTGATAGGAAAGGTCTCTCTCTACAAGAACTCTATGGCAAAACAGACAATCATAACTAATCCTGAGAAAGCACAGGTGAAGGATACACAATCACTAACCCAAGATTGACCATTTGGACAAAAACACACAATGGCTCACATCAATAAGGTTATACAACAACACCTGACCAAGGAGATATAACAACATAGGACACAATGACAACTCAACCAGAATTGCAATGAAATTAAGCTTGACTGAAAACATCATTTACACAAGATCCTAATACAGACAATCTTTTCTTAAAACAGCCAAAGCATAAATAACTTGCAATTAAAGATTTTCCAGACAATAAGAATTATAACTATATTAATTTTTTTTTTAAATTAATTTTTTTTTAAATTCACAACTTTAAAAACAATAAATTTTTATTTTTATTTTTTTTAATCAGAATTAATTTCCAAACCAATTTATTTCCAGGGAAATTATTTATTACACAATTTCTCCAAAATAATATAATAAAATAATTTCCCTTAACTTCTAATAATACAATAAATTTAATTAATGATTAAATTTATTTCTATAATTACTAATTATATCACAGAGATACACAAATATTAAAAAGGACTGCCATAGTCAAATATCGAAACAAAAATCAAACAAGAGGGAATGGTTTCTCTGGTAAATCCCATTCCTCCCAAATCTTGCAATTTTCATGCACAATAAAAATCTTGGCAAAATTTGCCATAATAACTTTTTCGAATTTTCTTAAAATTTAATCTATAAACACCCAAGAAATAACTTATTTCCATGAACTAGAAATTAACTTTAGGAATGGACTTTAGCCAAGAACAAGAAATAATCAGACAAGATTTTAAATTTGTCAAACATCTTAACACACACATCATTCAGAAAGATAAAAGAAATAAAATATTTTCTTTAAAACAAACTATCAAGAGAAGCCACCCAACCTGGTATAGCTTTCCTGGAAGAAAATTTGTAGAAGAGAACCAATCCTTCAACAAGCTTCCAAATAAATTTCTCTTCACCTAAATCCCTAACCTGTTTCCTGTGTATCTAAAATAAAGACCTATTCCCCTATTTAAACCAAAATTCTAGGTTCAATAGCTTTTTCTCAAAAACCTAAATTTAGAATAAAAGTAATTTTATTTTATTTTCTAATTTTATAACAAAAGATAAGCTAACATGCAATAATTAAAAATCATTATTCTTTCTTTTCTTTTCTCATGCAAATTAATTAATTTTCTAAATAAAGAATTAAAACAATACTTTAATTCTAATTAATTCTTTTATTCATTCATTTATTTATTCATTTATTCTATTTATTCTTTTATTCTATTTATTCTTTTATTTAAAATTCTAGGAAACAATAAATGCAATTAATCTAATTTATTTTTCCACTAAAATTTAAATAAAATATATTTCTAACATCATGCAGTTTGCAACTTAATTTAATAATTTCTTTTTAATTAACTAAATTTATGATCTCAATGCATAAAATACATAATTCACAAGAATACCAACCATGAGATAAATCCATAAATTTAATTAATTAATTAAATCCACTAAACACACACAACTGAACAAACCTCAAGCAAATACTCATAAAAAGATCAAACGACAAAATACAAAGGCCGAACTAACTGACCGGATGACCAACTGACGACACTCACACGAGTTTAATTGAGTAAAATAGGGTCAACTACTATCTCCTCCACTTCCATCAGAAAATATAAGGCACGCTCAGACTTGTGAAGCCGGGTGGAAACGATACCCCGTACCTACCCGGTACTTGTACCTGCAATATCTTGCATCACCAAACCACACATGCATATATACAATATAGAAAACACGACATACACACCAATGAAGGAGAATCGCGACGTTCCCTATCTCACCGAAATGAGTGAAGAAAAATCATCCCCTTGCATCCAATACACTTGCAGACACACAGCATAAAATGCCACATTGCATAGATAAAGTAAAGTGTCAGTATATAGCAATAATCCATAAAATGCCATAAATCACAAGTATTGAAATACTGCAAATAAATTATTTATCTCATATCCAAATAAAGCATGAAATAATGTCATATAAGTCTGAATAACACATCATAGTAATGTATCCACTGAAAGTAAACAATAATAAAATATGAGTCTAATGAGTTCAAATGAGGAAGGGTACTACACTGATCCTCAACCCCCAATAGGCAATTATTAGGTTTACACCCCTGACGGTTTTCAGACAATAAGCATTGGCCTTCATTATTTGACTTATGTTGGACCTTTGCATTACCATGTTCACCCAAGTTCGGTATTGGGTAAGCTAAACCTCCAACCCTTGAATGTTCTTTGAACATTGAACTTTTAGCTTCCACTATTCAAGTTTTCTTTATTTTTTGAACAAGATAAAGTGAAACTCTATCCCCTGAACCCCAATAGGAAATCTTATGTTATCCAATCTAGAACTGATTTTTACTTTAACTTAGAAAGGTCATAACCCCTAACCTGATTATTGAAAATTGATTTTTCATACCTCATTGGAAAGAGCTTGAAGAGACCTAGAATCAATATCTTGAATTGTGCCTTTGGAAACAATTCTAAGAGATTGATGGAAGTTTAGAACTCGTAAAATTCCACTCCAAAGAACTTTGAAAATGCAATTTTTTGAGATATAGAAATACCTAGAAAATTACACTCTGTTAGTCTATATCTCCATAATGAAGTATATTTCTTGGGATGACCCCACAAATCCAAGGGTATTCCATTGCACTCTATTAATTCTCCCTCGTGGTTGAGCTTTCTCTGGAACATATTAGTCTTCCATTGATACCACCTTTCTTATGCAATGGTGAGGATTCTTCTTTTAATTTAGTCTTGTTGGTATTGTATCTTTATATTAATGTATTTTTCATAATTCCCTTACTAGTGAGAATATTTACTCATTTACCTTCCATGATGTGGTATGTTAATCCGAGTATTTCATAAAAATTGTTAGCTTGATTTTTGCCTTAGTCCTTCGGACAAGGAATTACAATCAACATATTCATCTAACATCTCCTTGATTTCCAATAGAATCTCTTACTTTTTTTGGTGTCCTAACCCTCATAATCTTAGGAATAAAAGAATAACATGTCCTATCTTTCCTCATTTCTCTCAAAAATTGCTTTCTATAAATTATACATCCTTCAATGGAATCAAAGTGTGCTCCTTCTTGTCCTTCACTATTATGTAGTGTTTTTTCTATAATCATGCATAATTTTATTATCATATTGCCATAGTATATCCACTAGGAAATAGAATGCATCCATGGGAATTACATCACAAATAATCTCATTTTTTTAATTACCAATGTGAAAATTTCATTAAACATTGTTCACTTACCAAAAGTGTATCATTTTTGTAGCACCTTGTACAAACTTGGGTGCTTCTTCTTAAATTTGAGCTTCCCCACCATATCTTGCAATAACAAATTATTGGTGCTACGACTATCCACAATTACCTTGCAATTGTTTTCACCTAACTTACACTTAGTTTGGAATTAATTTGTTCTTTGTATTAGTTCTTGTCTCTCCTTTTTCAAGTTTAGCAAAACCCTTTTCAACATCAATTATTCCCCTTGCCAAAGCTCCTATGTACATTTGGTGAAGCCAACACTCTCTTGATCATCTTGTGCTATATGGTTTCTCACTTAACTAGCTATCCCACTATTCAGTTATTTTGGGGGATATTTAAATGCCCTATGCCCTGTAGTACCCCTACCCTAATCAAATTCTAATTTCGGTTTGACCTTGGTTAGTTATCATGTTATAATGTTATAGTCAAACGTCTTGATGATTATGCGTACCGGTTAATGTGGTTTTCGCATCAATTCGTATGTAAGCTTATTAGTTCTCCCGATTCATGTTATTAATCTCGGGCTAACACTTTCATTATATATATATATATATATATATATGTGATTCTTGGTTGCAGGAGATTGCAGGTACAGTACCGCATGGGTGCGAGGTTCGTCCCCACCTGATTTCGCAGGTTTGAGTGTTCCTCATTGGCCCTTAGATTTTGGATTAGGTGGTCGTGAGACCCTTATTTGACCATATTTGTGCTCAAGTGAGCGTCATCAGTCATCGTCAGTATTC
This sequence comes from Cryptomeria japonica, assembly GCF_030272615.1. Lineage (NCBI taxonomy): Eukaryota > Viridiplantae > Streptophyta > Pinopsida > Cupressales > Cupressaceae > Cryptomeria > Cryptomeria japonica. The sequence continues at coordinate 426,229,736 of NC_081415.1, forward strand.
CCTTTGGGTGGGTATGCAAGTCGTCTGTCTGCTTGGCATTCTTGGGTTGCGTGTTTTGTGTGTGGTTAAATTGAGTAATTAATCCTTAATATTTAATTTGTTTTAATGTGTGTTTACGCATTAGAAATTAAGGGACTAAATTAAATAGGCTCCCTTTATGTGATTAATCGTTAATTAGAATTGCTCAATGCAAGTTGGTAGCAAGTTCAATTAAATGGTTAATTTTAAATGATAAATATTTTCAGTTATGCTTTTTGAAAGGAAAGATTAAATTTAATTGAAATAGAAATGATTTAATCTTTTTGGTTTTTTTAAAAAAATAGAAAGGTTGATTTCAATTATTAAGAAAATCAATTTTAATTAGAAAAACAAGTTTAATATATATATTTGATATAGTTTAAAAGAATGAATTTGGGGATTTTATTTTAATTAAAATATATATTTTATCCTCATTAATATTTTGGAATATAAAGGTTAATTTTGTTAAAATTGAGAAAATCATAAATTAAATGAGGAAGAGGCATTTTGATTTTTCTAAATTAGAAATAAATTGTGTAAAAGTATTTTTATTTTAGAAATGAGATTTTTGGTGAAAAAAAAAAACTTTGCATTTAACCTAGGGTTGGAAAAATATTTTGGGAGGAATGATTTTTGGAAAAATATGGCCGGGAGACATTTTTGAAGATGTTCTGGAGAAATTTTGGGGAAAATATTTCTGGAAGAGAAGAATCGATCTGGAGCTTGTAGGTTGGGCTCTCCTTCAATCTCTCTAGGATTGTGAAATAAGGTAGGTTTCTGGTTTAGCTCTGGGTTTATTTTCTAAATAGAGATTTATGGATCTAGAAGTTTTCTGGTTATGTTTGTGATAAATTCCAAATTGAAAGTTGATTGTTCACAATAAACTTGTTAAATCCCCACTGAATGTTCTCTTATTAAGTTTCATATTGGGAATTAGTTGAAGTTTGGTAGATTGGGGAATAGATTTGTGAGAAATAATTTCATGCCCAAATATGGCTTTGTTTGAAAAATATTTGTTTATTTGAATGGTTATTCAACAAATTTTTACTATTTAGAAAACCATGGTATTCTGGAAAAAAATTATCGATATTGGTCTGGTTATTCTGGAAAAATTATCAATATTTGTTATTCATGGACATTCTGGAAAATATATTTTAGTCTTTGTATGAGATTGTGTATTAATGAAATTTGGGAGTTTTGTTTGAAATAAAAAAATGCAAATGTTAGAAAACCCTCTGGTTTTCTGGAAAATTGTTTGAAGACTCTATTGAGACTGTATTCTTAGACTATGAGCTATTATTTTTTTCACAGTAAAGAATTTAAAAAATAAAATAAGAAATTAAAAAAATAATAATAATAATAAACCCCACGTGACAGGGAAAACCCCCACCATGCAGGGAGGTAGCACACTACCAATGGTAGTGATCTGCTACCAAGTGGTAGGCCTGCTACCATTTGGTAGCAACGCTACCAACGGTAGCGTGGGCTACCAAGGGACCCACGTGGGTACCCCCCCCCCCCAACCTCTTTTGGGTTTTTGTAAAAAAAATTATATATTTTTTTATTTGTTAAGAAAAAAAAAAAATAATATTATAGTAATAGTTAATTTTAAATAAAGTTTTAATTATGATTAAATTTAGTCATTAATTAATAATTTATGATTAATTTGTTATTAATTAATTGTATAATGGTAAATATACATTAATTAATATTCAAATTCTATTTTGTTATTAATGCATATTTTTCTAATTAAATACTTGATTTGTTAATTTTGTTATTAATTATTAATTGGTTATATTATTAATCATAGATTAATAAATATATATTAATTAATATTTAATTTTGGTATTTTTCTATATGTGCGTAAGGAAATAATTTGTGGATTTGGGAAATGTTTGTCTATTTTTGGTTCCTTTAAATGTATATTTCCTTAATCTGAAAAGTGTAACTTGGTTCTGGAAAAGATGAATTTTGGGGAATTGTTTTCGAACCAGTATGGAAATGATGTTTTATTTTGAAGAATGAATATCATATTTTAGTTGATTAATGTTTATTTAATTATACTCATGTGAATTTGGTTTAAAAACTCATGATGATGAATTTATGTTATGTTATGATTTAAATGAACTTAGCGAGTTAGAAAATCATGAACGACTCGTACCTAGATGAGGTAGATAATTGCAATCAAACTTAGATCCTTTAGAAAACTGGATCGATTTTTAATGTTTAATCAATATGGAAAAAGATTGTTTTTTCCCATTATTGCCTATACATGTTTAAATTTTTGTATTCGCATTTGCTTATGAAATGGCAAGTCCTTGATTGTGATTGTTGGTTATTGTCGTTTGTTGATTTGGGTACTTGCTTATGTCCTTGATCTCGATTATTTAACTATTTTCATGTGATGGTTTGTATCCAGTCATGTCCTTTATGCGGATGTTGAATGTTGGTTTGTGGTTGACCATCGCTGGTCAGGTTTCTAGTTAGAGTATCATCAATCAGTGCACCTCATATGAAGTCTTGTTTGACCAAGTGGGTATTCCTATCATTTTGAAACTCCATATGTTTGACCTTGTGTATTCCTGGGTTTTAGGAGTTGTTGGTTTATGGTCTAGTGTCATATGGGAAAGTGGCTTTCGATTGGGGGTCACACCCAAAGTGGTTGTTGGGTAACCCATCGGAAGTGTGTTTAATAAGTGATAACCTAATAGCATATTAGAGAGTTAGTCAATGAATCACTGAGTAAGTTAATTGTGGCTCACGTATGGGATGAGTGCTAGTATAGACTTGACATGCACTGAGAAGGCCTGAAATGGAAAACCACCATCCTTGTCTTCACGAAAGGATGTGTGGGTCCACATGAGGCTTGGATGGGCCGAAGGTTCAGAATAGGTTGCTAGGGTAACTCAGTGGATGGGGCCAGAGCTTAGGAAGACCTGCATGGTAACCATACCAGGTTATGTGATGACACTTGTCCCTTATGTTTGCTAGTGTGTTGTTGTGTTGTCTTGATAGGAGCATTGTTGAGGAGTCATCCTGCTGTTTATGCCCTCATGAGAACCCGATATCATGTTAGACCTTGGGTTGCGAAGATTTAGTTTTGTGGATGCTCCAGTTGATCTTTTGTAATTGCTTCTTATTATGTTCAGTTGGATCCTTTCCTATTCAGGGATCATTCATGTATATATTTGACCGATGTGGTCATATGTATTATTGGTTATGTTCGCCTTGATGGAAGGATTGTAAATGATGTGAACCTTATGTATTCTTCTCTATTATTTAATTATCAGAGGGGTCTTGTAGTTGAACAGACCCGAAGATGTAGCCCACTAGGGGTGAACTTCGATATCATTTCAGGTGTTATGTGGTGTTTAACATTCTTATGTTCCTCTTTATTTTATCATGTTTGAATGGCATTATGTTAGAATGTTTAACATGGATTAGATGAAGTTAATCTTAAATGCATGTATGTAGTCATCTTATTAAATGCAATAATTTGGATCATGAAAGAATGTAGATTAAAATAATGGAATATATTCAGTTGATGATTATGAAATTAAGTATGCATGAAAAGTATTCATTAGTTTATGATGAAATTTAAGTACGTTATGAAATTAGATGCATGACTTAAGTTTTAATGAAAGTTTGAACATAATGTATGGTTAAAGTTATTGGATGAACCTTAATCATGTTATCTATACTTTTAATCTCAATGGATGAACCTTATCACATTATCTATATTTTTGACTTACCGAAAGAAAGTATCCTTTGTTTAAGTATTATCTTGTCATTAAGTTAATCAGCTTAATTGGATTAATTAGCGTCAGTTGAGTTTAATGTTGAATTAAGTAATCACATTGGGAAACTCTCTAGGTGTTATTTGAAGTCTTCTGCTTTGTAATCTAAACTTTGATAACTCATTGTATCATCGTGTTGTGTTTAAATAAAAATAAATAAAAAATAAAAAATTATTTGCATTCTATTCTTGTGTTTTGGCGTAATCCCTTCGGGGTTTCCTGGCAGGACATTACATGACCAACCTCTCCACATTGGTAACATGTACCTACAAATCATCAACCTAAACCTCTTCTATTATAGCCTCTTTCTCTTGTATTTTGAGTATAAGTGTTAATTTGTGTTTTGCTTGGTTCTTTTTCTTGTGTTTATTATTGTCTTCCACTACTAGATTGTCCTTTACCCCATGAAAAACCCATCTTCGTCTTGATTTATTTAGTTGTTATAGTTACAACTTCTTTTTTGCCTTCATTGTGCATTAATAGGTTTCCTCTATGCTTCTAAAGTTCAAAAAACCAATTTCTTCCTGGATATTAAACCATAATCCACTCATATACCTTACTACTATTTTTGGGTCATATTCTAATGTATCTCCAAGATGTATAATTTTTTTAGAACCTTAATGTACTCCTTCACATCTACTTCTCATTGTCTCAAGTTTTATATTTTTTTGAGTAAGCTCATCTAATAGCCTATAGCTGAGAATTTATCCTTTATTTTAAAGGCACCATTTGATCCCAACTTTTAATTTTCTCTTTCCCTTTTCTTTGCCTTTCAATCTGCGCATAATCCCACATAAAGATGCATGGTCTTTTAACCATGCGTATGAAAACTTCACTTTAGTGGACTCCTCCATTAATTCATACCCAAAGTACTTTTTCATCTATGTAATCTAATCTATAATTTCTTCACCATTCAATCTTCCATTATAATTAGGTGAATCAAGTTTGGGTCTAGTCCCAAATATTGTCATTATGCTAAGAAATCTAATTTCAACAACATCCACTGTGATTCTTCTTCATTGCCATGAGCTTCTTGATTCTTCTCCACTTCATCACTCACATCTTCAAGGTGAATTCTCTTTCTTTGGGATGCTATTGTAGCCAATCTCTAGCATCTCTCTCATCCCTTGTGTTAAAGCCACAATATTTTTGCTCTCACACACCATCTGCCAATGGCCCACCTAAATTTTTTTTGTATGCAATATCTTCCTCAACACTAGTAAAAATTTTCTCACACCCACAATGAATTCATATAAGAATCTTAGAAACTCAACCCAATAAAGACTAATCTTTCTTTGATACCACTTGGTGTAGTCCTCGACTAGATACCTAAAAAGACAATTGATCTAGATAGCTACTACTGGAATAAAATAGCAAACAATCAAGAAAATAACCACTTATTCTATAATATAACTACTTAGATTAAACAATAAAAAGAAATTCAAACTAAAAAAATAGATTTACAATTAAATATTTTCCCTTGACCTATTTCATAAACTGAATTCAATTGCAATGCACTAACCTATCCAAACTCTGTTGGAAATTTATTTAAGTGAAAATCCTAATTTACTATCTTCGCCTCTTACTATTTCCCCTGTGCTATTGTTCTCTCTAGCCTATATATCTCCCCCTCTAAACTCTCGACTAACCTACCCTCACCTTAAAATTGTGACCTAAAAACTTCATCATCACAAATGAAATGCCCAAAAATCCGCATTACAACTTTAGAAATATGTTTTATTTTACCATAAACTAAGAAAAAATCATTACATCATGAATATGCTAAACATTGGATAGGATGCCAACAAGGAAATTAGAGTTGAAAATAAAGCAATCCAAAAATAGAAATCAATGCCAAAATAATGGCCACAAAATTGAAAGCAAACAACAAAACTGCCAGCCAAAAGGAGGACCTACAACTCAAACAAAATCATGCCAAAACGTCACATGGACAAACTACACAAGAAAGAAACAAGACTCTAATAACACTTAATCTATAAATTAGGATGAATATTTCAGTAATTAATTTAAGATTTTAATCATAATTAAATTATGAGAACAAATGACTGATTAATTTTTTTTATTTGAATGAATTTGTAGTGAGACATTAGTAAACATGAGCTTTCATTTAATAAAAGGGGATATTCTTCATAAAAAATTTGCGGGCAAAACTCCACAAAACATGAGAAACTTCTTATATCTTTGAACTAATTTAAAAATTTGGAAATAGTCTTAATTGATCAATTCCAACAATTATTTTTAATTTTTCAACTCTTTATTACATAACAATCATGAACATGAGTATTGTGTGCTGGAATATGTGGTGATCAGAATATCAAAATTGAGATTAAAAAAAAACCAACATACCAATGAGACTTTTGAGTACAAAGATTAACTAAATTTAAACTAATATAAACAAGTTAACTTCCCAAGATGTGTCTCATTAATCTCTATCTTATAGGATTCCTAAATTCAATGTTTTGCTCTCAGATCATTGAGCAAATGACTTAGGAATGACAACTCAAAGAATGAGTGATATTGTGATCTACATGCATGAATGCATTCTAAGATCTATATGATTTGTTCAAAATCATGATATTAAGCTAGGATGAAGATAATGATATGATAAAGATATTAACAAACTATCTTAACATGATATACTAGCATGGATATGTTATGATATGAAATGCTTCTTAATGCTAAAATGCTTGATATAATTAGACTATAATGTAGATGCATGAAACTTGGATCATGGATAATGAAGAAAGGGAGATCTATTTATAGAGGAAATAGGGCAATGGATGGTTAAGATTCAATAATCATAACAATGGCCAAGATTGAAAGTTATCAATCCATGTTTACAATTTTCACCAATGAAATAGTGACAATTGTCAACAAGAGGTGGCTTGAGAAGAGATGTGAGAGGCATTAAATCCCTGAGAAGACATGAGGGTCACCCTAGGAGGATGTGGTTAGGGTTAGGTTAGGGTTAATTAGGATTAACCATTGGATAAAGCTTTTACCCAAAGGGTAAACTCTTGTGCAGGGTTAGATGGGATAACTAGGGTCAAAGCAATGAGTGCTTGATGAGACCCCTGGGTTAGATGAGGGTTAAGTTATAGAGAAAGTCTCTAACCATGTGGTCAGGTTGAGTTAACCATTAATGGTTTGGGAGACTTTGAGGGTTAACTTGTTGAAAGCATAAAGCCTTTAATGCATTTTGAAGACTTTGAGGGATTTTTGAGAAGTGACTTCTCTTAAGGAATGTGAAAATGTTTAAGAGATGAATTAGACTAATTTAGGATGATTAGAAGAATCTAGAAGGCTCTAGAAGAAGATTAATCATGCAAGTGGATTTCTTAGGAGAATGCAAGTGCGAGATATTTTCTTTTTTCTTTTTTGAAATAAAGTGATTTATTCCAAAAAGTGGATGATAACTTGCCCAATTTAAATAAAATTTTGATTTATTTAAATTGGAAGGGGATTTTTAACTAAATGTGAATTTAATTAAAAGGGGAAGGGGATCTAATTAAATAAAGTGATTTATTTAACTAAAATCTAGAAAGTGGTTATATGAATTTAATTAAATAAATTGAATAGTTTATTAAACCAAGTAGATGAAAGTGGGGAAATTAATTAAATATAATTTAATTAATAGAGGAATGTGATTTAAATAAATATAAATATTTATTTAAGTAGGTGGTCAGATTTATACATCTACAAGTATTAATCAATCTCAAAGCCCCAAATTCATGAGTTTTAGACTCGAACAACTCCCCCTTGATCGACACACCACTCTAATAAAGTAGATATATAGATGATAAGATAAATTTTTGGGACATTAAAATTAGTTTTTTATAGCATTCTGTGATTTATGTGATTATAATTTTGTTTTAATTGTATATAACTCATTTATTTTGCCACATGTAGTGTTCAAGCTACATGTAAAAGACCAAAATAATCCCCAACATTAATTCTAAATGTTAAGAAACTGTATGGTGATCTTAGTAGCAAACTATAAATTTAGAAATAAATTGTGATTTTGGCAGCAACTATGCACATCTTTGGTAGCACCTATGCACTTTGGTAGCAACTTCTCAAAGTCGTAACTTTTTTGGATGAAATCAAAACACAAAATTGTTTGTTTTGAAAACACATAGCTTTTTAAGAGGAACATGAATATTTTAAAATATATAATAGGTGTATGCATTCTAATAGTCATAAAAATCAAGAGATTTTTATACCATTTTAATGTGTCTAGGGTAATACAATGGTCAATTGCAAAATGCTTTGGTCTAAAACCATCTTGTTCTTGTGCCCTCTTACCCTCCTCCTCAGCCCAAAGGCTGATTCTTCATTCCATCATACTTCCTAAGAGCTTCCCAAAAAAAGGATGAATGATTATGCTATGATGGTTTGATAGGTTGTTGACGTTGCCACTCTTATGGAGGGGGATAACAACACTTGTCCAATTTGTTGGAAAACCATGTTGAATGACCTTGTTGAAGATCTCCTTTTGATATGTGGTGGTAAGAGTTCTAAACCCCATTTTAAGTATTCCACTTGTAACACATCCATGTCACAAGCCTTGCCCACCATCAATGCTTTAATTCGTATTTTGATATCCTTTGTGGAGAAAAGTTTGGCTTTAGTATTAATTATCAGAGGAAGGATTTTATCTTGATCTCTTTCATACAACATTTTAGATTATACTAACCACTGGGCATCTATGATACTATTCTCAGTGATTGTTCTAGTTTGTTGCAATTCCCTTCAAAAAGCCTCAAGTTGTGCTTCTCAAGAGACATCAATTCCCTCCTTACTATCATGTATTCATTTTTTTTTCTCACTTATTTGCCATATAGTTGCTTATTTGCTTGTTCCCTTTTTGATATTTTTAACTTCATTTTTGTTGTTTTACATTCTTCACCATACCATGGATTTGTTGGAAAACTATTATTAGGGTCACTTGTGCCCTTAGTTCTTTTGCATGGTATGAAAGTCTTACAGATGATTGTTACCAAATTTTCACTATTTATTAGGTTTTGATTTTTGTTTGGTTTGTGAATATTTTTTAATTTTTGTAATTGTTTTTCAAAGAATCTTTTTTTAAATGTCTTGGTTCTCTTGGGTTAGAGGAATTTTGTCTTGAAAATTCTCTCATGTAGTTGATGCAGGATCATCCCCGGTCGATGGGCAATCTTGCATCAACCAAAAATATTTCCTTTCAATTTTGTTCTTTTTTTGTTCTTTGTGCATTTTTTTGTGTTCTTGCCGGTTGGCACCAGTTGAAGAGGGGAAAAATGAGCAACGTAGGATTAGATGCTTAGTATTCAAACAAAGCATTCAAACACATAAAAACATATCAAACACAAAAAGGCTATTTATACCTTGCTAATTCTACCTTCTCCTTCAGATTGGACCTTCGGTGGAGTGAAGAATGTGCCCCTTCCTCACTTGAGTGGAATGGTCCTTGATGGGAATGTGGAATGCTCTCCAAGTGCTCAGCAAGATAGGTTGGATTTGATAGGATTTTGATAGGATTTGAATTGGAAGATCGAAGGAAGAAGAGAGAGAAAATGGGCGGCATGAGGATTCTATGAGAAGAAGTGAATCCTTTGTGAGGAAATAATCATCTAACTTATAGATTGGAGGAGGCCAATTAAGGGCCAAGATTGATTTCCTTATGGAGGGTTGAGATTGATTTGAGATAGAAGGCATGGATCAAGGTGCCTTGGAAAAATAAACAGGAATATAAAATTCCTTGGGGAAAGGGGGGATAAATTTGAATTTCAAAATGAGGAATTAAAAATTTCAAAATGAGGAATTAAAAATTCCAAAATAAGGATGCATCGAGGGATTCAAAGAAATTTGAATTTCTTTGAGAGACTCAATGTTGATGTGACATGAGTGGGAATTAAAAATTGGAGAAAATGATAAGCATGATTATGAGAGATTCTAGAAAGATTAATTAGGTTGAGTGGGATTAGGAAAAAGTGATTTGTGGGAATCACATGAATAGGTTAATTAATTAAAATTAATTAACTGAGTGGGTTTAGAGGAAATAATTATTTGAGGGGACTTTAGAATAATAGGGGAATAATTAATTTATTTGATAAATTAATTATTGGACAATAGTGATAGAATTAATTAAATTAGATTTAATTAACACTGAGAAGAATAAGGATAACACAATTAAGTCAATTAATTATGTTCATAGGTTTAAATTAATTATGTTCATAGGTTTAAATTAATTAAATATTAATTGTAGGTGTCTATATTTTGCCCCTCTTTCATATAGCGTCGTGAAATGTTGTTATATAAAAGAAGAATAAAACAGAGTGGAAGAAAAGGATAAGGACTAGTAGCATGATGCCCCATGCATAAGATGAGGAAGAATGACAAGGAGGAAGGATGATGAGGAAGTAGTTGTATGCCCCCTCGAGAGGATATGTGGGTTCGAAGAACACGGGTGTTCTCTTGAAATGGATTAGAAGACTATGTTAAGAGAGGAGGAGGGTGAAGGTGGATGGATAAATTGGAGTCTTTGAATGTAATGAGATGGATGAATGAAATGAAATGAGTGGATAGGATTTCTTGTTGAGCAGATAATGGAGAGAAAACCTAGATTTGATATTGCCATGGATAGTCTACACCACTGATTATAAGAATCAGGATGATATGAAGATCCCAGGCATGGACTGACACTCAGTCAAACAGGAATGCCTTGTACACACAATCATGCAAGTGTTGATAAACACTAATGCAGGGTTGTCAGATTGTACAAGGAAAACCTTCAAACACACCATGCCATGAAAACTATGCCCCATTATACACCAGCCAAGACATACCATACCAAGATACAGGATGATCAAGGCAGTCCTGAACAAGTGTAGTCTTGGGACACAAGATGAAAATTAAAGAGAAAATCTCAAGCATGCAAACAACATGCACATGACCAACTGACATCTCTTGCCAAGAGTAAGACATGGATTTGAGTAAACTGCCAGACTAGGGAAGGATGCATCCCAATGGGTAGGTGATGGATTTGGATGAACTAGTAGGCATGGGAAGGATTCATCCCGATGGGAAGAATGATGCATTGATTGATGGATGAAAAAAAACAAGTTGGATGTGCAAGATCTATAGATGAGAGGATTGTTATTTGGATTTGATTAGCACAGTATGGATGGGTGTTTGGATTAGGCACCAGTCAGTGTAAGCTCAGGTAGATGGGAAAGCTCAGTTTGATGGATTGGATAGGATGGAAGAAGGATAAATTATTAGATAAGATGAAAAAGGCGATGGGTGATTGAGTAGGATTGGATTGGGGATGGGATTAATGATTGAATTGGAAGAGGTGGAGAATATGATTGGATGAGATACGATTGGATTAAAAATATAATTGGATAGGATGGGGTGGATTGGTGGATATAAGATAGATGGACTGGAACCAATGACAAGGGAGAACCAAGGATTAGTAAGAGAATGGATGGATGGATGGACAAAGATATTGTTTGGATAGATGGATCAAGTGGATGGATATGGATAGGAAAAGGAGGAATAAAGGATGGAGGGTAAGATGATGGAGACCCAAGGACTATGTTGCAAAGGAGTGCAATGCCCCACAATAAAGGTAGTGGAATTAAGGATGTAAGGATGGTGGATAAAGATGTATGAGTTTGAAGGATAATATGTAATGGATATGGATGGTAGAGGATTTAAGGCTAGTGTTTTCCAAAGCATGCATGCATATACATTATTTTGCCTCTATATGATCAAGAAAAAAGATAAGAATGGAGGATTCATTTTGATAGGATGAGGGATATGAGATGGAGCATATGGATAGGATAGTCAAGATCAAAGATAGGAAAGGAGAATGGACTTAGATAGGGTGCAGATGGATGGGAGGATTGCATGGATGAAGCTTGCCCCCAAGTGTAGGGTTCAAGAGGATGAGGGGATTACACATGACGCTTGTTTTCCAAGTTTTCATCATGGTACTTACCCAAGGCGCCACAAGAAGTGGTTTTCGCCATTGGATGAAATGATTTTTCTTTACTTTTTTTATTTTTTTTATTTTTTTTTATATTTTTTGTATTTTTCTTGATTTTTTTTTTAAATTTTTGGAATAATTTGGATGGATAAGGATGAGGATGAGTGGATAGTGAATGTGTGAAGGAGGAAGGGAGGACTCAAGCATCTAGCTCCATGGATGGTATCCCTTGGTATTTTCTTTGAACTAGAGGCATGCTCATAAATGTTGGTAACCATAATTGGGGAGATGAAATGGATAGGGGATGGAAGATGAGAATTTGTAAAGGATTGGACTAACGGAATGGGATTGTGAAAAATGGATGGTGGATAATGGATGGGGTTTTGAAAAATTTGTGGAAGATTAACATTGGCACACACATTGAAGGGTGGTGGAGTAGTGGAGGAGAGTGTTTTGGATTAGATGGAGGATAAAGTGTGGATTTTGGGACATGAAGACTCGAAATAGAAGAAGTGGATGATGGAGTTAGGATGGTGGATTTTGGGACATAAGGACCCAAAATGGATTTTGAAGATGGAAGAGGATTTGATTTTTGTATGGATGGAGCTTTTGGATTAGCAAGTTTGGATGCCAATTTTGATTTTACTTTCGGATGCGTTGCTTCTTTGAGTAATTTGGGAATCCACATAGTTTTTTATTTTTTTCTTTTGGGGCCTTTGCGGCCTTTTTTATTTTTCTTTCTTTTGGATCATATTTTTCTTTTGAGCATGTCGTTTGGAAGGGACATGTTGATCCTTTGATTTTTTTGGATTTTGAGCTTTATGCTTTTTAGGTTGGGCATCCAAATTGCTTCCAATAGCAATGGGATAGGTGTACGAGGATGAACAACATAAGGATTTTATGGATGGTGGGATGATGAAAGGAGAGTGTTGCGAGGCATTCAATTATGTGTGCCTTTGTTGACCTTGCTTTAGGATTATTTGAGGTGATAGGGTGGCGGATGGAGGGATGTAAGGACCCAAAATGGATGGAAGGAATGGAGGATTTAGCTTTGGAATATAGGGTCCCAAAATGAATGTGAATGATGGGAGATGAGGAGATTTTGATTTGAACGAAGGACTTGTGGATTTAGGAGGAATAGAGGATGTACCAACATCTTGAGCATTAGCTTGAGGACCCTTATTATTTCGGAAACAAGATGTGAGTCCATTTTGAGGGGGATAAGATGTGGAAGGAAGATTAGGATCTTTAGATGGATTGGGATAATGACATGGAGATGAAGGGATACTTTGATCCTGATTAGGGAGGGTACCATGAGATGGAGTGGGAGGGGTGATTGGATCATGAGATGGGAGAGGATCATGCGATGGAGGGAGAGGGTTGGATAGAGGAATCATATGATCATGAGAGGAAGTGGAGGGGATGGGATCATTAGATGGAGTGGAGGGAGATGCATCATGATATGGAGAGGATTCTATGCTAGCATACTTTGGAATAATCTTTTGGCATATTTGGAGTTGTGGGGATTGTGTGATGGAGGAGGATATGGAAGCTTCAACTTAGGTGGATGGAGGAATGATGGTATCATGGAGTGTGGGGGATTGAGATTTGTTTTGAGGTGGAGATGTTTGGGGTGGATGGAGGACTTGGGGAGACTTGGAAACTTTGTTTTGAGGTGGAGATTTTGTCTCCTTTGCTAGCATGTCTTGGATAAGATTATGGATGATGGATTTGGAGGAAGTGGATAATACAGATTTTGGAGGATTAGGATTAGATGGAGGAAGGGGATTAGATGGGGGATGAGGATTGGATGGAGGATTAGGATAATGGATTAGGGAATTAGGATTAATGCTTGGAGGACTATGGAGTAAAGGATTTGGATGGGGAGTAGAGGTAATGAATGTGTTGTAAAAGGATGGTGATTGGGATGAAGATGGGAGGAGAGATGAAGGTGTGTATGTGGATGAGGGAAAATATAGAGATACTGATGGGGAATAAGATGGATTTCCCTTGTCAAAGGTAGAGGAAGGATAAGTGATATGACACGGATTGGGATTAGATGTAATGTGTTGAGGTGGGATGGATGAAGGTATGATAAGTCGATGAGAGATTATGGGATTGACTTGGTAGGTAGGTTGAGGTGGTTCGTGAACTTCCATGAGCATCTACTCATACCAAGCTTTGAAATTCTAGGTAGCCATATTGAGAATGAAGGATTAGATTGGGATTGGATGAATATGAGGATTAGGACTTGGCTTCGAATGATGATGGATTACATTTGATTAGATTTGGATTGGATTTGATTTGGATTGGACTAGAATGGTCCTTGGATTAGGACTTGATTGTATTGAATGGTCCTAAGATTTGGACTTGATTGGATTGGATGGTCCTTGAATTAGGACTTGATTTGATTGGATTAAAGGATTGGATGATTGAATGATGAAGGGTTGGATAACTGGATAAGAAAGATGGATTAATTGATTGATTAGGATTTCAGAGATTTGATTGGATTAGAGGGAGAATGATTATGGAAGAATGGATGAATAGTAGGAAGGAGAAAGAGGGAGGCTACCCAAAGTCGAATGAATGATTTGGATAAAATATTGGTTGAGGAAGGATGATTGTTTGGAATGGATGAAAGTGGATTGGGGGTAGGAGAATTGCTTGGATAAATAGAAATGGATTAGAGATTCGATGATGACAAGATGAAAATTGGAAAGAGGGAGGATTGATTTGTTGGAGGAATGATGGACTTGGAAAGAGATATCAAGAAATGAATACACGTTGGCCTCTAATGCACACAGATAATCCAAACACAACGTGCTACCCTAAAAGTTGGATGAGGAGGAAAACCTTTGCTTGCTCACTCAGGTACACACCCAATAGCTAATCAGAATACGGTCACTGGGTCTCACGCAATGGATTTCCAACACTATATTAGCCAACTCCAAACGCTAATGGGGGCACGATATGAAAAGTCTCTTGGGGGAGTTACTACTCCCTTGCACAAAGATTATCCACCTTTCGGAGGTGAACCGGGTGGCTTCTAATCCTAGAGCTTTTAGTATGGATTTTCGTTCGAAGACTACTCCTTGTAGTCGCACAAGCACGATTGAGGCCTATAGACCTACAAAGTACCAAGCAAGATGTAGTCACGCAGGCGTGATTGAGACCTAAAGGCCCTACAAAATGCCCAATATGAGAGTGAACTCCCAAATAGCTCTGTCCTCTGAAACTTTCATCTCAAGAGGCCTATTTATTATAGTGAGTCAGAATGCCCAGGTCTGACCATACTCACTTGGGTCGTCCCCCTCTCACCAATGCCTAAGAAAATCGGGAGGGCAGACCCAGTAAATGAAAGCACTCAACAAACTAGAAAAGTGTCAAAGGTCAGGATTTCTGATTGTCTAGATAGACAAGAGCATACTTTCCTACTTTCACACTTTTCCCAAACAAAATCAAGCACTTTAGTTATTTTACCTTCCTAATTAAATCTAGGTGCCTAAGATAAAAAAGAAAGACACGAGATTTGTTTGTATCTCCTTGGCAACCTACAAAACAGAATGATTAGTAGTTTTTAATCAATGCATTCTTTGGCAAGCGAGCTGCAAAACAACTGTTAGTAGTCTAGGATGATGTCTTGGACTGATCAAAAAACCTGCAAAAACTTCAAAATTTTGATTGTAGACAAAGGTCTGCAGACACCCGCGCTGAAGCGCCTACGTACGCGCTAAACGGGCAAAAAAAATTTAAAAAGAAGGTACTATATGAAAAATTAAAATAACAGAATATACCTATGGTCATGTTGATGTAAAGTAAAACGCGAGCGTACGCGCTAAAATAGGTTAGCAAAAAAAAATAGATAGAGACATAGAAAATTTGAATTTTTGAAAATGAGCACCAAACCACTAAAGCACTCACGCTATTCACTGGGCGCCCGTGCTGAACCAAAAAACTTAAAATAAAAAGATTGTAAAACTACTAAAAACAAGATTTTGTTTTTTTGGATTTTTCCTTTTTTTAGTGTTTTTTCTTATTAATTAGGTAATAAAAATAGAAAATACAGCAAAACATCAAACTGAAAGGAAATGTGAAAATGTTGTTGTCGGACGCGTTGTTTCAGTGTCGGTCGCGCTGTTCTGGGATCCTGCAGAAAAGGCGGGTTAAAAATTCAAATCATGAACACTCGTGCTAAAGCGCATGCGCACGCGTTAAAACTCATGTCACTCGTGCTGAACCCGTGGTGCTCGTGTCGATTTGCAGTCGCTCGTGCTGTTATGATACCTACAACAAAAAAACTGACAAAAACTCCAAAAAAGATTAAATCTTAGGGACGTGGGTCCCACCGAGCTTGCCAGAATGAAGAGGGTAAAAATGAACAAGGTAGGATTAGATGGTTAGTATTCAAACAAAGCATTCAAACACATAAAAACATATAAAACACAAAAAGACTATTTATACCTTGCTAATTCTGCCTTCTCCTTCGGATTGGACCTTCGGTGAAGTGAAGAATGTGCTCCTTCCTCACTTGAGTGGAATGGTCCTTGATGGGAATGTGGAATGCTCTCCAAGTGCTCAACAAGATAGGTTGGATTTGATAGGATTTTTGATGGATTTGAATTGGAAGATTGAAGGAAGAAGAGAGAGAGAAGAAATGGGCAGCATGAGAATGCTATGAGAAGAAGTGGATCCTTTGTGAGGAAATAATCATCCAACGTATAGATTGGAGGAGGCCAATTAAGGGCCAAGATTGATTTCCTTATGGAGGGTTGAGATTGATTTGAGATAGAAGGCATGGATCAAGGGTACCTTGGGAAAATGAACAGGAATATAAAATTCCTTAGGGAAAGGGGGGAGAAATTTGAATTTCAAAATGAGGAATTAAAAATTCCAAAATAAGGATGCATTGAGGGATTCAAAGAAATTTGAATTTCTTTGAGAGACTCAATGTTGATGTGACATGAGTGGGAATTAAAAATTGGAGAATAATGATAAGTATGATTATGAGAGATTCTAGAAAGATTAATTAGGTTGAGTGGGATTAGGAAAAAGTGATTTGTAGGAATCACATGAATAGGTTAATTAATTAAAATTAATTAACTGAGTGGGTTTAGAGGAAATAGTTATTGGAGGGGACTTTAGAAGAATAGGGAAATAATTTATTTATTTGATAAATTAATTATTGGACAATAGTGATAGAATTAATTAAATTAGATTTAATTAACACTGAGAAGAATAAGGATAACACAATTAAGTCAATTAATTATGTTCATAGGCTTAAATTAATTAAATATTAATTTTAGGTGTCTACACCTATAGTTGCTTGTTCTTTGTTGCAGATCTTGTTTTCGGTTTCCTAGAGGTTTCATGTGGTTGATTCCAGATTTCTAGTTCATTTGGGTTCTTTTCCGGTCAGTTATCGCTTCCAGTTGGTTGTTTCTAGGTTCCCAAGCAGTTCTTGTGCTTACCGGTTGGTTTTCTTTCATTACCGGTGTGATTCTTGGCATGTGGATCCATTTTCATGGGTCTTGTCCGATGTTCTTTGGTGTGTGGTTGACCTTCCTGCTGAATCGCATCACTTGGTTGTTATTTTCTAGAAAGATTTATCTAATTCTTAGGGCCGACCTAATTAAACGTTTCATTTTCCTACATTGGTGAATGTAATCTTATGAGGTCGACCCGAATGTGTTCCGGCGAGTATAAATATGATGTTAGTTAATCATTTGTAGGGCACAGGAAGTAGAACTCAGAATAAGGATTGAGATTTGCATGTTGTGATCCAGTTGATTCTTAGAGTCCTGGTTGGATAGTATCTAGCTTGAAGCCTACATGTAACTGGTTAATTACCAGATGTTCTTTGATGATAATATAATGATTTTCAGATGATTGACGGAAATTCTATGGCTTTAATATGATTTGTTTATGTGAATTTGTTATGTTTTCTTGTTGCTTTCGTTGTGTCTCCCTCACTGCATAAGTCGGTTTACTCCTTTGTGGGTTTTTACCGGTTATGGCTGCATCAAGTGGTATCAAGGATGGTTATGGACCGGCTGGTGGAAGAATCGTTTGTGAACATTGAGGCATTCCTTGACGTGGACAGATCGTCGATTGGAGGCAGGTTGCGTGTGTATTCAATAGATCGCCGAGGGGAGGCAATTGAAACCGGTAGTCAGATCGCCGAGTTGAGGTAGTTCACCAGAATGGAAGAAGAGATGTCGCTGAGGAGAACAAACCCTCGGAGGGTAGAACAGATGATGGAAGACTTCAAAAATGAAGTGAGGAATGAAATCAGGAATGTTTTGGCTGGTTTGCGAAGAAACCTTGATTTTGAGGATGAATATGAGGAAGTCGATGAAGAGCTTGAGGAAGCTAAAGGACCGGAAGATGAGAGAGAGGAAAGATTTCTAAAAGCAGTGGCACAAGCAAGTAAAGTGCATAAAGTTGAGGTTTCTAACTTTTTCGGAATGTTGAACCCGGAGGATCTGATCGATTGGATCAGAAAGTTGGAGGACTACTTTGAGTTTGAGGATGTCAAGGACCTGCAGAGAGTTCGGTTGGCACAAACCAAGTTGAAAGGGCATGATGCCTTATGGGGGAAAGAATTGCAAAAAGATGGAGTGGAGAATGGTGAATTGAAGATCACCCGGTGGAGACAAATGGTTGCAAGATTGAAGGCCAAGTTCATACTAGGAGACTATGAATTGGAGTTGTTCAAGAAGTTGCAGAACTTGAAACAGAGAAACATGATTGCGAAGGAATATACTGAGGAATTCTACAAGGTGGTAATTAGATCTGGACATAGAGAGATGGATAGAAAAAAGGTGGCAAGGTACATCAATGGACTTGCTTTTAATATTCAAGATGAGATGAGTATGTTGAAGATTTCCACAGTTGAAGAAGCTTACCAGTATGCTTTGAAGGTTGAGGAGAAAGTGAGGAGAAGACAACCGGATAAGGGAAAGGAGAAATTCAAGATGAGTGATAATATGAAGAAACTGGTTGAAAAAGAGGAGTCAAAACCTAAGTGGAGTAAAGAACTGGAGCAAAAGACACCGAGGAAAGGTAGCAGTAGTACAGATAGAGAATTTCTTGGCAAATGCTTCAAGTGTGGAGAAATCGGACATAGATCCTATGAATGTAAGCAAGGAATGACAAGAAGTTGTGTTGCAAGTGAGGAACCAGAAGGTGATGGTATCGGATATGACTGTGCACCAGAGCAAGGAGAATCCCTTGTGTTCAGAAGAAACGATATCGGATCTACTCAGAGGAGGAGCCTTTTTCAAATTGTGTGTAAATCGGGTGGTAAGTGTTGCAAGGTCATTGTAGATAGTGGAAGCACTAATAATTTAGTATCTGAGGAGATGGTTGTGAAGCTTGGGTTGAAGAGGCTTAAGCATCCTTGCCCTTATGAGGTGAGTTCGTTACAAGATGATCAAAAGATAGAGATAAAGGAGCAATGTTGGTGAGTTTCAATATTGGGCCTTTTAGAGATGAAGTTTTATGTGATATTGTGTCAATGAGTGTTTGTCATGTCTTGTTGGAAAAACCTTGGCATTATGATAGAGGAGCTATTTATGACTATAGAAGAAACCTGGTTACTATTGAAAAGGATGGGTAGAAGTTCACATTGATTTCTTTAAAGGAGAAAGAGGAGGTGAAGAAACTGAGTCTTGAGAGAAGTTGCACTACTGAGAAATCGGTGATAGGGGCTATACCAGAAGGATTGATAGAACCGGTTGTAGAAGTTATACCAGAGGATTTGAATAAATATCTGATAGAACCAGTTGCAGAGGCTATACCGGAGGGTGACATGAGTTTGTAGATCAAGGATCTAACAGTTGAGCCTAATAGATAGGTGGAACCGGATGACAGAGAGTTGATGGTAACTAACCGGATAAAGTCTTGTGGCAGAACCAAATCAGAGTTGCAGAAACAGAGACAATGTGTTGATCAGAAGAAAGGAAAGAGAAACAATGGGGGTCAGGAGTTAGAGGAGCTGGTTGAGGCACCAGAAGAGCCAAAGCAGAGGTTGGCAGACAAAGAAGATGTCTAGATCAGAAATGAGCATGGGATCTTCATTCTGAATCCTTTTAGATGTTCATGAGTTGCCTCTCATGGAACATATTTTTCTACCTGGGTTGTCTAATGCGGGAACATCCCCAGTCGATGGGCAATCTTGCATCAACCAAAAATATTTCCTTTCAGTTTTGTTCTTGTTTTGTTCTTTGTGCAGTTTTTTGTGTTCTTGTCGGTTGGCACCGGTAGTTGCTTGTTCTTCGTGGCAGATCTTGTTTTCGGTTTCATGTGGTTGACTCCATATTTTTAGGTCATTTGGGTTCTTTTCCAGTTAGTTATCACTTCGGGTTGGCTATTTATGGTTTCTTGAGGCAGTTCTTGTGCTTACCGGTTGGTTTTTTTTCATTACCGGTGTGATTCTTGGCGTGTGGATTCATTTTGGGTCTTGTTCGATGTTCTTTGGTGTGTGGCCTACCTTCCTGCTGAACCACATCACTTGGTTGTTATTTTCTAGAAATATTTATCTGATTCTTAGGGCCGACCTAATTACACGTTTCATTTTTCTATATTGGTGAATGTAATCTTATGAGGCTGACCCAGATGTGTTCCAGCAGGTATAAATATGATGTTAGGTAATCATTTGTAGGGCAGAGGAAGTAGAACTCAGAATAAGGATTGAGATTCGCATGTTGTGATCTGATTGATTCTTAGAGTCACGGTTGGATAGTATCTGGCTTGAAGCCTACATGTAACCAGTTAATTATTGGATGTTCTTTGATGATAATATAATGATTGTCGGAAGTTCTATGGATTTAATATGATCTGTTTATGTGAATTTGTTATGTCTTCTTGTTGCTTTCGTTGTGTCTCCCTCGCTGCATAAGCCGGTTGACTCCTTTGTGGGTATTTACCGGTTATGGCTGCATCAGTAGTTGAGTACTAGTTCTTTGCTAGTCAACTTTTTGCATTCCAAAATTTACATAAACAGGACTATAATTAGATTTCAGCTCTATAAGATAGCTCCCTATTTCCACTTCCCTAATCCTTTGAATGATTCTTCGAGAGCAAATGATGCAGGCCACTACGCTTTGCCCATTATAGGTATGGCATGTGAAAGTCCCCATGTTCAACCACGTTCTCATGTCATTACATATGATCAAGTCATGAAAGTTGCAAACCCCTAACAAATTTGTCCCAACAGCTGAAATTCCACCTTTTGAATCTTGGGATGCCCTTTTCCACCTCTGAATTTCTTCTTCTAGCCACAACACATTGTTATTCTATCCCTGTTCCTTACTAATGCAAAGAGTGTGGTTATTTGTTGTTCTTGCATTAAATTCTCCTAAAAGTATAATTTTCCCCATGTCACCATATTTCACTCTCTCTTTTTAACTCTCCATACAGATCTTTTCTATATATATTCTTTTTCTTGTACATTTTAGAACCGTATGGAGCAAAATAACACACTGCTAGCAAATTTTGGATTCCTGTCTATCATTTTCAACCATATGTATTGGTTATTAGGGTCTTTTTTTTCTATTTCTATGAAAATTTTCCCCCTTCTTAACCAGGATTGTCACTCCCCCATGCCCCCTACCACTATTCGTTAGCTCGTTCCAAACTAATAGCTTTTTGTAAACTTCAAATTCAAGTATCTTGCAACCTTATGTAGCATCCTAAATGTACTCCCTTACAATTTTTTCCTCACTTAGGCCTCACTTTGGTGTTCATCCCCTGAGGCCTGATTGAATCTCTAATTCTGCTCACACCATGTATCAAACTCAATTTTTCACTATCTGCATTTCTCTCCCCAAGATCCCAGGACCTTGATGTCCAGGGCTATGGTCCTCTCAAAAAGGGCCCATTTTGGGGCCTCATAACAATCACTTAGTTTGAGCGGAAACCTAGATCTCGTGTTGACCTGTATCGAAAATTCAATTTGTTTTTCAACTAGCATGTATAAAATGAGCTCTACCCCTCTCATTTTGAGATCAGGCATTCATAATTCAATTCATTATCAAGCAAAACTGAGATCTACATTCAAGTGAGCAAGCAATCAATTTTCTTTCAAGCATTGGAGCAAAAGTAAAGTCAAGATTCAAGCATTGGAGATGACATTCATGTTCTATGTTTTATGAAGATTATCTACATAAAACCCTAATTCCTTGTGAAGAGAAACAAAACTTCATTAAAAAGTATATCATTAGTGTTTCAGATACTTTCAGTCTTTCCCTCAAAAGGAAAGCATTTACATACATTTCAATTCTATTTCATGGTTAATTCCAAAATGAAGGTTTGACCTACGACAAACCCTTATGTAAGAATAGGTACAAAGCTGTGTTTCGGAGGATTGACAAGATTTGCAGAGACAAACAAATTCCCCTTTGGATGGCAAAAAGTTCGAAGGACCATGGCAACCACCACCACAGTCCCAACAGTCTAGGCTGAATTTTTTGTAACAAATCTGAACCTTCATCTATTGCTCAAATCTAGGTTTGTGGCTTCGTTTGACGACTGTAGCTCACTTTTCATTCATAATTGCTTCAATATTCATACATTTACCCTAATTTCAACATCTTTAATTAATTCTATTCAACTTAAGGGAAAGAAGAGTCTCCATCTAGGAAACCATGAATCTGATTAGAATCTAGATCTATCAAGGCTAGATCTATCAAATTCCATCATTCCCTAATGTAATGGTCCCTAAGAAAAAATTAACGGTTTTACTACATGTAATGGTGAAACCTTAATTTTTCACCATAACACCTTCATGTTCATGTGTATTTGTGAACAAAATGATGATTCCTTCTACTATAGGCCCCAACTCAGGCCCCCTCCTTCAAGAGTAACCTCTACAATTCCAGCTTACTGTTGAATGGTGATCCTAAAGACCCTGTTTTCCTATTTATAATGTTTTGTATTGTCTTTGCTGCTATAACTTTCTTCCCTTCTTTTCTTATTCTTTTCTTATTCTTCTAACTGTGCTGAACTTAGATCCTCATCTATATAGAATTGTATGTCTTTGAGAAACCTTTTGTTTCTTAGTATTTTGTTCTTATCTTCCCCACCTTTCAAGGTCACTCTTATTTTTCTACTCTTTTCTACTCTTTTCTCCTCTTATTATTTTACCAATTTTGTTTGCTTGGACAATATGCCCTGTCCAAAAAGTTTGTCCTTACTACCCTACTTGTAACTACTCCATCTGCGTGCTCCTTCAGATCTTTAATTATAATGTTTGCTTCACTATCTTGTCAGTCTTTTTCTTCGCACATTTGTAACCTGATTTGCTTCTTTATGATCTCTCTCTATCTCTATTGGTTCTTTTGTCACTTGAGCCATGTTTTGGCCTCTTCTAATTATTCCATGAGTTTATTTTCCTTGTCTTCCATGTTTGCTAGAACTGTTTGAAACTCTTTGATATGTTGGGTATCTTGTTCTTCATCTGTTTGGGCTTTGTCTTTACTCTTGATTTTACTTATTTCAACATTTCAACTTTTAGACACAACTCCTCCTGCTGCCCTGCTTCCATGACGTGTTGCGAATTGTCTATTTGATCCTCAAGTGACTTATTTTCTTGAGCCATCTGCTGGTTGGTTTCTAATAGCTCTTGTAAAATGCTCTCTTTCACCCGTTCTCTCGCTTCTAGTTTGACAAGTCTCCCTTTCAAAGCCATTAATTCTCTGACATACAGTTCAGAAAACCACATTAGGGGGATAGAAATACAGTTCAGAAGACCACATTAGGGGGGTTGATATAAGACTGTAACTGTCCTGATTTTCCTCCCCTCCTCTTAAAAATGTTTCCAGGTGTTTCTTGGGTTCTTGCTGCCTTGGTTCCATTCCCTGTTTTGCCCATGCATCTATGTGGTTTTCTTCCCCGGTTAACAGTAAATTTGACTGACTTTTCCTCGTCTGTTTTGAGTATTGTAGGTCATTTTTGGAAGTATTGCTACAAATTTTTGGTTTCCTAACTGTTTTACTTTCCATTTTGACCTGTCTACGTGGAAAAATCCTCTTATACTGTTTAGCATTGACATATGATAAATGAATATTTTAAGGAGCTCTCTTGGGTGCAAGGCATGCCACAGGGAATCAGCATGCTTGCTTTGGTAGCCATATAGCTCACCCTTATGCTCCTTTTTTCCTGCTACTTTCTGCCCCTCTTAAAACACTGACCGTGAACCTTTTTCAAACATAAATTTTGAAGGTTAACTTCAGTACCGTGTGCATCTTCAGTAGCAACTTCCTAAAGCCAAACTTCCTCGTATTAACTCAAAACAGTCCTATTTTTTTTAAATGCTTCATTTTCCACAAGATATATGAAAACTAAAAATATTTCACTTTTAACTGCACTTAATTTTTTTTTTGGGCCCAGCCACAGAGATGCATTTAGAAAAGACCACCACTTGAGCTTCATCAGTTAAAGCATTGAATATTCATTGTAGAGATCAAGTTCAAATTCTAAACAGACATTTAATATGGAATTTTATGTAGTGACTCTTTAGTCTTTCATAACTGATTTCTAGTGTACACATATTTTCTAAATAAAAGGATTTATAAGTTGTGACTCTTGCTCTTCCATAAAAAAATTCTAGTGTGATGGCTTCATAAAAACTGATCTAATTATTGCGCTTACAAAAACTTATATTGATCTCATGTCAATGCTTGTATGAACAGAATATTTGTAAACCATTAACCATATAAATATGAATAAAAACGAAAAAATAATATAAGTCTCAACTGTAAGTGATTAAGTCTCACTCGATTATAGTATTCATACTCTTTCATTGGTAATGGTCTGCATTTAGAGGTTGATAAATCCCAAACATACCAAGGAATGTAATTGATGATAATTACAAACTCAACTGGTGACTCGATACTTCCACTATTTAACATCCAAACCTGCTTATGAAGCTTATTGATTAAAGTGCATTAAGTTCTGTTCTGGTAAATTTGTTAAAGTTAGCTGACTTAATCTATAAGGCGTACGGATTAAGGAAGCAGCAATATTAACCGAGCTCATTTCCAGATAGATCATAGAAGCTGAAGACGAATTGTACTAATGTACAGCTTGTAAATTGTAATATCAAAAGTGAGAGGTTGGTCACAAGTCATAACACTGAAACAGATGTATAGTGGGAGAAGCGTATCAGTAGTTGTGCATGTATGAATAGTTGATAAAAACTATTGTTTGAAACATAAAATATAAATTTTTGTGTGTTTATATATTAATAATTACAATACATTGTACCAATAATTGTGACTACAAAATTGCTATTGCTATGACATGTACCTTTAGTTGTAAAAAGCAACCAATCATGTGATGCCACATCAGCTGCACAAGTATAGGGGCCTCTTTTGCACGACTATTGGTCTCACTTTTTTGGGGGCTGTTTTGGACACCTTGGCACAAAACATGCTGATGTGGCACCAATTTTGATGATGTGGCCCTGAAACCTTAGTAGCAGGGGACTTGCCAAGTAAGCTGTTGTAAAAAAATTGGGAGTGATTTGAAATTTCCATGGATTTTGAGAAACGAGAAGTTAGTGTGCACAATTACTGGATCCTCTCCCCTAGATAAAGATTGAATGCTTTCACATCAAGTGGAGGTCGGCATACTTCCAGATTGTCAATGAAAGTGGAGGTTGGCATACTTCCAGATTGTCAATGAATTTGATGCAAGTAAAGCTGAAGAAACATTTGCTTCTCCTAACCTTTTTGGGCAGTGCATATCCAAGAAGACTACAAAGTTAATGTAGCATGCAACTATTTTGTTGTCTTGATGTAAGAGCACCAGATTACATGATATGACTAAATTTTCGTGCATTTGGCTAATGTCTGAACAAAGCTCAGAACCCATATTGATAGTACAGTTTGAGATATTGAATTTTTTTTCAATTTGTAATATTTAGTAACATTTTTCTTTTCAAGTTTTTATTCCGAGGTTAATTGATATGTAAGTATGAGTTATTTATTTTGAAGTACTAGTTTAAAAAACTACCCAAAGCTAAAATGGTGGCATTAGATAGTTTGAACACACATGACCATTTGACAATTTTATAAAGATTTGAACATATTGTAATAAGAGAAAGGCATCCATCGCATATTGGCAAAGCTGCTAAGTTGTCATTGTATCTTCTTCAGATAACTATGAAAGTACAGTGATGAAGAATTCTCAAGATCACAACTGATGAGAGAAAAAATTCTGGTACTTTATAAGAGAAGGCAAAATGTGATTTTTGACTGATTGCATTTTCTCCGACTACCGTAAAATCTGCAACGAACACTCCCTTGACCTCCTTATTCTGATAAGGAGTTGAAAACATTGTCACTGATCATTGCATTCTACCCAGTTCTAAACGAAAGACAAATGCAATGAATATCCATCTATTCCAATCAATGTAGGTTGTAACCACAATAAATTCTTTTTAATTCTCCACCGTTATTGCCGTTTCCTAATATTTCCTAATTTTCTTGCTACTCCAAAGATTACTGCTTTACTCACAATCCCTCTATCTAGTCCACATGCAAGAGCCATGGCTCCTCCAATTAAAATGAATTTCCATCCATTTCCCTGCCGTGTCTTTGATTTAACATTTCCGCCCTCTGTTTCTTTGGAATATGATATAATATCTTGTGAATCCTCAGTGTCTTTGGAAGATAACCCCAATGCTCTAGATAAGTCCGTAGGCACTTTTGAGTTAATTCTTGCCATAAATGCACATCTTGATAATGAAGCTCCGGAATGCCTCTCCACTTTATATGCACATATCCCACGTTCTATATTCCGAACAGCTCCCCACATTCCTTGACGGACTCCAAGCTTAGCAATCTCCCATGGGATTCCCATGTCTTCATGATGAAAGAGCACGACCTCACAGGCAGATAATTGTCCATCTCCATTCCTCGATTCCACTGTTGTTGACATAAAAAGGGGGCGAAAAGTAAGTGTGTGCACGAAGAATAAGAATCTGAGAATTTATATAAACTAAGCAAAAAATAGTAAGTGCTTAGCATAAGAGGCTGCAAAGTATAATTAATAATATACCTGCTCGGATGGACCAGCTGGAATAGTAGAGGTCAACACGCCTTGGTTTATTGTGTCTTGGGAGTGAGGGATATGGTACACCCTGCACACAAAAATTCAGACTATACATTATTAGCTGCCCCACCTTAAAATTTACCATAATCTAATAGACTAATACAATTTGTTAAGAAAATAAAAGATCCTTATAATTTTGTGAAACTTTGAATGGCTCCATTATCTCGAAACCACTCCACAACTATATAGTTTTGGACAGATAATTTCTTTTATCATGCAAAAGGTTTGACCATGTAGTGTCTTCATCTTCACACAACTCTCTTAACAGTTCTTCTATGTGCTTAGCAAAGTCCACACAGTTAGAAGCTAAGTCACAAGGTTCGAATTCGACAGCCATGAAAATCGGATGAAATTCGACGAGGGAAAAATTCAAAAAAAAATTCGGATCAAATTCGCCTTCTATAATTTTGTTTATTTTTAAATATATGCATACTCCTAATAAATTATCAGAATAGCGACCCTTGTTGGAGAAAATCCGAGGGCGACCCAGCAGTTGCAGACACCCATGACCCAATAGATACAAAGCATATACAAAGAATACCCACGACCAGCTGAGTTGTGTTTAGAGATGGATAGCAGTGCTTTATAGAGGAAATTCGATTAAATTCGATATTTTTTATGTAAGTTTGAAATTCGATTAAATTCGATTTTTTTTATAGAAGTTTGAAACTCGATTAAATTCGAACCTCATCCATGAAAATCGCCGTATCCTGTGACTTAGGTTAGAAGTTGGCATCAATCATTTAGACCTCTAATTCTGCATTCTACTTGATATGCAAGTAGAACAAATGTACATACAATAGAGGAACATGTTACTTTATCAATCAGTTTCAGGGCTTGCACATGATACCAATCCAAGTCATCAAAGATCTATCTCCTAATGTTTGCTTGCTGTGGATTGAATATTTTACAGTTTATTCTCAAGGCAAGTTTTCAGTGATTAATCCTAACACAGTCCAAAAGAAAATTTTGAGGATATTTTCAACCAATAATAATACAGGAAGTACTACTTCCCATGGAAGTACAAGAATTATGCTTTATTGAATATTCACATTAGCCATCATGACACAGCTGAAACTTCTTAATAGTTTAACTGCAGTTTGGACAAAAAAGAGTTATTTTCTGTGATCTTCTGGTCATAGTATGTTTAACAAATAAGGAACTGGCAAAATGGAGGTTCGCAATTCTTTTCACTAACACCAGAGTTTGATTTGCACCAAATTAAACCTCAACATAACTGGTGAAGCGTGTCAAACAATATGTTATTTTTAAACTATCACCCCTAAAATTGCATCCTTACTATGTCCTTTCCCTATCATTAACTGTATTCTTTACTAACAACTGTAGCCCCTCAAAGAAGTATCTTATTACCTTTGAAAACCAAAGAAAAGAAATTATAGAAAATGCTACCACTATACTAATCTAATGGCAAGTTTGCAGTGTCACACCTTTGTAACACATAAATACGTTCTTCCAGACTCCCAAATTCGACGACCAATCACATATTCCCGATCACTACAGAAGGCTGGGAACTGCAGTATTTAAAACAATCATAAGAAAATAAACTAAAACCCAATAAATTCTAAAAGCACAAATTTATCTCAATCCTCCATTATACCTTTTTAATCCAATGGACAATCATTGATCCTGTCTGAGGACATTCTTCTAGAGTCTTTGAGTAAAGTTGCATGTCATCCCACTTAGCACGAAATTCATCATCCCAGAAAAAATCTCTCAGGAGTTCAGGTGTGACATCCTCATATACTGTTCTGCTTCGGTATTGCGGAGGACCAACCTGTATTTGGTATTAGCGTATCAAAAGTTAACTTACAATCTTGTAGATAAGGACAAGCAACAAAGTAGCTCATATGTTCCTAAGAAATTGGCAAACTATAAGAGATCCAATATCTCTTACATCAGTTAAGAGAGGAAAACTACCTTTGGATCACGTCGCCAAGCTTGGTAGCTCATAGTTGGAGTTGCACGATCCATGACCTGATGCCACACAGGACCACCATCTTTTACTTCAAGAAGACGACATAAGTGCTCCAAGTCCCCATTTGTTACAACTGGCTCCTTTCCCCCATGAGTGATACTGGAAATGCACAAAAATTGTCATCCATCTATATCTTAAAGCAACTAAATTTATAAATCATAAATCATTCATGAGCTCATTACAGTAGTGCATGAGCAAAGATGAAATCAATACTGATGAATGCATTCATTATAGTTAATACTTTAGCTATAGTTATTTAGTTGAAGATCAGTCAAATTAATATGCAAGTGATATAAGTTAAGGTATCATTCAAATTTCAGATATATATAGAAACAAATTAAAAGGATGTAGATAGTGGGAAGTTGTGGGCTGGAAGCTATAAATGTCTGGGTAAGATTTCTAGCTTAAAATATAAGCTTCCCTTACGTAAATAATCACTCAAAAAAGAATCAAATCAAATACACAAAGGGCAAAAAGAATGATTCAACAAGCAGTTGCTGATCCTAGAAGCTTCACTTCTTACACGTGAGATTGAAAAACGGCCAAGGCTTTTGCAACAGAGACAATCCCTGCGGCCCCACTATGACCGTTCCCCAACTTTTAGATTCTGTATGGGGCAAAATTGATAAGTCATAATCTCTTTCTAATATCCCCTTTCAAAGTATTTTACAAGTAGAAACGAGAAGAGGCACTCTTCTGTTTTGTAAGTTTTCATAATATAATCTCAAGAAGTAGCCTATTTAGAATAAATTTGGCAGGTCTTGTAATTTCTCTTCTATACTATGCACACTGCATGGTATGACTCCAATATCCGTCTTCTGTAAATAACTTGAGGTTCTACCAAGGGACTTTGAGTTGTTCAAAAATAAAGAAAACTAAATAAAAGCAAGATCATGACTGTTAAATCAAATATTTCAGAAATGTATAACTGCAAGGACATCCTAAAGAAACTCCAAAAAAAGAAAAACTTACTTAAAATAGTCTACCAAAATTGAAATTATCATAATTAGTTCTCCTGAACTTTTATAGAAGTCTGGAGACAAATGAACACAGGTAAGTAGGTATTTTTAACAGATAAGATAAAATTCACCATAAACAGTGATAACCATAAAGACAAATGAGAAAGGTACAGGAACAAATTATGGAACAAACCTAGAAAGCATTCCAAAGTGTGAGAGAAGATGTAATTTGGATATAATATCAACAAGCATTTCTATACCATCTTTATATATAGATGAAGAAGCCTTTTTTTGAATTACAAGTAGCTCATAACACGAATGGTTAGAAATTTGATAAATGGCCACAACAATTGATGAATTTTACTTCTATAAGATACGTAGGCCAGGTGAAGTTATTAAAATAATGCTCTTACTGTAACCAG
This sequence comes from Cryptomeria japonica, assembly GCF_030272615.1. Classification (NCBI taxonomy): domain Eukaryota; kingdom Viridiplantae; phylum Streptophyta; class Pinopsida; order Cupressales; family Cupressaceae; genus Cryptomeria; species Cryptomeria japonica. The sequence continues at coordinate 426,260,041 of NC_081415.1, forward strand.
CTCACAGCCCAGATTTTGCAAAGTTGAAACAAATCATGTAGGATAAAGCTGCATCATTTACTGGAAGTAGAATATTGAAATCAGCATATTAAAGCAGAGTATAAGTAGATAGGACATCCCATCACTCTCAAAATCAAATTTGAGAACTGTAAACTTAACATCCAGTGCTTATTGAAGATGTCTACTGGTTCATGGTCCAAAAATATCTATGGATAAAACATATGGAAGTACGACATGATGAGTTACATATGTCTAAACATTCTTTAACTAAGAGAAATGGTACCAGATAACTACTCAGCACCGGATAGCGACGAATAGCGACGAATTCGCATTGAGACCAGCAACAATGATTGCACTGCATCTTAGGAGCAAAACCAGAAGCATCTATGATGCAAACTAAAAAACAAATTAAACCCAAAAAGCTACTAGATTTTTTTGGATAACTTAACAGGAAGTTGTATCTAAGCCTCAAATTTTTATGCAAAAATACCCACGTGATTACTCCAATTGACAAAGAGATTTTGTCTAGCCAGCTTAGCCAAGTTTCAAAACTCATTGCAGCATATCAAGACTAAATATTGACTTAGACCACATGCATTGTTGTTTGACAAAAATTCATATTTACATAAGTGCTCAACAAAAAATCAAGTAAAACCATAGAACATGACTCTGTCCATGATTAACCAAGTGGTTAAGAGAAGTGACCAATCTTAACTGACAGCCAAGCGCAATTAATAGGCATGTGATTGGGTGTTAACTTAAGTCTAAGATCACAGGATTGCTTCCAGTTTGGTAACCAGCGTATATATCCTACTGGAAACAGCACCCAGAAATCCTTACAAGCATGGGTGCTGTTTCCTGAACTGCACCACATATTATGTATTCAAATTTCAATATAAAAAATTGTGTTAAGCATGAAAAAATGCTAGCCCTACCACAGTGCCATGTCTTGTTGCTGCCCGAGGCTGACCTAAGTGGTCGTGATTGTCGTTGTAGCAACTGACCATGCTCATTGTTAGGGGCATGCCTTCTTCACTGTTTGGCTATGGTTTACAAACTCCAGTAGTTAAGAAACTTCTATCTTCAACAAACCAACAGGTTCAGTTCAACAGGAATTTCTTGTGTTCCAAAGAAAAAATGCAACAAACCCATAATTCAAGATTCAACATTCTATCCATGGTTCCAAGGGCTACGGAAATTGACTAGGGCAAATTCTAATCTTGTTCAATCACCAGGCTCACTCATCGGGAAAGTAAGTTGCACATAGTTTGCCAATGCAATTGTAAATCATAACACGGACGAATCCCAAAAACAGCAATAACATATACCATGAAATGAATGAAGAAAATGAAAAACAAATCATTCATAGAGGTGTGCCCAAAGCTTACTCTTCTTCAGGATTAAGCTGATGATCAAATGCTTCTTCACGTTCTGACTCCCAAGCCCTGAAACTGGTCCATAACTTTTTCAGCAAGGGAAATCCCATGAAGGCAGTCAGAGCAGCGCTGAATCCATGAGGAGCACTCAACAACAACTGAGGCCTCAGACTCCTGAGCCCCACAACTAGGAGACTAGCCCACTTGGGCTTCCAGGCCCATCCCACTACTAGCCCTATCATAACAGCCAACCAAACAGGGACCAAGCACATCACAACATCCACTAGGGTATCAACCACAGCTTCCTTTTGAAAGACCTGATACATCCCACCTTTATTACCACTGACAAAGTCCATAGCCAGTGCCCAATTCAACATCAATCCCAAGCACGCACAATTTTATTATCAATCCAAAACTTAGATGCGATTTCTCTTTTGCTTCCAAGGAGGATGAACCCGAAAGAATATAACAGGCATTTATTGGAAAAGCCTATAGATCCTAAGTGTATACATATATTGGTATATATATGTATAAGTGTTCTATGGGTTACAGTACTCTTAACAAGCAGGAAATGGGTACAGCAATTTCATGCCGAAATATAAAACCCATGTGAGGAATGTGGATAAGGATAAAGATAGAGGGAAATAACTCGGTGGAGAGACACCCCCAAGAGGGCAGTCTGGGATTGGTCCAAGAGCCAGATGGCAGATTTAACTAATCTAAAATTTGGGTTTTTTTAATTCTAATTCCGTACCCTAAAACGCGGAGACACGAAATTGGACTGCGGTCTGCAATTTATATACCATGTTTAATTTGCTTTACTCGTAGGTACCGGGTGAACAGATGAATTTTTGACCCCGCTTCTTAAAATTGTACTCTTTCTCGCATGCCTTTTGCATTGGTCTCTTATGACTCGAGGAAACCCACCATGTGAAAAATTTGAGTTGGTTGACGAAAAGAAAACGAGGGATTTGACGAGTTTTTTTGAGTTTGAAGTTGTCCAATTTTCTTCACAAAGATTTTTTCAACTTGTTAGTGGGTATAGTAGAGTCAAGGATATTTGGTACATAGTAAAGTTTATGTTGTGGGTGTTTAAATAATGTTGAATTCAAAGTTTCTTTAATATAAAAGAAATTGTTTTTTATAATTTATATTCAATTTTTTCTTATTCTATCTTATAGTAAATTTCATTGAAAATTGTATATCGTTTATATATTCTTATTGTTGATTTTTATTTTTATATATTCTATCAAGGAACATACCTTCTCTATGATCATTGTATTCAATCTGGGGAGTAAAAATCTAAGTTGATCTAAGGATAGTTTTCTATCTTTTACATTTGGTTATATTGTTATTTAAGAAGCAAAGTCCAGGTTGATACTTTAGACTAGCTTTCTAATCTACATTGTAACACTTTGTTTTTTCTTGGATATATTTTGTATTGGTCATATGGTGACTTAGAGGGCAAAGTCTAAGTTGATACTAAGGACTTTCTAATCTACATGATAAAACTATGTTTTTTCTCATATATTTTGCATTGGTCATATTGTCACTTAAGAAGCAAAGTCTTAATGGATACTAAAAACTAGCATTCTAATCTGCATGGTAAAACACTATTTTTTCTCCCATATATCTTGCATTGATCATATTGTGACTTAAGAACAAAATCTAAATTGATACTAAAGACATACTTTCTAATCTACATGATAAAACTTTGTTTTTTCCTCTAATATATTTTTATATTATAAATTAACTAGTCCTTATATTGTCATTTAGAAATCAAAATTTAAGTTAATACTATATAATAAAATTATATAATATAACATCGATCCTTCCTTAAAATTATTCCTTATGACAGTTTCATCTCTTTTATAAGACTGAAAATCATTCAACTTCAACTAACAAAGATTCTTTTTATTTGACTTTTACCTCAATTAACACGAATTGGTGGCCTAAGGTGAAAGCATTAGGGTTTATGGTTGACTAGTTTTTCTGTCGCTAGACGGAGAGATCGGCAATGGAAACGGAGCTTTTTATGTTGACGGACTGTAATGGAATGACGGTTACTTACGTGACGGAAAATACGAGAGCACCTACCTTGGATTAACTGTAGAAAATACGCCTTTTGTCGTTGGTGGATGACGTGGACTGGACGGAGATCCATTAAATTTCCACGTCATCATCCCTTATCGTTTGACGCATTATATTTTGACAGAGAGATGGAATTTAATGCTTTAGATGACGATTGGAGGACCCGTCAGTTGTGAGATTTTTTAGCACAACTTCGGTTGTCAATTTTCGATCTTTGAATGAGATCAAATCACCGCTTTGTAGAGTTGTAAGGCAACAAAATCTTATCCATAAATTTAGGCTGATTAAAGAAGAAATTAATGGAGGATAATTACATGAGAGGATTAGAGTTTGGTTTTAGATTTGATGTCATTGTCTTTGAGATTAAAATGAGGAAACAACCTTAAGAAGTTTAAATTTAGAGTATTCCAATAAGTTTGATTTATAATGTTGAATTCTAATGTATGAATTTGAAGTGGTATAATGTAGATTCTTAAAATATGTTTATTTTGATTTATGATGTTGATGTGTTTGTAAGCATTATGGTGTTTACAAACATCTTAAAGAAATGTTGGATTTTTAAGGTCATGTTCTCTTAGGTTAACCTCCTAGATCGATTAACACTATGATTCTCAGTGAAGATTCAAAATAAACATACAAAAGCGTGTAGGTGGCTTATATGCAAGTGATCTAATTTTATTTTTGTCCCTTCAAAAAGTGTGCTATAATAATTTCTCCTTAATGGTCATATTTTATCCTTCGTATGAATTAATGGCACATCGAATGTTGTTATATATCAAGACATATCCACATGGCACACAAACATGTTCCAAGTCATTTCATAATATCTAGTACAAAGGGGCAAGAGAGTTGGAATTCAAATTCGAATTTGTAAATTTGAGGTTCATTTTCATGCATTGCAAGCCCAATCTCAAGTGGCACAAAAGTGAACATGGGTAATGAAAAGATAAATCTAAGGTAGGGAATGAATGTATTGAGGTAAGTAAAAATGAGATGTAATAAATAAGGGGTGACCAGTGAATGTGTTGGAATAAATGTAAATGAGAGTAATTAGAGATGGATAGGGATCAAGACATGAGCCTAACCTAACACAAAAGTGTGTCACATATCAATATGTAATCGCATTGAAGATAGTGCATTACAAGATCAATCTCAAGTGACACAATCCCAAGGTAGGGAATGAATGTATTGAGGCAAGTGTGAATGGAATGTAATAAATGAAGGATGAAAGGTGAATAAATGTAAATGAGAAGAATTGGAGATGGATGGGGATCATGCCATGAGTCAAATCTAACACAAGAGTGTGTCACCTATCAATATGTAATTGCATTAAAGATTATCTGGCAAAATAGACTCAAAACTAAGTGGCAAATGACATAGGTTTGTGAATTTCCTCGTTATATTTTGCCTCTAATTTGATGTGTATGTGAATCTAGCATGGGCATACATTTCAAATCATATGGACATTCTTAATGATGAAAAGTAAATATTTAAACATCCAGTAAAACGATATAGGATCTACATAAAGTAATAGATCATTTTGGATTCATGTATGCTCCTTGGTGTGAGTTCTCCATAGAAACTCAAGAAATATAAAGTGTTGCTTAGCTTCTATTGTACAACTAAAATAGGTACAGTCTATGATTTAATTCAACTTCTATGAATATGAAAAGTAGAGAGAGAAGGGTTAGAGGTTTTCCTTATATAGAAAGTGATATTATAAATGCCCGAAAATTGCACAAGCAAGTATGATAGTGTACAATCATAACTTGACCATCCAACTCATGAGTCATGTGGCATGAAATACACTTCTTGTATATTTTTTTAACTTGATGGTAGATTTATAATCCTTCTTAACCTATTGTCCACCTCATTTGATCCCCAGCTTGACTCCTAAATCCTAGCAATACCCTAAAACCTTTTTTAAGAACTTTCGCTATAGAGTCACCCAAGAGATCTTAGGTGTCACCTAAGTGACTTGATTTAAGCTATAGGGTTGCTTGGTTGATCTACCTTGAAAAAAAAGGGTGACCTAGACCCTAAAAAGGGGCAACAGTAGTTTATTTTGCATTTATAGCCAACTCTTTGCAAGAAGTTCTCATTCCTTTTCCCCTCTCCCTCATAGCAAGGGTTGTGAATCATCTTTAAAATACTAGGATATCCTTGCAATTGCAATCCCCATAACATTCTCATGTCCTACAAAGGATTCTCTCACCTATATCCAATTTTTACGTAGAAGCTTAAAAGCTTCTCACAATCATCCAGGTATTTTTTCAATTTCCTTATATTTAGTTTTCCCTACATCCCACTATTGTTAAGAAGGAGCATCTTGTTGTGCAAAAGATGTTATAGAGGTTGGATCTCTTAGTATTCTTTGGTTAGAATATAAAGTTTTAGAACTTTCTTACATTAGAAAATTTTGATTAGTTTTTGGGTTAAAGTAGACTAAGTTTTTTAATTTGATTCATATTCTTGGAAATCCCTCAATCTCAACACAAGGTACTTATTGAAAATGAGTCCTCAATTCTAACACAAGGCAAACAACATCCAAACCATCACATTCTAAAATCAAGGAAACAAAAACATTTAATTGCATTACATTTAGAAAGTCTCATTTAGTTGCATTCAAAAATACAATAAGGAATTCCTTTTGCATGTGGTTTAATTGTACAATATTGATTTTGGTAAAAAGCACAAAAATACAAAGTAGATTTTCTTTTGCATTTGTTTTGTTCATTTAGAAGCATCGTCATCAAAACTAAAAAAACTAAAAAATAAAGAAGATAGAATCCTTTGGTAACATCATGAGGCACTCAACCAAACGCCAAGCTATTCAAACGTAAAATAATCTCAACAAGTCAAAACATCCAACAAATCAAACCATGCAATGATCAAGCAAGTGCAAACACTATCAAATAGAAGCACCGAATTATTTCCTTTGATCTCTCTTTTTAACACAATATCAATGTGTCCCAAAATAACGAAAGATTAGATTGAGGTATTGATCAGTGAGATTGAAGAAAACCAACCCATCCTTAAACAAATTCGAGAAGAAAATAAACCAAAGCACATATAAGAAGCAACTAGTATCAAAAAGTTTTCTCTCTTTTGAGGATCTCATCAAGATGATTTATGCTAGTATAAACATATTAACATTACATCAATTTGTATAAGAACCCCAGAACGTGCCAATAGTTTAAACTTTACCTCAATAAATCAACTCAATAGTCTACCATAAGATGTCTCTCTCTAAAAAAGTGAGAAAACCTAAATGTGTATGTCTTTTTTTCTCAAATAAATTTTGCATTAGTAATACTGCAAATCGGAAAGCAAAGTTTTTGTTGATAGTAAAGATTAACTTTATAATCTACACATAAAACTCTCTATTTTTTTAATGTATTTTGCATTGAGCATTTTGTGACTTAGGTGGAAAAGTCTAAGTTGTTCCTAAAAATTAGCTTTATAATCTACATGGTAAAATTGTGCTTTTCCCAAATATATTTGATAGCGTTCATGATAAGACTTAGTTGATAATATTATGACTTGGTGATCAAAATTTAAGTTGATACTAATGACTAAACTTCTAATCCACACGATAATATAATATCTTTTTAGATGTTTTTTCATATGAATTATTGTACTTTAAAAACCCTAAATTGTTGAAGACACAATTTCAATAACGAACATAACTTAATTGTTGAAAATCATTCATCTTCACTCAAAAGAATAAAGACTTTATAATTTGACTTTTGTTCTAAATATTGACAAATTGGTGGCCTAAGGTGAAAGCATTAGGGTTTATGGTTGGCAGTGATTTTCCTGTTGGTAGACGGAGAGATTGGCGAAGAAAACGGACTTTTTTATGTTGACGAACAGTAATGGAATGACGGTTAGTTACGTGACGGGAAATACGAGAGCACCTACCATGGAATAACTATAGAAAATACGCCTTTTGTCGTTAGTGGATGACGTGGACTGGTCGGAGATCTATTAAGATTCCACGTCATCATCCCTTATCATTTGACGCATTGTATTTGCATTGGATGACGGTTGGAGAAGGCGTCAGTTGTTTGGTAGGGAGAATTTTTAGCAGGATTTGGGTTGTCAATTTTCAATCTTTGAATGGGATCGTATCACCGCTTTTTTAGAGTTGTGCGGCAATAGAATCCATTTACATAAAATTAGGCTGATTAAACAAATGTAATTATTAAGTATTAATTAATAGAGGATAATTACATGAGAGGATTTTTAGAATTGGTAATGTCATTGTCTAAAAGATTATGTTGTTTTGCATAATGATAGTCTTGAGATTAGACGTTTGATCTAGAGTATTGTAGTAAGTTTAATTTATAAGAATTTTGGTTTTAGATTTTGCTGTATGAATTTGAAGTGACATAACTTAGATTTTTAAAACATGTTCATCTTGATCACTTTAAAAAGTGTGTTATAATGATCTATTTTTCATGTCTTTGTCTTATCTTTCATATGATTTAATGGTACATTGAATGTCTTTAAATATCAAGACACGGCCACATTCAGTTCATAATAGCTAGTAGAATGGGGCGAGAAAGTTGAAATTTGAATTTGAAAATTTAAATTTGAGGTTCATTTTCATGCATTGTAGGACCAATTTTGGCACAAAAATTAACATACATAATGAAATGACAAATCAAGGTGGGGAGTGAATGTATTGAGATAAATGCAAAAAAGGATGTAATAAATGAGGGCTGAATGTTGAATGTGTGGTAATAAATGTAAGAGATTGTGATTAAAGAGGAATAGGGATCAAGGCATGAGCCAAACCTAACACAAGAGTGTGTCACCTATCAATATGTAATTGCCATTCAAGACAATGCATTACAAGATCAATCTCAAGTGGCACAAAAAAGAACCTAGGCTGTGAAATAATAAATCTCAAGGCAAGGAATGAATGTATTGAGGTAAGTGTGAATGCAATGTAATAAATGAGGGGTGAATGATGAATATGGATAGGGATAAAGGCATGAGTCAAACCTTACACAAGAGTGTGTCACCTATCAATATGTAATTGCATTAAAAATGTTCCATCAAGATGGCCTTAATCCTAAGTGGCAAATCTCATAGGTATTTGAATTTTCCCATTACATTTTGTCCCCACTTCGATGTGTATGTGAATCTATCATGAGCATACATTTAAAAGTATATAGACAATCTTAATGAATCTGAAAAGTAAATATTTAGACACACATAAAAATGATATAGGCTTCATTTGGCCCTCATCTTGATTCCTAAATCCTGACAACACTTTAAAACCCTTTTGAAGACTTTCAACTATGAGTCGCCCAAGAGGTCCTAAGATCACCTCAGTGACTTAGTTTAAGTTGTAGGGTTGCTTAGGTGATCGACATTGGCAAAAGGGGTGACCTAGACCTTAAAAATGGGCAACCCCATCATATTTAGAGGATATGTGATTTATTCAATTTCAATAGTTGTTGTTGTAATACCCTAAAAATGGTCACCTAAATCATGGGCCCCTAATCTCGACAACATCACCAAGGTCCTAACCAAAGGCAATTAAATCAACCTTTAACACCTAATTAATTAATTCTTCAATCATTAATGTTACATGGCAAATAAATCACTCTATATTAATTAAATATTTATTTAATTAATTAATTATTCCAAGTAAATCATTGTAACCAATTATCCTATTTATTTAATTAAATATCTTAGCATATTTAATTAATAAATAAATTTACCATTTAAATCACAAAAAAACGGAATTAATTTAAAGAAAAAGAGGAATTAATTTACAAACAGAGATTAATCACAAAAAGAGGAATTAATCTGCAAAAGAAAGAGTTAAATTGAAAACAAAATAAAAGAATTAAATTGAGAGAAGATATCAAACTTGAGATGATTCTTTTTCTAAAATTGAGATAACTTGAGAAGTCAGAAAAACAATTAAATTGAATTAATCATTTTCTCTAAAATTAAAACTCAAAGCTTTTCTTGAGGAAAGAGGTTCAGTTGCATTGAAATAGGCTCTTTCTAAATAAAAATCTTCAGCAAATTAAAGAAAAGTGCATGGAATCACCTTTTTTTTATCTCGAGTACATGGAATCAACTAAATTGATCTCCAATGCAAACTCAAACTTATAATCTGAATGCATTCAATCAAGCTATAATTGGAATCTATCTCAAGATTAACCGAATCTGATCTCTCAATTAATTTAATTATCCTGGATTGTGCTTTTTCCTCAAGGAATCTCAACCGCTCATTGTTAATCAATCTTGACCGTTGGTCTCTCTTTTGAGTCTCTATAAATTCAGCCCTTCATCTCTCATTCAAGACACCTTGGAGATTTATTGTTATTATGCAGTTTTTTCTCTGGAGTCATTGAAAATATTGTATTTTGAGATTATTGCATCTTAGTTTAGTTTTTTGCATATTTAGTTTAATCATGATTGCTCGAATCTATCTAGCTTAATATTCATTCATCTAGCTTAATCTTGCATCCATCTAGCTTAATCTTGCATACATTTAGCTTAATTCTTGTGCTCATATAGATTAAATACTTCATTTTGGTGTAATCTAGTTACTGGTATTGCTAGACAAATCTGAGAGCAAGTCTATACTCGCATCTTTTAGAAGGCAATAGGTTGATTTGTTATGGTTTTTATATTCATGATTATATCTATCTAACCATGCATGCAATGACTTAATTCAAGTGTTGTGTCTTACAGCTTGCAGATATTTATTCACTTTTTCACACACATATTTTTGGCGCCCATCATGGGGCAGAAGACTATAATTTTCGACCACACAAATCAGCTTATTTTTATTTTTTCGTATTTTTTCTGTATAGTTTTTTATTAAGCAAAAACAGGTTTTGAGGGGACTTGAAACCCCTTACATCACAGATTTAAAGATAAAGCATTAAAGAAACATAAGAGAGCCTAGGACTTAGAAACAAGACTAGCTGCAAACCAAGAGCAAAAAAATCCCAGCAGCCACCGAAAGACCAACAAAAGGCCAGCGAGATGTTGGCAAAAACAACAACACATACCAACTACTTAAAAATGTCTAAAGCCTGGGAGGCCTCCTTCTCAAGTAGCAGCATAGCCTTGGAAACTTCCTTAAGGTCCAACAGGTCCTGTGGAAGAGACTCTTCCACCGGTTTAGTGCTCTGCCTAGTTCTCCTAGTGGTGCGGGGAGTCAACTTCGAGCTCGAGGCCCCAACATCATTTTCCATATCCACAACATTTTTCTCATTATGAATACTCTCCATCCTGGAAACCAAAGCATTCATGTTGACCGCAGAAACTTTCATCATAGTTGCACTATTCTCCATAATTTTCTTCATCCCTTCCTTAACTTGCATCATCTTCTGGTTGATCTCGTTGTTCTTCTGATCATTTGTGCTCTTTAACAATTCCACAGCCTCACCATTCTTCTTTAAAATCTCTAACATCGTATTTTTATCCCCCACAATCCAAGTAGCATACTCATCTGTATTCTGAGCCGCACTCTTATTGTTTGCCATTTGTCTATATTTTTGTTGCTTAAGCTCCCCCTCTTCAATTTTGGCATTTGTGGCTCTAAGTTTTAAGTTTAGAGTCTTAATTTCATGGAACGTCCACCTGTTGAAACAATATAGATCAACTGTGGAGCTCCTAGCAATGCCTAATATGTTAATCAAGGTATCCAGCTTGTCCTGTAAGTCCTTTGAGTCTAAATCCATCGGCTCATAATCCTGTTCATCGTACTCATTCAGAGATAACTTACCCTCCTCCTTAGGATCAAACATATCATCCATTAAATTATCCCCCGATCTAGGAAGTGAACTAGTATCCTCCTCCTCCTCAAAGTCGAACTCCCCATTGTCATCACTAGGTTCATACTCCTTATCATCCCTCGAATTATTTTGAATTTGCTTAGCCCTAACCTTACAAAACTCAGAAACCATGAGGATAAGGTCTTTATGGGCAAGAGGGCTAGCTTTAGGATTTTTAATAAAAACTACCACATTATCATTCAGAGAATAGGCAAGATAATAAGGGACAGAGATCTTAATGCCATGGCAAAAATGGTTTAAAATGACAAAATGATAGCTGTAGATTTTTGTAAACCTACCATCGACAGTGACATACTCCATAATTGCACTAAGCATTTTCCTCCAGAAAAGTTTAATTTGAAGAGGGGTAAAGTAAGATTTGTTTGACTTTACCAGGTTATCCCTCTCCACATCAGACTTCAGGAAGGTCTTCATGACACTATCAGACAACTTCTAATCCCTGAAGAACTCCACACCTTCCATAGACATGCTTGTCACCTCCGCAATTAACTCCTCATCCAGTTTGAAAGTTTGGCCGAACAGGGTGACTTTCTTCTTAGACCAACCCTTAACAAAGGCTTTGAGGCATGATCATTCTTTCTGTGCAGCTTCTCCATGAAACTCGCCACTCCTCCCTTTTGCAACCTCCTCCAAATTTTCTTTTCCTTCTTCCAAGCCCCCAAGGTTCAATCCTGTTGGTATTTCTACCCATGGTGATGACCAGCCCAAAGATATCAGTCACACTCACACTCTAAAGGACCAATTTGGTGATTATGTTGCTAATTACATTGTGCCGAGAAGAGGAAAGTGGAAAAATATCTCTTTGATCTTCATTGATTGGGTCGACCTCTTGCCTAAAGCTTTGGACCTTCAGGCCCTCATGCACATGACGAGGATACCTATGTCTTTCTATGAGGATAAATTCATCTGGAAGAGGACTCAGTTTGGGGATTTAATAATTATACCAAAGATTAATTTCTTCTGGTGGACTCTCATGCATGGAAAAACACTGACTCGGGATAACTTAAGGAGGAGGGGTTTCCAACTGTCTAACAGGTGTGTCCTCTATAAATATGAGGAGGAATCTATCAACCATATTTTTATTCATTGCCCCTTCATTAAACACTCGTGGACCATTATCCTTGAAAAATGTGGCCTCCTGTGTGTGTGAAAAGTGGAATAAGTATTTGCAAGCTATAAGACACAACACTTCAATTAAGTCATTACATGTATGGTTAGACAGATATAAGCATGAATAATAAAACCATAACAAATTGACCAATTGACTTCTAAAAGATGCGAGTATAGACTTGCTCTCAGATTTGTATAAGCAATACCAGTGACTAGACTACACCAAGACGAAGGATTTAATCTATATGAGCATGATATTAAGCTAAATGGATGCAAGATTATGCTAGATGGATGAATAGTAAGCTAAATAAATCCAAGCAATCATAATTGAACTAAATATGCAAAAAGTTAAACTAAGATGCAATAATCTCAAAAAAGCAAGCACAATATCTTCAATGACTTCAAAGCAAAAACCGTATAATAACAATAAATCTCTAAGGTATTTTGAATGAGAGATGAAGGTTGAATTTATAGAGAATCACAAGAGAGACCAACGCTCAAGATCAATTAGCAATGAGTGGTTGAGATTATTCAAGAAAAAGAATAATTTAGGATAATTGAAATAATTGAGAGATTAGATTCAATTAACCTTGAGATATATTCCAATTATAGTTTGATTCAAATGCATTCATATTATAAGTTTGAGTTTGCATTGGAGATAAAATTCAATTAATTCCATGCACTTGAGATAAAAATAGGTGATCCCATGCGATTTCTTTGATTTATTCAAGAAAAGAGTCTTTTCAATGCAACTGAACTTCTTTTCTCAAAAGCTTTGAGTTCCAATTTTAGAGAATGATTAATAATTCATTTTAATTGTTTTTCTGATTTCAAGTTATCTCAATTTAGAAGAAGAAATAATATCTCAAGTTTGATTTCTCTCTCAATTCAATTCTTTTATTTTATTTTCAATTTAACTCTTGCTTTGCATATTGATTCCTTTTTTTGTAATAAATTAATTCATTTTTTATTATTAAATGACAAATTTATTAATTAATTAAATATGCTAGGATATTTAATAAATTAAATAGGATAATTGATCAAAATGATTTACTTGGAATGATTTAATTAATTAATTAAATATTTAATTAATATAGAATAATTTACTTGCCATGAGACATTTAATGATTGAAGAATTAATTAATTGTGTGCTCAAAGTTGAATTAATTGCCTTTGGTTAGGACCTTGGTGATGTTTTCGAGATTAGGGGCCCATGGTTTAGGTGACCATTTTTAGGGTATTACATTTGCCCCTCTTTGAATTAATGTGTGAGCAACGTGTTGGTTCAAAGAATAGTTGATGTCTAGGAGATAACAGTTCTGAACTTGATTGATCATGAACCAGATGAAGAGCGAGGTGTTTAGCTTATTTTGAAGCGATGAAACTAAACAGAGTTGATTAAAGCGATACCGATCCCGAACTTGATTGAACTAGGACCGATGAAGAGCAAAGATACTGAACTTGAACTCGATTGATCAAGAAGCGGATCTTACTGATCTAGAACTTGATTGAACTAGGCACAGTGAGTGAAGAAAAAATCGATCTTAAACTTGATGGATCAAGACACGATGAGCAAAGATAAACTGCCCAGCTTGATTTGATGAGATGAAACTGAACACCTGCTTAGATTGAGCGTGTGATCAAAGATACTCTTTAAACTTTTGATTGAGTTTAAACGAATAATCAGCTTGATGAAAAGCGATGAAACTGATTAATGTTAAGAGACTGATTTAGATGAAGGTAATATCAGCTTGATTTGAAGCGATGAAACTGATATGCCCCTAGCGATTGATTTGATTCAGATGATCAATAAATCTCAACTTGATATGAAGTGATGAAGCTGAGATGCCCCTAGTGATAAGAATTTGTTTGATTTTCTTTAGTTGAAAAGATTTTTGCTTGACTTTTGATGAAGATTTGAAAAAATTTCTTGACATTGAAGATGTGAGGTCATGAGTATGCCCCCTCGGGAGTGAAATCGAAAGATAGCGAGGTTACATGATTTTAGCCAATTATTGGCGATGATAATTATTTGAGCACGAAGAACAATTCAAAAGAATATTTGAAGATTTAGTGATGATTGATGTGAAATTGAGCGCAAATTGAAGAAAAGAATGAGAATATTGAAAGCGCTAAGTGGTCTCAGTTGTGCAAAATTGACTAGAAGAATGATCTCGAATTTTGATTTCGATCCCAAAAATGGAATCAGGATGGGCAAATTAGCTATGGGTACAATTTTCATGTCCATCGAAGCAAGTTGAAAAATTAGGGTTTTGGCTATAAAAGGGGTCCAAGTGTCATTTTCAATTCATTTTAACCTCTCCAAGTTTGAATATTTGAAAAGCCTTATGTGAAGAAAAATGGTCATTCTGATCTAGGAGCATCGATTCAAGCACTAGAGACGTCATAATTGTCTGCGGAACTACGAGCCAGTGGTAAGTAATCAATTTTATGCCTTCACATTTCATCAATTTTGAATTTTTGTTGAATTTTTTGCTTTTTAATGTCATTCAAAATTGGTCATTATCGTTTTGTCTTGCAAGATGATAATGTCTCTCGTACGACAAACTGTCCTTGTGTGGGTTATCATATTAGGCCATATGTTTTGTCGTTTGGGGTCATCCCATGTATCGTACAACAGTTTGCTTGAGAGCCCATTTTATCGTGCAAGTGCATGTCTTTTGTCATATGGGAGTCTTTTATCGTGCTACATGAATTCCTGACTCGTACGAGTTTCTTCTTATTCTGTGAAATGTCATATGAAAACAGTGAGCATTTTCAAGGTCAAAACATGAAATTTTTATTTGGCATTTGGTGTATTTAGATTTGCGTGATGTTTAACATGTTGTATAGCATAATTTGAATGACTTGTTGATGCTCTGTTGTTTAATTCTTATAGGTTCAACTACCATATATCTTGTTTCAGTGTGTCTATCCTCCTATGATGAGGCTAGTCCGCGAGCTATCATATATAGATAGAGCACATATTGATTTGTGCAGTTTTACTCACCTTTTACAGATGCCTGATATCCATGTGAATCACGGGATGCTTACTGCACTTGTAGAGCGGTTCCATTCAAAGCATAACACCTTTCATCTACCAGTGGGAGAGATGACTATTACTTTAGAGGATGTGTACAGGATTTTGAGGATTTCGTTTGATGGGGATAAGGTTGACTACGATTCTGCTCAGCATCCTGGCGTCTTAGCCTTGAGACGCATTTTTCATGATGAGGACATCCTTGAGCGGGCTATTAGTTGGGATGATATGATGGCTAGATACAATGAGTAGTTTTCATTGGCATGTGTATTAGCAGGGTTCATTGGTTGTTTTGTTATGCCAGACAGGGGACAACAAGGCTTCTTATGTGGCTGGGCTAGGATGCTCGAGAGACTATTGACTCATCTTGAGAGATTGGGGTGGGGATCTTGTTTGTTAGCTCACATGTATCATGAGATCCATGAGATTGCATATAGGGATGGGAAGAGCATGGTAGAAGGAGTGTCGGTTCTGCGGATTTGGGCCTGGGAGCATATCCCAGTTTGTAGACCTATTGTTGATGATGTCAGAGATCCACACCAGCCGATCATTTATAGATATTCTAGATACGTTACTCAGCCCCATCTAGGCAAGACAGAGCATTGGCGACGACAGCTTGATGATTTGATCATTGTTGTATGGAGACCATACAGGGGTCTAGAGTTGTGGGACGACTGGAGAGCTTAGCAGAGAGATATGTTCATGACTCGTCCTCTTATTGGCAAATTTGTTACTGTTATTGAGTGATTTGTTGTATCTTGGGTTATGAGGTAGTATGGCAGGCCTCAGGGGATTTCACAAGAGTTCAGCGCGTATGCCTGTTATCGGGATGAGGAGAGATGAGGATGGGCCCCTAGGTTGTCATATGCATTGAGCATGCAGGCGCTTGCTGGATTACATAGACTTCGATGGGACTATCTAGAGGATATTGTAGATGCGGGGGTATTGCCCTAGTACAGGGATTGGTTTCAGAGTCATCCCTTTCCTAGATTTACGGATCTATCTGAGCATGTGCCTCTCATAGAGGAGGCTAAGGATGAGGCGTCTGCATAGGCACAGGTACAGAGACAAGCACAGGGATGGAGAACAATAGGTTCTAGGTGGGCAGGTGGTGATCTTGGTGCTAGCAATAACAAAGTACTATTAGGGGGAGACAAAGACAGAGAGGGGAGGGCGAACCCCTTGGAGCTATTGGTGTGGGGACTAGTGGTGCGACAACAGAGGGATGAGCGGCTCCTAGACAGGTGTGACAATGGAGGGATGAGCAGGGTGGAGAGGGAGGCAGATATGGAGGCGAAGAGCCTGTAAGGGAGCAGGGGGCAGCTGATCCAGTACGGTCCATGAGAGCGAGATTAGTAGGTCTATAGTCACAGTTGACAGTGGCTCAGACACATCTTGCAGAGTGGGACTGACAGCTGGCGGAGGTCAGAGCTGAGTGAGATACTCTCTAGCGAGAGGTTTTGCACTAGACAAGTCGGGCAACATACTATGTTGCAGCTTATAGTGTAGTAGTTCTTGTAGCGCAATAGGTTGTCCCATATTCTCAAGATATGGCGCGACCTACGAAAGATGCTGGTCAACAGGCTCCACCTCCTCCACCACTTGGCGATGAGGGAGAGGTAGAGAGCTAGATTTTTATAGCTCTTAGATTTTGTTATATACCCCATTTTTTGTAGCCCATACGATTCTTACTCCGATGGGAGATTGTAGATGACAGTTGATATCATGTGTACCCTGATACTTTTATTTGTACTCCGAGATATTTATGATGATATATACGAGATCTTGATTTGATTTCATCGTACTTGTGTTGATTGATTATGAGATGTTTTTCTATATGCTTTATTCTATATGTATGCATATTTGTTCAGTATGGATGTATGTAATGCAGATGAATATGGATGTTTATTTTTTTTGTTTCTTTTTCATGCAAATAAATGATGAAAATGAGTAACTAGTAATGCATTTTTTTCATTTTTCTATGCAATAATATGGATCCAAACAAGTATATAATGAAATGTATGGATCTATGTAAGATGCTTATGTATGCATCTAACATCTCAATACACAAGTACTCGATCGGAGATATGATGAAAAAGAGACCACTTAGCTAAGAAATAATGATTATACTTCAAACTCTCATTCAGAAGATAAAGAGATCATTGTTATCTTACCGAAATCACTCGAAATTCATAAAATGTAGAATGAATGCAACCTAAAACCTAATCACTAGATTTGGGATACTTAATTTTCATCACTGAGCATTTACAAACATAGCAGACAGAATATAGTTCCTTTCTTTTCATGTGCAATATTAATTATCTTGTCCGCAATGACCCTTTTTTTTCGTTTATATCCTTGGACAGATTACGCATGCATCCGGATTGCACATTTAAAGAAATTCCCTCAAAACAGACAAAGAAATGATGCCAACCTCCCTATAGCATACAAATAAGCAGAGTCGAGGTATGTGTGGCGATTTCACCTTATTGTGAAGGAACTTATCACAGACACCTAGCTGATTAGATGTTTCCAGATCATCAGAATCATTCCTACAAGTAAAAAATAAAGAAAATATTATGCCCCTAATCCTTGCTCCTCTTAGTCAAGATAGACTTCCTTGAGTTACTCAGAGGGAATAATAATCGAAAACTAATATAAAATACAACACACAAAGAAAATTTCAATCATCTCTCAAACTATTTAGTGATTGTTTTCAGTAATGTTGTTTTGCTTGTTTACTCAGTGATAAAACTCTTCAGTAGTTAGGAGACATATGACTGACTCAGATTGGACGACCAAATATCACTAACAAAAAGATGACTTGGTTGATACTACTTAGGACACGTAAAATGCTCAGTCGATTACCCTAAGACTAGGACATTGATCAGTTTCAAACCATGAGGGTTCTAAAAGAACCAGGATGTCACAAAAGTGACTAAAAGATATGTACAAGCTAATGCAAAGATGCAACATTTTAGTACAAGAGATAAGACTAACCTGGACAAAATCCAGCAGCCATACTGATCTATGCCATTGTTTTGATTTGATGATCATTGATAGGAATGTCTGGTTTCAAAGAGTAAGTACCCCGTATAAGACCGATCTGTCTGGTTTCAAGTGTACCCTTCCCTGTATAAGACATGTAGATGCTTGATAGAGTTTGATAGATTGATTAACAAGACATGCGATAAGTTTGATTGCAAACTTTGAGAGTCTGTCTGTGGTTGATTTGGTTTGAAGGATGGTCTATGCTTTCTTGCTTTGATTTTGATTTTGTGAATTTTTTATTTTTAGGATTTTTTTTCAAGATATTTTATGATTTTTTAGGATTTTTGTTAAGGACATTTTATGATTTTCTCAGCTATGCCCCTAGTATATAGACCTATATGACATGATGACTTACAGAATACATGTGGAGACAATGAAGTTTTGATATGACCTATGTTAATGCAATATGCATGATGAAGATGCATTTCCTATTCGAACAAGGATGACCATGTTTGTTTAGCACTTTGTAATACACCAATTGAATTGGAGGTACAAAACATTTCATAGATAGGTGGTCAATCGATCCTTAAGGTCCCTTGGAACATCCAAATTAACAAACTTAGTGACTAGGATTTACAAATGGAGACGTGGAAAACTTCCCCATTGATTCTTGAACCTTTGATCTTTTTTTACCCATGTGAGTGCAAATGAGTTAATTCCCACTCTTGTGTTCACTAAAGATCCTTAGCATCCTATATGACTAGCTACGTGGATTATCCTAACTTCAAAAGCATCCTGAATAGAGCCTCCCTGTCAGCAAGCTTTTAGAGCTTCGACGAGGTTATAGACTGTAATTTCTCAAATATTGATCCATTGCCAGTAGGCGTTCATAGCCCTGATGGAGTTACTCGCATGGTCCCATAGTTAAGCTTTTTGTCGCACTTGTATGCGTGATATTTCAGTTATATATCATTTCTCTTTTGCCTTGAGATGAATATTTGGCATAGCACTTTTTTTTTTTTTTGCCTTGACTTGTAAGTAATGAAACCTACTTGGGTGTGACAATTACAGCGACACTGAAGTAGAATTTTAGATTTTTCACTAGTCATATGATCAACTAGGTGTCTAGAATGAATTAGAGATTTTATTAATGTGTTTGAGATATAGCAACTGATAGATTTTGGGTTAACAAGACTCAAATAGTGAAATCACTACCCAACCATAAGTAAAGCGTCGTCATAGGGTAATGTTAAAAATGAATGACCTTATGACCTCAAGGACTTCATGTCCAAATATATAAGAAAGGAGATGACCCTTGTTTGTCTTGAATGCAAACAAATGATAAACTTGGACAATTTCCTTGTTTTATTGATGTTGCTATATGCAAATGCAAAAACTTTATGAATGCATGCATTTGAAAAAGAAACTATATGCAATGCAGTGCTTTAAAGAAAATGATATGCAATGCATGTTGGGAAAAATGGTGTCTCAACCTTGCATTTATGCGAGGTTACTATTTATAGTAAGTTTTCATTTGAGCACGAAATGGTGCGAAACTCTCCCTGAAGCTTCTGGTTGGCTAGATAAGCATTCCGGTAAAGTTGTGTTGCAAGGTCACAGCTAGTTTTGAAGATATTAATGTTTTCATCTTGGAGGGGTGCAATAAAATATTTAAACTTAATTTTGGGGACTTTAGAGGCTCCAAAATTCCCTGAAAAGTGGCCATAACTGACAAAGCTGGTTACGAGGTGATAGAGCACATCACGAGCTTTCCGGCGCTTCAAACGGTTCGTCAATCGGACACCCGATTCTCAAGTTATGGCCTCCGGAAGTTTGTACTCTTGAAATAGGAAAAATAATTTATATCGGATACATAAATGAGCTGTAAAAGGGAGCGACACGTGTTGATGTGTGCTTTAACATGTCATAGGGCATCTAGAAGGGAGATAAGATCGGCTACACCTTATTGGGTGGTTTTAGCCCATGGTTTTGTAATACCGTTTGACGGTTTCCTGTATTGTATCTCCTATTTATGAGGTGTGTGAGATAGAGGTTGTGTGTAAGAGTCTTATGGCTATTGAGTTGCCTCTGAATCTCTGATTAGTGGTACCCCTGCGAAGAGCTTGCTCTGCAAGTATATTGTAATCTATTTTTGATTGCTGAATAAAATATTGAGCTGCTTTTGGAGGGTGGGGTTTTTCTCCCGAAAGGGTTTTCCCCACGTAAATCATTGTGTTGTGGTATGATTGCTATTATATCTATTTCTATTTTCTGTAACTGTTGCAATGATCTGAAAAAGTTTTGCATTACCCTCCTCTCAAGGTTAGTGTAGGAAGTTGTTTCCGCTACTTAACTTCCTTACAAGTGGTATCAGAGCCTGATCACCTTTGGTTTCAATTGTGGGCAGTTGGGTTTTTTGAACTAATCCAGATTTGAGTGGGAGCTTGTGCAAAAAACACTTTTTGATCTTGTTGCAGGAATATTCAGATGGTGAGTTCATCAGGGAGAATAGAGGTGGAGAAATTTAATGGAAGTAATTCTGAGATGTGGAAGCTGAAGATGGAAGATCTACTAATAGATCAAGATCTTTGGGATGCTGTTGATGCGAATGTCCAAAGGCCCTCAGATCCTACTGCGGCAGCTCAGTATGATGTTATGGACCGAAAAGCCAAGGGTCTAATCAGACTGTGCCTGGCAGACTCTGTTCTAATCAATGTCCATGAAGAGAACTCTGCAAAGAAGCTATGGACTAAGCTTGGTGAGATGTATCAAGTGAAATCTTTATTAAATCAAATTTTCTTAAGAAAGAAATTGTATTCCTTAAAGATGGAAGAGGGTGGATGAATTGTGGACCACCTGGAAGCATTCAATATGTTGGTGGCTCAATTAGTATCCGTCGGTGTTAAGATGGACGAGGAGGAGAAATGTCAGATCTTGCTTTGTTCTTTGCCTGATTCGTGGGATTCTCTTGTTATGGCTATCGGTAGTACTTCTGTTGTTTTGAAATCTGAAGACGTGGTGGGTGCCCTACTCGGTGAAGAGATGCGAAGGAAGGTATCCATCAGTTCAAAGGAAGCCCTAACCATTCGTGGAAGACCTAAGGAGAAAGGCAAGAAGAATGAGAAGCGTGACAAGTCCAAATCCAAAGGGAGATCGAAATCTCTTGGAAAGTCCAGAGTCATTTGCTGGAACTGCGGTAAACCGGGTCACATCTGTAAGGACTGCAAAGAAGAAAAGAAGAAGAAGAAAAAGAAAAAGTTTGATTTTGATTTTGAGTCCGACAAGGAAGATGGCGATGCATTTATTGCGGCTTTGGCGACTCATGCAGGTAATGATGCTTGGCTAATTGACTCAGGTGCATCTTTTCATATGACTTCCAATAGAGATTGGTTTTCTGAATATGAAGGATTTAATGGAGGTAAGGTGTACTTGGGTGATGATTCACATCTAGACATTGTTGGTTGAGGTAAAGTTAGAATCAGGTTTTCTGATGGTAGAATAAAAAGGATTAATGGTGTGCTGCATATCCCTGGATTAAAACGAAACCTGTTATCTGTGAGCAAACTGATAGATGTGGGTGTGCAGGTAGTCTTTTCTGAAGCAGGATGTAAGATGATTAAGGGTGTTATGGTAGTTGCTAGAGGTGTCAGGTTTGGCACTTTGTATAAGCTTGAAGCATACACTGTTGAGTGTAATAGCACTTCTGTAAAAAGTAAATCTACGGATACTTCACTGGAAGATTTGAAGGTTTCACCTTCAGCAGATGGAAATGGTTTTTGGGTACCTAAGGGTGCTCTTTCATCTGAAGCAAAGTTACCTACAGAGAAGACTATGTTATGTCACCAGAGACTTGGCCACATTCGAGAAAAGGGTCTAAGGACCTTGAAAAATAAAAACCTTGTTGAAGGTTTGAATGACTGTAATCTTGACTTTGATTTCTGTGAGCATTGCATTTATGGAAAACAAAACCGCGTTAAGTTTTACTCAAGTTCTCATAAAACTTGTGGTGTTTTGGATCTTATCCATTCTGATGTGTTTGGTCCAGTAGATGTCTCTTCAATTGGAAAATCCACATATTATGTTTCATTTATTGATGATTTTAGTAGAAGGACATGGGTTTATTTTCTAAAGAGCAAATCTGAAGTTTTTAGTCGTTTTAAAGAATTTAAAGCAATGGTTGAGTTGCAGACTGGAAAGAAAATAAAATGTTTGAGAACTGATAATGGTGGTGAGTTTTGCTCTAATGATTTTGATAGTTTCTGTAAAGACTGTGGAATTAACAGGCAGAAGACAACTCCGTATTCTCCACAGCAGAATGGAGTTGCAGAAAGAATGAACAGGACACTGATGGAGAAGGCTAGGAGTATGTTGAGTGGTGCTGGTCTTGAACAAAAGTTTTGGGCTGAAGCTGTTGCCACTGCTTGCTACCTGATTAACAGGTCTCCTACATCAGCTCTTGTTGATAAAATGCCTATGGAAGCATGGTCAGGTCACAAGCCTTCATTGAGACATCTTAGAGTTTTTGGTTGCGAGGCATATGCACATGTGCCAAAGGAGAAGCGAACAAAGTTGGAGAACAAGGCTGTGAAATGTATCTTCATCGGGTATAGTTATGGTGTGAAAGGATACAAGCTTTGGGACCCTGTTGCACAAAAGGTAATTCACAGTAGAAGTGTTATTTTTAGAGAAATTAAGTCTCCTTCTATTACATTGCAGCCAGAACAGACTAAAAAAGAAGATGTGATTCAACTTCCTTCTACACCTGAAAGAGTTGAATCGAGACCCCTAGATAGGCAAGAATTTGAGGAGAGCTCGTCTAGCTCTGAATCTTCAGAAGAGGAGGAAGAACCTCCAACTCAGCTTGTTCGAAGGTCTACAAGACATAGACAACCACTTGAAAGGTATTCACCTGATGATTGGAGATGTATTTTTGCTCTGAATACTAGTGTGGATGAACCGAAATCTGTAGAAGAGGCATTAGGTATGAATGATGCAGAATCCTGGAAGATTGCTATGGAGGAAGAAATGGCAGCTTTGAAAAAGAATGATACATGGGATCTTGTACCATTGCCTGAAGGAGGAAAACCTGTTGGTTGTAAATGGGTGTTCAAGAAAAAGATTGGTTCAGATGGAAGCATTGAGAAGTATAAAGCAAGGTTGGTTGCAAAAGGCTACTCTCAGGTTGAGGGTGTTGATTACGGTGAGATATTTTCTCCTGTTGCAAAAATGACGTCCATTAGATTTTTGCTTTCTATTGCTACTGCTTATGATTTAGAGGTTGAGCAAATGGATGTGAAAACTGCTTTCCTTCATGGTGATTTGGAGGAAGATATTTATATGACATAGCCGGAGCACTATGTGGTGAAAGGCAAAAGTAATTTGGTCTGTAAATTGAAGAAATCTTTGTATGGCCTCAAACAAAGTCCTAAGATGTGGTACCAGAAATTTGATACATATGTGTTGAGTTTGGGATTTGAACGTTCTAAATCAGATCACTGTGTTTATTATAAATCTGATGGTGATCATTTCTTATTCATTGCATTGTATGTTGATGATATGTTATTCATTGGTAAAGGGAAAGGTATGATTTCAGAATTGAAGTCTCAGCTCGCTGCTAAATTTGAAATGAAAGATCTTGGTGTAGCAAAGAACATTCTTGGGATGGAAATTAGAAGAGATAGGGTGAACAGAAAGCTATGGCTAGGCCAGAGTAAGTATGTGAATTCAGTGTTACAGAGGTTCAACATGCAGAATTGTAGACCATTGAGTGTTCCTTTTACAGTTGGAACGAAACTATCTGTTTCAGATTGTCCTACATCCCCATTGGAGATGGAAGACATGAGCAGAGTGCCTTACCAGAGTGCGGTTGGAAGCTTGATGTATGCTATGGTCTGTACTAGACCAGATATTGCCCAAGCAGTGGGAGTACTTTCTAGATATATGTCTAATCCTGGTAGAGTTCATTGGGATGCAGTCAAAAGAGTCTTCAGATATTTGAAGGGTACTTCAGAGTATTCTTTGTGTTATCATGGTAATTCAGTTGGAGACATGACTTCCCTTGATATCCATGGTTATGTGGATTCAGATTGGGCAGGTGATATTGATAGCAGAAGATCCACCAGTGCTTATGTGTTTACTTTGTTTGGTGGTGCAATTAGTTGGATGAGTAAGCGATAGGCTGTGGTTGCTTTATCCACTATTGAAGCAGAGTATATGGCAGCTACTCATGCTTGTAAAGAGGCCATTTGGCTTAAGAAACTGTGTTCGGATATTGGAATAAAACAAGGTACAGTGACAGTTTACTGTGACAGCCAGAGTGCAATTAGCCTAGCTAAGAACCCGACATTTCATGCCCGGACCAAACATATTGATGTTCAGTATCATTTTGTTAGAGATATGGTCGAAGATGGTAGGGTAAAGCTGGTTAAGGTGGAAACTTTGATGAATGTTGCAGATGCTTTAACTAAGGCTGTGAGCACAGAGAAGTTCAGATGGTGTTCAGAGTCTATGGGCCTTATGGCCCCTAGCAATTGATTCATTGTGTTGACATTCCCTTCCGCTCTTGCAAGGTGTTCGACAAGTGGGAGATTTGTTGGCAAAAATGGTGTCTCAACCTTGCATTTATGCGAGGTTACTATTTATAGTAAATTTTTATTTAAGCACGAAATGGTGCGAAACTCTCCCTAAAGCTTCTGGTTGGCTAGATAAGCATTCCGGTAAAGTTGCGTTGCAAGGTGACAGCTAGTTTTGAAGATATTAATGTTTTCGTCTTGGAGGGGTGCAATAAAATATTTAAACTTAATTTTGGGGAATTTAGAGGCTCCGAAACGCCCTAAAAAGTGGCGATAACTGACAAAGCTGGTTACGAGGTGATAGAGCACTTCGTGAGCTTTCCGGTGCTTCAAACGGTTTGTCAATCGGACACCCGGTTCTCAAGTTATGGGCTCCGGAAGTTTGTACTCCTGAAATAGGAAAAATAATTTATATCGGATACATAAATGAGCTGTAAAAAGGAGCGACATGTGTTGATGTGTGCTTAACATGTCATAGGGCATCTAGAAGGGAGATAAGGTCGGCTACACCTTATTGGGTGGTTTTAGCCCATGGTTTTGTAATACCGTTTGATGGTTTCCTGTATTGTATCTCCTATTTATGAGGTGTGTGAGATAGAGGTTGTGTGTAAGAGTCTTATGGCTATTGAGTTGCCTCTGAATCTCTGATTAGTGGTACTCCTACGAAGAGCTTGCTCTGCAAGTATGTTGTAATCTATTTTTGATTGCTGAATAAAATATTGAGCAACTTTTGGAGGGTGGGGTTTTTCTCCCGAAAGGGTTTTCCCCACGTAAATCATTGTGTTGTGGTATGATTGCTATTATATCTATTTCTATTTTCTGTAACTGTTGCAATGATCTGAAAAAGTTTTGCATTACCCTCCTCTCAAGGTTAGTGTAGGAAGTTGTTTCCGCTACTTAACTTCCTTACAATGCAAAAAGAAAAACCAAAACTAACCCAACCCTTAGATATATATCATTTAAGGTGCATGTTGTTCATAGGGTCAGGGAGTTTTGTGTAGGTAGTTCACTGGTCCAGCATAAAGATGTATTTCCAAGAAGGACTCAACTGAGTGTACATTTCCAACATCTCCAGTGTTAACTTCCTTAGTTTTTTGGATTTTGTGATGAAACTAAGGTAAAGTCTTATGCAAAGGACTCGATAAGGGGTATGGAAGGATGAAAAGGAGACATTGGATAATGGACCAGATATTGAAAGTTTGGTGCATAAGCGAGTGGAAACGTTTGTGGGATCACCATTGACACACATCTTGAGGGATGGTGGATTGATGGAGGAAAAGTGGATCTCAAATTTTTTGAGATTTGGATGGAGGAACAACTAGGGATTTTGGGACATAAGGATCCAAAATAGATGAAAGAGGTGATGGAGAAATGGATTTGGAAGGTTCGGATGGAGGAACAACAATCTTGGCTGTTGATTTAATTTTTTCTTTAAACTGTTGTGTTTTAAGGAGATGCTTAGGGATCCACGTGGTTTTTTATTTTTCATGTTTTTGCAGTTTCTTGGAACACATTGCTTCTACAAGTGCCTTACAAACCCATATAGCTTTTGATTTTGCTTTATTTTGCTCAATGAGCCTTTGTGTCTTTCTCGATGGATGGAAGGTACGCGAAGATGTATGCCTTTGTTGATTTTTCACAAGGGATGGACGAATATAGGGTCCTAAAATGGATGGAAGAGGTGAAGAGGAAGGTGTATACTTAGATTTTGGTTTAATACCAACATCTTGAGGAATGTCACTAAGACCATGATTCTTAATAGTTTCTTTAACATGGACGGGTTCTTGCTTGTGAAGGTCTTCCCCTTTACGTTTATAAATATTTTGACTTGTAGGATCATGAGAGGGCTTTGTAGGCATGTTGGATCCTTGAGGTGAACACAGAGGATTATGACAAGGAGATGAAGAGATACTTTGATCTTGAAGTGGAAGAGGACCATTGGATAGAGTATTTGACTCTTCATCTTGAATAGGATCATTTGAAAGGTGGAAGAGACATCATGATCTAGCTTAGGAAGGATGATTTTCTCTTGAGATGGAAGGGGATCATCTTGGAAGAAATGGAAAGGTATAATGGGATCCTCATGGGATTTTAGGGAGGTAAGATCCTTTTCAACCATTGGATGGGATGGCCCTTGAGATAGGCCTAGAGGATCAACATGAGAAGTTTCATCATTAGGTTTATCCTTTGAGGGATATGTTATGGATTGTTGTTGAGAAGCCTTAGGAGATGGCGACATCATGGAAGAGATGGAGGCTACATGTGGGCCATTACTAGACACAGGTTCATCATTTTGATCATGCTTGGTAATGACATTTGGTTTCTCTTTAAGTGAATTATTAGGATCTTCAATTTTAATGCCATCATTATCAATGAGATCTTGAATCTTGTGTTTTAATTCTAGGAAATGTGAAGTCTTATGTTCATTTTGTCTATGATATGCATAATACTTACTCAAAAATTCACATCCCCATGTGGTCTTTTTAGGCAATATGAAAAGATTATGCTCAGGAAGATCTTTCAAAGTCGACTCAATAGATTGCCCCAAAGGTGTAAATTGTCTATCTAGGGGATATATGTCTTTTTGTCTTGGTGAAGATGTCTTGTGATCTTGTATGAGATTTTGATTTTGATTTTCAATTACTTTGTGTTCCATCTTATGTAATTGTTTTAGCATTTCTTGAAGTCTAGTTTTCTTAATATCATGAATTTTTATCTCAAGAGGGGTCATTGAATCTTTTTGTTGGGCTTGAATGTCATATATTTCTTTCTTGAAGTCTTGAGTTTGTTGAGACAAGGTGGTCATGGGCTTCTTACTTTTGTCAGAATTTTTAGAAGAGATTCTGGTTTGAATCAACATTTATATTGACTGATGTGACCGGTGGTGAGAGGTGATGCAGAAGTCAAGATCAAATTTGGAGCTAGTTGTTCCTTTAACGTATTGATTGAGAGAAGCAACTAAGATTTAGTCTGGTTTCAAGAAAGATCTTTCTTGTGTAAGACGTGATCTAAGTTACCTAGTTTGATTTGAGAGAATTGACTAAGACTCAGTTTGGTTTCAGGAATGATCTATCATGTGTAAGACGATATCTAAGTAACTTAAGTTTGATAAATGGTTGATTGAACTAGTTGAAAGATGACCAACAAAATTGTGCAACACAACGACAAAAGTACACTGTTTAGATTTGTTTATGCTCAAGATGATGATAACCAGTTTTATGCTCATTGTAGACTGTTTTTAGGCAATTTTGATTGTTCTGGACTGACAAAATCATAGATTTGTATGATAGGATTAACAAGACCAGAAGATAGTTTAACATCTTTAGGATGATCAAAACAATATTTTGTACAAGTTGCTCCCTAGGTTCGTACGACAGGTGGGTATACCTCAGACAACAAACTGATGAATGTGATGTTTTCTCATATGACACAGGACAAGGGCTCAGACAATACTTCCCTAAGCATGATGATAGTTTATCAGATCTCGTACGACAACTAATGCAGGGTCAGACGACAAACTGTAAGGCTTGATGAAATTTCATACGAAAATAGGTATGTAGCAGGATGATAAATCAAAAGACTCGTACAACAGTTTATTGATAGACAAAATTCTGATAGATAGAGTTTTCAATGACTAACGACAACCATTTTTGAGATGGACTAAGTTTGTGATGGCTGATGTAGACTAGTTTTTGATACTGATAGAGTTTTGATGACTAAGATAGACTAGTTTTTGATATGGATAGAGTTTTGACCATTGAGTTGTTTATTTTTTTTCTCTAGTTTTGGTATTCCAGTTTCAGTTTCAGGGATGAAAACATAGTAAACACACAATATGTATAATGACTTCAATCACAACATGCTAACCTTATGGAAATTGGTGAGAGAAGAAAACCTTTGCCTGCAGACTCAGGTACACACCCAATAGCTAATCAAAATGCGATCGTTGAGTCTCACGCAATGGATTCTCAACGTCGTATTAGTTGACTTCAAATGCTAATGAGGCACAAAATGGCAAGTATCTTGGGAGAGTTACTATCTCTCTTGCACAAAGATTATCCCCCCTTTCGGAGGTGAACTAGGTAGCCTCTATCTTATATTTCTTAGTCAAGAATTCCATTCGAAATTACCCCTTGAAGTCACGCAAGCATGATTGAGGCCTATAGCCCAACAAGGTACCGAAACAAGTTGTAGTCACGTAAACGTGATTGACACCGTGAGGCCCTACAAAATGCTCGATATGAGAGATCTCAAAGAGAAATCTCAAATAATCCTGTCCTTTGAGACTTTAATCACCCAGAGGCCTATTTATTATAGTGAGTTAGAATTCCCAGGTCCGGTTGTACTCACTTGGGTTGTTCTTACAGGGTGATTACTTTTTCCCACTATGACAGACCCGCTAAAGGTACACAAATATCAAACTTAGAAAAAGCCTCAAGGGTCTAGATTTCGGATTGTCTGTGTAGATAAGAGCATACTCTCCTACCTCTCAAATTTTCTTAAAACACAAAAGACAGATTTATTCATTAACCATATAGCAATTTAGGTGCCTAAAAATGAATTTAAAGAATACACGATGTTTACTTGAATCTCCTCAGGCAACCTGCAAAGACAACGAATCAGTAGTCATATTGTCTTTATGCAACAAGCATATTCTTTGACAAGTGTTCTGCAAAAAATGATTAGGCTGTGAAAATTCCTCAAACAGATGAACAACAAGCCAGGGTTAGCATTAGTATGATCAAAATTGAAAAAAGAACTTGAAGAATGAAGTATGCTTTTAACCCAAAAATACAAAATACTGTATGACAATTATCATCGAGTCGTACGATAATTCGTACGAGACTGTACGATATCTGCAGTTTTTCATTCGGGCATGTGGGGAATCTTGTACGATATTTTGCAGTAACTGTATGGACAAAAATCCAAAAAAATAAAAATCCAAAAAATAAGAAAAAAGTTAGTCTTCGAGGCCGAAAGATGTAGTCTTCTGCCCCACGGTGGGCACGAAAAATGTGTGTGTGAAAAGTGGAATAAGTATCTGCAAGTTGTAAGACACAACACTTCAATTAAGTCATTACATGTATGGTTAGACGGATATAAGCATGAATGATAAAACCGTAACAAATCGACCAATTTCCTTCTAAAAGATGCGAGTATAGACTTGATCTCAGATTTGTATAAGCAATACCAGTGACTAGACTACACCAAGATGAAGGATTTAATCTATATGAGCATGATATTAAGCTAAATGGATGCAAGATTATGCTAGATGGATGAATAGTAAGCTAAATGAATTCAAGCAATCATAATTGAACTAAATATGCAAAAAGTTAAACTAAGATGCAATAATCTCAAAAAAGAAAGCACAATATCTTCATGACTCCAGAGCAAAAACTATATAATAACAATAAATCTCCAGGGTATTTTGAATGAGAGATGAAGGCTGAATTTATAAAGAATCACAAGAGAGACCAATGATCAAGATCAATTAGCAACGAGTGGTGAGATTATTCAAGAAAAAACACAATTTCGGATAATTGAAATAATTGAGAGATTAGATTCAGTTAACCTTGAGATAGATTCCAATTATAGTTTGATTGAAATGCATTCAGATTATAAGTTTGATTGAATTCACTAAGCAATTTGATTAAATTCCCCTTTTCATCTACTTATTAATAAATCTAAGGGTTTATTTAATAGGTTCATTCCAATAATCCTCTTTAATTAATTAATTCCCCCCATCAAATTCATTTCTTCTAAATCCCCTAATTAATTAAAACAAATCAATTTATGAGTTGCTGAGATTAATTAGCCTTTTCCTATTATTTGAATTTTTAAATTCAAATTCTTCTAAACCTAACCCATTCCATCCTAACCACCATGTCTCCTTTCATGCAACCTCTTCTAGAAGCTTTCTGACACTTGTCACTAAGTGTTCCCTTTCATCTAACCTCTTCTAGAAGCCTCTTGACACTTGTCACCATGGAGATGACATTGTTCCCTTTCATCCAACCCCTTCTCCTACCTACCACCAATTGTCCCCTTTCATCCAACATATTCTCAACCCACCTCCAATTTAACCATTGATATCTTCAAATCAAATCTCGACCGTTGATTCATGCCACATCACCCTTAGCCTGGGAAATCCTATAAATAGACCTCATTTTGGAGCACAAAGGGTCCCAATTTCATATCACTTTTGCATCCCGATTGATCCCATCTCATTTGCATTCAAGCATTGTTACTATAGGCATCTAGCTTCTAGTTTATCATTTCAAGCATTGTTATCATGTTCAATTTTAGCTTAATTGCATCTTCATTCTAGCCTCTTTTCTAGAATAATCATGAAATCATGTAGCTTAATCATGCTATCATTGCTAGATCATGCATCTTCATCATTTAAATCCTCCATTTAAGTGTCGTCAAGTCATTGGAATTTGCATAACCAGATCTGAGAGCAAAATTCATACTCACATTTACTAGGAGGCAATAGATTGATTAGCTATAGCTTTATATTTTGTTGATTAATTTTCTAACCATTGCTTGTAATGATTTATTGAGTGTTTTGTGTTGTAGCTGCAGGTATAATGGGTACACACTTCACAGACACGCCACTACCATCTCCCATTTCTCAATCATCTTAGAAATAGGGATCTTATTTCTATTTCATTCTTTGTACTGCATTCTATGGCTGCTAATGTCAAAAATGTTGCTGAAGGAAAGAAAAAAAGTAAGGATTATACTATTCTCCATCAAGGTCTCATTCTTCACCTATATAATTTCCACCTGGCTCTTTTCCCTCCCCGCATGATATTTGTTCAAAATGTGTGTGAAAGTCAGTCCTCGCCCTTGGCCACTGCTAATCCTAAAAAAAACCCTACTCTTATGCTTGAACTTGGCCCCTCCAATGCCTACCCTCTGCAGGTCTCTACTCTTAACAATAAAAGCAAAAAACATGCCTTCCACTCGAAGGAATCTAAACCCTTTGAGCCCAAGAAGGTGAAGATTCAACAAATTGACTCTGATGTGGAGATCACTGATGAAGCTAACACCCCCCATCGCTCTGTGAGATTGGCATCCAAACCCCCTAAAAAAGATAAATCCTTGAAGGACCCATCCTCAACCCATGACACGGGTGATTCTGAGAATGCGGGAGATGATACCAACCCCCCTGGCAAAGCGGCCCAATCCCATTCCACCTTGCCCCCCGACCTGAAATCTCTACCCATGTCTCTTAAAGCCCTAACAACTCTGTGATCTTAGTTATTGACCCCAATTCTTGGGCTAATTCTTCGTCCCCTACCCTTAGGATTGAGAAAATGGTTATTAGGGAGGAAGCTAGTAGTATCAAGGAGGAAGCGGACAACAAGCTGCTAGAAATGGAAAAGAAAGTGGATGTCCTGAATGATAAAATGCAGGAAATTGTCAACAGAGTAGAGATCACTGAAAAAAGGCTCTAGGAGGTCACCATGTCTGCGTTGAAGGTCATGCACAACTATGCGACCACCCTTTGTCTTTTGTAGGAGAACACCCATAAAGGAAAACAGAAGGAGGAAGAGGACTACAAAAACCTCTTTAAATTTCTCAGCAAAGAATGGGCTAGGATGCTCCTGCCCAAGCTAAGTCATGGCAAAAAGAAATAAGGATGCTTGCTATATGTTGGTTTTTTGATTTTTTGGATGGCTTTTGTGGTCTTAGTTTTTTTAGTTATGATCTCTGCTGGTTCATCTTTGACTCGGTTATCTTTAGCCCTGTGTGGCATATCTTACTGTTTATTATGACTGTTAAACTTTGTTAATATGGTTAGTATGTTTAAGGTTTTTGATAGAGGAAAGTTTTAGGAGGCTGTGACTATGCTGCAATTCTGCTAACAGTTGTTCTTATACTTGTTATGCCTTGCATATCTATTTCCCCATTAGTCTCCTTGCGTTGAAATTTGGGTCCCTCTTCGCCCTTTGTTCTTTTTTTTTTTTGACCTCGGAACTCCGGAGTCCCAGAGTCTCGAGGTCCCTTTGTTTTCTACCTCGGAACTCCGGAGTCCCGAGGTTTTGAGTTTTCTGCCTTGGAACCAGAGGTAGAACCTCCTTCTGCTTGTTTCCTTTCTTGTGTCAAGCTCGGAACCTCGGGACCCCAGAGTCTCGAGGTCATGTTTAAAGCCTTCGTATGGACGGGCTTGGGGAGGGATATAAATAGGGATGATGAACTTTAAAAGTTCATTTGTGCATTCAGAACTCCTCCTCCCTAGCTCCAAGTCATGAACCTTTAGACTTTCGAGCTCTCCTTGGCGTTTTCGGGCATTTTGATTTACCAGGTTGGTGATTTTTCTTGCCCGTTTTGGTGATTTGATTGATTAGTTTTTTCCTTCCTTGTCGTTTTTGTTGGTTCTTAGTTTTTGTTTTATTTCTTGTGTGCCCTATTTTTTCCTACCCCAGAGTTTCGGGTAGTGGGATTTTCCTACCCCAGAACCCCAAAGTTCCGCGTAGTGGGCTTTTCCTACCCTGGAACCCCGGAGTTCCAGGTAGTTGGCTTTTCCTATCTCGAAACCCCAGACCCTTGGAGTTCCAGGTCACTCCTATTTAATAAGCCCGAAACCCTGAAACCCCGGAACCCCAGAGTCCTAGGTGGCTCCTGTTCAATGAACTCGGAACCCCGGACTCCCAGAGTTTCGGGATTCCTTCTTCACTTGTGCCTAGCCTGGGAACC
Source organism: Cryptomeria japonica (assembly GCF_030272615.1). Classification (NCBI taxonomy): domain Eukaryota; kingdom Viridiplantae; phylum Streptophyta; class Pinopsida; order Cupressales; family Cupressaceae; genus Cryptomeria; species Cryptomeria japonica. The sequence goes on from NC_081415.1 coordinate 426,293,765, forward strand.
CGGGACCCCGAAGTCCCGAAGTAAATCAAATTTTATGATCATTATCTAAGACTGAGGAATTGTTTTTTTCTTGCAGGTTCGAGTGGTTAGATGGACTCGTCCTCCAGCAAAAGAGGCAAAGAAATTGATAGACTCCCAACCACTATGAAATATCATTATCAAGGACAGGTCTATGTTTCAAAGTTAGATGATCAAGGCGAATGGGTCACAGATACCGAAATCGGCCATATAGAAATTGAGGATATCAAGGCTCAATTAGACAAATCTAGTCTGGAGGCCCTCCACGGGAGAATCAAGAGGTTAGGCCTAGTTGAAGTTACTACCTTTCCACAGTCATTGCAGGCACCGGAGTTCATAATGACCATTGTCCCATTTTATAACCCAGAGACTAGAAAGTGCATGGATACACAAGGAAAAACGGTCATAGACTTGTCTCCAGACATGCTCGAGTTCATTTTTGGCATCCCAACCAAGGAGGAGACATTTCTATTAACCGAAGAAGAGGCCTTAAGAGCATGGAATGACAAAATATCAACCAATTTGAGGCACATGAATACAAACTGGTTGGAAGAAGAAAGAAAGACAGGTCTCAAGGCAACGAAGATCTTGAGGGCGGATTTCAAAGAGCCTCAAAGAGACTTAATCATTAGGCTTAGCAGGGCCTTTGGCAAGTTGGATTGCAAGCATTTTCATCCCTAGATGTTCCAATTCATGAGCACTATTTTAATAGGGAAACAATACTTTGATTGGCCTCAGATCCTCTCCAACAATATCTGCAAACAGATGAAATAAGTTCAGCATACCCAAAAGTTCTTTTTCACATCATATGTCATCTGGGTAGCTGCTAGAGCTGGAAAGTTTCCAGGACTACAGGTAGAAGGTCAATTGGGAGAGGAGGAAGGACATAAGAAGGTATGGGAGTATTATTCCCAACTCACGCTAGCCAATGCAAAGGCTCATTTCAAGAGAGTTAATGATGCCTTCGTTTTCCCAATAATAATCAAATTAACAGGAGATGCAAGATATCGGATTAGCCTGGAGGCCATGGCTATCATCCGAGAGTGGCCATGTTAGTTTATCCAAAACCCACGCTCCACTTACATAAGAGTTAGCAGATTCATAGGGAACCTAATGTTGCTGCCTCGATACTACAATGATAGGATAATTTTGCTAGAATATGTAAGGCAACTTGTGGGCCTCCAGTCACTTTTGTCATCAAAACACAAAGTAGGTATCGATTTCTCAGTATCTATTGGGTACTTTGCATGTTCTAAGATACAAGTAGCAAAATTAGTAGAACAAGAGCTTCAATATTTGAACTTGAAGGAGTATGATCATGCTAGGGAGTTTTATGATCCCTACGAGAAACTTAAACAAGCTATGCCTAAGGCATATGAGGGGCACAAGCCCCGCTTGGAGGACTTTTGGGCCAACCTGCAAGATAGTTTTGAGGCTAGGGAGAAGAGCTATAATAGGTGATCTATGCCACAAGTAAGAGATTTCAAAATTGAGACTAACCTCCCTAAAGACCTTAGGGATGATGGGGACTTACTTGATCCAGTTTATAGGGAATCAGGGATAGATAAAAGGCCCCTCTCCCCAATAAAGTGGTCTGCAAGTGAAGACACTAATATGGAAAAAGTTTCCCAAGTAGTCATCAACAGGACCAAGCAATGGTTAGGCCAGAGGTTAAGGCCCAGCGTCTCAAAGGAGAAACAAAAGGAATCCACTTCAGGGGTACCTCAATCAAGGGGCCATAAGGAGTACGCTCGGAAGACAAGGTCAACCTCAAGGAAAAATACCTCCGCTGGTCTAGATGAGGAGGAAAAACCTCGAGAAAGTACTGAGGAATTAATCAAGAAACTCCAAGAAAAGATGAGGGAGTTTGAATTTTTAAAGAAGGCAGCAGACTTGGGAGTGACCGATGGATTGGGAGCGGTACCACTTGCCAAAGTTCTCCCACCAAGGACGGCTATAGGGTAGACTGCAGGAGAGGGTATCCAAGGGAAAGAGGAAGATATATAAATTACTGAGGATATACCTACTTAGCCACCTACAATAGATGCCACACATGCTTCAAGCACCAATTTCCCTGCACCACCACCAACTAGTATTCCCATAGGGTAGCTTGGAGTACAAGGCTTTAGGTCTGCCACTGAAGGAGTAAAAGTTAGAAACATCGAGTCGGATTTAGATCAGGAGGAAGAAGATCTTGAGCAACAATGATCGTTGGAAGGTGAGAAAGAAGGGGATGAGGCAGAGGACCTATTGAATGAAAGATTAGTTCTAACCCCTCAAGATCAAGAGGACCTCCTCAAGGACATAGCAGTCGGGCAAGGTGAAATAGAGGCAGATGAGGAAGAGATGGCATTCAATGAAGAGGTCAGTGGAAAATTGGGTGAATTACATAAGCAACAGGCTCTCCAAACCAATCTATCCCGCCAAGTTACCTCACCTCAAGATCCCGGGCAAACAAAGGTAGAGGAAAGAGATGAAGCAAAGGAGCAGGCGAACGTCCATGTTATAAATATAGACATAGTGTCGCATCAAGGTGACAAGGATGAAAATATACCGCAATGGCTTGAGTTCACTTTTGAGAAGAAAAAGAGAAAAGCAGAGCTTCCCAAGGTCACTTTACAACAAGTAATCATCGAGGAGCCACCGAAGGTTAAGAAGCTAAAAATCGTTCATCATTTATCAAGAACGGACTCCAGTGAAGTGATTGCAGATATGGAAATTCCACTCCAAGCTGAGGGACAAGCTTCTCCCAAGTATCAAATATCCCAGGTAAATTTGGGTAAACAAACCAAGTGGGGAGAGCTAGATACTTTGGAACTAGACACAAGTGTTGTTAGGGGGCGTGTAGAAAAAGAGCATACTTCAAACATGGAGCTCAAAGCGCAACTAGGGAAATACAAGAAGCTCCTGATTGAAATGAGCAAACCTCTAGACTCCTGTAGAGCCGATGACCTACCTTCAACCTCATCGCTGCCAGAGGGAGAAGTAAAGGCACTAGTGGAGGTGAGACGAGTGGCTGCTGCAGCCAAATCATGGACCCAAACGAATGCAACTAAGATTAGGTTGTTCTTGCAAAATACGGTGGAGATATATCGCAAGGCAGTACAGGCAGGCAGAGCTTTGGCTTCCTGTTCCATGCAATGGGATTGAAAGTCAAACATTTTCAACAAACAATTCTGAATTTTGAAAAAGATATTGCAGCTAGGGGAAGAGATGGTAATGGAGGAAGACCTCTTAGGAGGTGACAACTATGAAAACATACAGTCCTATGTATACATTTTGGAGTTGAAGATTGAAATGCTTCAGCAGTATATCAAGGATATGACAGAGATTCGGGACCCTCTCCTCAGGGAAATTTTGTTGTATGAGAGTTTTGTAAAGAATATGTTAGGACCTTTTGGCCTTGGATTAGCTGATACAGGAATAATGGAGCAACAACAAGTTTTGGATCAGTGGGATGCATATGAGGTGCAACACCTAGGATCCTCGACCCAGTTTGATATCACCCTTATGGACAGGTACACATATCTAATTACTCAGTGTCAGGAGGTGGCAGGCACGGTGAAGGAGTTAGAGGAGGGGAGAACGCATGCAGATGAAGTTTTGAAGAAATATAAATTTAGAGTTAAGCATGCAGCTAATCCTCTAGTTCAATGAGTTGCATGTATAGTTGATAATTATAGAGATTTTATCAAGAAATAAGGGATAAATGCATAATTGCTAAAGATGGCAAAGCTTTTTCATAAATCCTTAATCTTGTATTTTTAGCTACAGCTCCTACTCAAGTTCCAATTTTGAGAGAAATTCTGCATGACTACGAAAATGTGGCTCACCTAGCAGGGTCTTCGTAGTGCTCATGTAGTCCCCATTTCGTAGTTGTTAAGTGGAGTGTCAAGGCAGAAACTTGCAAGTTAACTGAGACTCCTAGTTTCACTTCTTAATTTAGGGTAGGGTTATTTCCTAGATAATAGGGCAGAGAACTTCTATAAATTGAGAAGTTGGATTCATTTGTAAGGGTCCCAAATTGATGATTTGTGGCCTACTTAGAGATTTTAGAATATTTTGCAGATTGGTAAGAATTTTGAGTTATTTTTGTTATACATTCATTGAGATTAATATGAGAAGCAGCTTGTAGATTGTCTGATCTATGTCTATATTCTACCAAATTATTCTATGTAATTTGGTAACGTCTATTATTTGGAGCTAGCAACGAGGTTTAATATTTTTTGTTTATCACTTTATGAATCATACTGCGCACGTCAATGATGTATGAGAATTATTGTGATTGTTGATGATTTTATTTCCATAAGCTTGTGAAATTGATGATTTTGCAGGTTTTCTGGAGGTCCGTTGTTGAATGCTAACTTGGATAATATTTGATAATTTCTTGGATTATAGGGAACTAATTGAGTGGTTCATTAAGTTGTTATTATATTGGTTTTTATTGTTATTTTCATGTTCCCTTTTACGCTTCACATTTTATTTCCCAGAGAATCTTAAACCATAAAAACACAAAAAAGAAAGGAAGTGCAATATCTACAACCAGTGGGATTTAGTTCCAACCAGCAGGCCCCTTTACATGTACAACCACATCAACCACTGGGCTACCCATCACCGTCGTGACCCAACTATATAGACCTTGGGGTAGTGAGTTTTCCCAAATTCATTGCTTTTCAGGAGAGGTGGCGAGTGTTCACATTGGCTACTTGATTGTTGGTGGGTGTGTCAAAAATAGTTGTCAACACTACTGTTACTGTGCCTATATTTGGTTCAGGCCCTAGTTTTGGCTGCTCTCAATATAAAAAACAAGGCATGCCAATATAAATTTTCATTTGAAGTATCATGTCGATAAGGAATTCATTGTATTAACACTAAGAAACACAAAATTTGGATTACCAAATATCTAAAGAGTCTGAAAACATCAACACCATATATTTGTATTAGGAAAGATGATCTCAAGACCCTTCTCTAAGGATCTTTTCATGCTCACAAGGAAAATCCCTAGGTCATCTGCTCCCCTATATGTCCTCCTAGGGAACTCCACTAGGTATGAAAATTTACAAATTCACAAATGACATACATGCCAACAATTGTAACAAAGGCACAAGCCTCAAAACTAATAAGAATTTAGTTCAAAAATGTCATCAATAAAAGTCTCTTAAAAGAATATACAAATAAAATTCAAAGATCGCAAAAATCCAACAATCCATAGTGGTAAATCTTTATATGGAGCATGTCGAAGACCTTTCAATTAATTATTTTCCTTCAAAACCAATCAAGGTGTCATATATGAGAAAGTAGATGGAGTAGCTATGGGTTCACCCTTCTCCCCTGTAGTGGCCAATTTTTTTTATGGAGAACTTTGAAGACCTCTTTCTTAATTATTCATTTGATTAAACTAATCAATGTATTATCTACAAGAAAGTAGATGGGGCAACAATGGGCTCACCCTTGTCCCATGAAGTGGCCAATTTGTGTGAAGAATTTTGAAGACATGGAGCTTAATTATTTTCCTCTCAAACCAATCGAGATGTCATTCATTAGAAGGTAAATGGAGTAACTATGTGCTCACCCTCTCCCCCATAGTGGTCAATCATTATATGGATCATTTTAAGACCTTCCCCTTAATCATTTTCCTCTCAGCCCAAAGTGGTTGAATTGCTATGTCGATGACACCAATATATGCTAGTCACATGGTTTGTCTAAGTCAGATGAATTCTACTCACATATGAATAAGGTTGTTAAGTTCATTTCTTTCACTAAAGAGAGTGAACCCAATAATCAACTGCTCTTCCTCAACATTCTTCTCATGAGAAATTCATACAATTTTCTTGCTCACCATGTTTTTTGCAAATTCACCCATACTAAACTTTCTCTCCATTCTTTATCCCACCATCACCCTTCCCAAAAATTTGGCATTCTTAAAACCCTTACCACCAAAGCTTATATCATCTATAATAAATATTATTTGAAACTTGGTCAACTTTTTAAGGCTTTAAAACTAAACAACTTTAAAAGTAAAGTTATCTCGAGAACTTTCAACTAGGTCAAGTCTCATTTTGTTAGCGATCTTGTAGCTTGACTTCCTTTAGATGCCCTTGCTTCTCTCCCTATCTTGAAGGAGTTTATTTAATTTTTAAAATTATTCAAAGAAAGAACATTAGGTGCACTTTCAAACTTGTTTTGACTTTTAGAACTTGTATCCCCCCTCTCAAAGACTCCTTAGATTCTCTTCTATTCATAGGTGTCTATAAGATCTCTTGTTCCTATGGTACTCCTACATTGGTAACCGGTCACACACTAGATTTAAGAAGCATTATGAAAATATTAGAAATGAGAGTATATGTAGTTCCACCCTTGTGGAACATTTTTCCTTGACCAAACATCACATTTGCTTGAAAATCCCTTTACTCCTTAGCAACGAGCATAAATTCTTCAAAAAGAAAGCTTTTAAAGGCAATTGAGATTAACATCCATTCATCAAATCTAAACCAAAATTAAGGATGGGGTCTCACTAAAGCTTAACAATCTTTGCTCAGTCAGTTAAGAAACACTAGTCCAAGTGTTACTTAATCTTTCTTGTTTAGTGAGATTGATATATATTTTTAATCTTAACCTATTCATTATTTCTTTTCTTATTCTTATATATAGATTTTTTTATTTATTTTTGTTATTCTGTCAAGTTGCCTTTGAACAATTTTAATTTATTTGTACAAGTATATAACGATTTTTTTATTATATTGATATTGTTTTTTATATTAGGTTATTTATTATTTTCTCTTTTCGATGTGTTACTTTTATTGATATTTTTCATATTTCTCCTCTCAACTCTTTTCTTACCTTAATTTTTCTCATTAATAATATTGGGTTATTTATTATTTTATCTTCTCACTCTATTCCTTTTAGTCATTTTTTTTTGTCCATTTGATTAGCCCTTTCCTTACCTTAATTTGTTTTACTAACAATATTAATTAGTTTATTATTTTTCTTTTCACTATGTTTTTTTAATGATATTTTTCTTTTTCATCTTGTTGATCCTTTCCTTACAATCATCCTTTTTCATTCTATTTATTTATATCTAGTTAGTGGTGCATATATATATAAATAATATATATATGCATTCTTAAAAAAAAAACATAATAATAATAAAAATTTGAAAAACAAAATGTTGGTAATACAATTGACTTACAACATTAGTCATTTTATATATATTTGTATCTTTTAATTAAGAAATATAGTCAAATGAGCAATTAGCCACACATAATGCATTGACGGAAATCCCTTCGATTAATGTGCAATAGTCTAACAGAATTAATTAATTAATAATAGTTATATGCCGTGCAAACCCACACGTGTCAGTCTGCATCACACCGACTTAGACGGAGTCTTCAAAGAGATTTAAAAATTAAAAAATAACGGAAGATTATTTGATTTAAAAATATTGTAAAGATAGAGATGAATCCTACTACCGAATATTCCTAGTCTCCATAAAGAAAAACCATTTATTATTTTAATTTATTATTCTCCTAGTCTGCATTATGCTGCCGGTAGAGACACCACAATTTATTAAAAATATTAATATTTAAAAATTTATAAAATATTACATACAGACACACACACACACACACACACACACACACACACACACACACACACACACACACACACACACACATATATATACATACATACATATATACATACATACTGTTTCTATGCCTGAATGTCATGAATCTTATTGATCTAATTAGCAAATAAAAATGAATCACCAATTCCTAACTAATTGACAAACATCAAACATAATCAATGAAAATCAATATGAATTAAGGAATGAATTCAAATAAAAGACTCCCTCATTCTGCATCTTTGCTTCCATTGTGCTTCTCCAATTTGAGTGGTTGGTGGCTGTCAGGTATTGCACCAATTTCCTACATACAAATGTTTTGAAGACCGTGATTCTAAAAAAGCTAGATTGAATTGATGAAAAGAGGTCGAATTTATAGATTTTCAACATAAAGGAGGTGAGAAATAGAACTCAAGTGTTGATTGATACATAACTGATTTAGATTGATCAATGAACTCAATTGATTTATCTGTTAACTCATTTGATTGAGTAGTGAACTGGATTGATTGAAGAGTGAACTTAATAGATGGATTAGTCAACTCACTTGATTGATTAGTGAACTTAATAGATGGATTAGTCAACTCACTTGATTGATTAGTGAACTCACTTGATTGATTAGTGAACTGAATAGATGGATTAGTCATAAAAAGGTGATTGAGAGTTAAAAAGGATGATTGATGAGTTAACTAAGTTAACTGATTAAACAATTGATTTGATCAATCAGTTCTGATTTTAGCATATGTTGTAAGAATTTGAAATTGAATTTGATTTTCATTTTTAATTTGGATTTGAATTTGGTCATTCGAATGCTGAAATGCACATGAAATTAATTGAAATTCAGATTTGGGGAAATGTGAAATGAAATTAGATGGAATCATTTGGAATGATATTAAATTCGAATTTGGGGAAAATGAAATGAAATTAGATGGAATTATTTGAAATTATAATTTGGGGAATTGGAAGAATAATTAATTAATTTAAATAATTTAAATGAAATTATTTAAACTTAGGAAATAGAATTAATTAAATAATAAAGATTATTTAACTAAGGAATAAATCATAATTAATTAAATAATTGATATTTAATTAATAATTGAGATATGGTTAACTGATTAAAATGATTGGAGAATAGAAATAGAATAATTAGGAGTGTTCAAGGGCGATGATTAGAAGAAATAGTTAGTTTAATCAAATAATTAAAGAATTACTTAATTAAATAGACAAATAATTAGTGTAGAATTAATGAGACATTTTTAGGTCTCTACATTTGCCCCTCTTTGAGACAATGTTGAAACAATGTTGTTTCAAAGAAAATGAAAATCTATGTCCCAGTATGCCCCAGTGACGCTAGGGTATAATGCCCCCTCAGAAAAAGTGTCAGAAAATTATGGATTGAAGACCAGTTTTTTCAGAAATATGCTAGATAGTAATAATATGAAGTTTGAAAGAGTTTCGATCTCGTTTGTTATGTCTAACACTGCGTTGAAGCAGGAGGGGTCCACGGGCATTTATGTTAACAAACCCTAATTTTTGAGCTTATAAATTGATGATTGGTATGTGTTTGAGCTCATTTGCATTTTTTTTGTTTCAAAAGAATTTGTTAGAGATATTAGAGCTTTTGGTGTCCTTGGAGCGAAATGGCAGGTCATAGAGCAAGGCTTCATTTATCCGAGCGAGTGCGATCTTATCAGAGACTTCCCAGCACTGGTGGCATGGTGAGTTGTCTGACTTTGTGCTTGTTTTTTGTCTGTATTTTGCAATTTTTTAATCATTTTTTGGTGTCATTTTCCATGTATGTCACAATTGAGTATCGATTTTGCCGCAATTGACTTTATTATGTCGCAATTAAGTTTAATGTATCACACTTGATGTTTCATGTCGCAACTGTTAATTTTTTGTCGCACTTGACAAAATTGTATCACAATTGAATGCTTTGTATCGCATATGGCGTAAATATGTCGCATTTTCTTGTTTTGCTTCACATATGATAATATTGAATCACAATTGATAATAAAGTTCTTTCTTTCTACAGTTTCTGCGTAGTTGATTCATTTATATATTTTACAAATGCAGGCGCATTATCCAATAATTCTTGCTAGGCAGACACGACTAGATAGTCTTGATCAACATCATGAGTTGGATGCAGAGGATACCACTTTGTTACATTCAGAGACATGTTCTTTTTATCTATCGACAGGTTAGGCATCTATCACACTTGAGGATGTGTGGCGTATTTTACACATTCTGATATCTGGTAGGCGAGTTACTTTTGATCATGATGATGGTATTTCAGCTTTGTGTATATTGTTCGAGTGTGAGGAGCATGATCTACATACCTATGGTCATTATGATATTCGTTGGGATGATTTTGATTATGATGATCTCACCGTTGTGCTTGCTTGTACTGTTGCTGGATTATTGATTCCTGATAGATGTGCCCATGGTTTTCCTGTTGGATGGGGACGTATTATACATGATATTATTATTGACAGACGTGTGTTTTCTTGGGGTCCTTGTCTTCTTGCGACTTTGTATCATCAGATGCATGGGGTTGTTTATTTGCAGCAGAAATTAGTTGGATGTGGTATTACTTTTCATCAAACATGGGCTTGGGAACACACTGTTATTTTTTGTCCTGCGTTACATATAGATTTAGAGCCAGATCAGCCATATTCTTATGGATATACTGTTGGTGTGAGGCATAGGGCATTAGGTAACATCTTGTATTGGTGTCATCAGATTGATATCTTACAGTACTTCTCATGGAGACTTTATCTTACTTGTCCTGGTTGGAGTGATGATGCTCAACATCTTCCTTTTTGTTGACAACAGGGATATTTGATTGGTCGAGATGTTGGTAGTCACAGGGTTATTGATATGCATCTTCCTGGCCATGTACTCAGACAATTCAGGGAAGTACTGGGTATTCCAGATTGACAACTTATTTTGCTCGCACTACTCGAGAGGTTGGTGATAGGGGTGCTTGTATACAACCTCATGTTGCTATTGCCGAGTTTGATGCTCTTGCTCCTATTTTGTGGGGATGGCAACTTGGTGTAGCGGATCCAGGGTCCACAACACAGTATAGTGTATGGTGGATACATCATAGGCCTATACCTTTGATAGATCCGATAGTTTCGATTGGTGCTCATCAGATTATACATGGCAGGGGTCCCAGATGGAGAGGTGGAGAGGATAGGGGTGGAGGAGTTAGAGGTGGAGGAGGTAGAGATGGAGGAGGTATAGATCTGATAGCAACGGTTGTAGGGTAGGTGGATAGTGATAGGGAGGATGTGGATATTGGTGGAGAGATTGCATCCATGAGTAGTTCTGATGATAGTGATGAGTCAGGATCAGGATCATCGAGAAGTGATGGGGATGAGGGTGGGGATGATGGTTATGATGTGGAGATGCCTCAAGCTACAAGGTCTTTAGGTTTGGATAGAGGAGATGAGGAGGGATTGAGAGATTAGGTTAGTCATTTGGAGGATTTGGTTGCTACTTTGTGGCAATGACGAATGGAGGATAGGGATCAGTATCGACATGTAATGGAGGATTTGACTGCGGAGAGGGATCAGATAACTGGTGATAGAGATCAATTACAACGGGAGAGGGATTAGGTAGTTAGGTGGTTTCAGATCACTATGGATGCATATGATCAGTTATTTGGGCCAATGACGGAGGCACGTAGCCAGGCAGATAGATATTTTGCTGCTGCACAGGAGGCTATTTATTATCGATAGGCTTATGAGAGAGCTATCCCTAAGGGTTAGAGGGAACCTAGTTTTGGTGCTTTCATGGGGAGAAGATTGAGTCGATCTACTTCTCGACAGACTAGTAGTGGGGGAGTGATGGGTCCACCTAGAGCGCCATCGAGATAAGCTGGAGCTAGTCGAGATGCTCCTACTGATAGAGGCAGTATAGGTTAAGAGATTGCATGTTGATTTTGATGATGTAGATATGATGTATTTTGACACATTTTTATATGATATATATATGATATGCACTCTTGATGAGCTTTTGATTGTGAACTTCATGCAATTTTTTGTTGCGATGATGAATGCAATATGAATGTGATATCATGCAGTGATTTGATGTAGCTTTATGTTGTGATGCATAATGGTTGATGAAAACTTTATTATGAGTATTAAATGGTAATGAACATGCAATGTGATGATGCTTATATATTTTTGTGTGTCAAAGTACATGTTGAAGATCTTAGAAGAATTGTTAATTGTTAGATGTAGAAAAGATAATCAATCAACTGAATCAATCTTTGGAAGCCAAATTTTGTTGTAATAATAGATAATGTGATATAAATTTTGATGAGAAAGTCTTCATTGCTTTATTCATGGTGAAATACATTATCATCATCGAGCCTTATTATATAACAATGGAGCTTATTACACCAGGGTATAAGAAACCAAGATGTATAGATATCTCATTGCAAAGAAACAAACACGTAATAGACAAGGAATGAACCCTCCATTCTGGGAAGTACACTAGGGGTTGAGGTATGTGTGGCATTCATAGGTTGAATTCTCATATCACAAACACCCACTAGAGCAATCGCCCTAGAACTTCACCGGTTCAAACCACAAACAACAAACAAAGAAAATGATCATGCCCATCATGGCTCCTCTAGTCACTTTTGGACATCCTTGAGTAGCTAAAAGCAATGATCTTCGCCAATTTGATAAAAAGAGTAAACCAAAAATAGACAAAACTCAGCAGTTAGATTGACTGTGCCTTTGCTTTGATATGTTCGATGTGATTTTGATAACGTCTGGTTTCAGAAGTTTTGGACCTCGTATAAGACCGATCTATTTGGTTTCGAGTGTACCGATTTTGTTTAAGACGAGATATTGATCACGTTGATAGTTTGATAAATCGATAGATTAGACAATGGATCAGTGTGATTGCAGACATTTTGACAAGATAGTTGTATCCTTTGTTTAACTTCGTGTGAAGTGTTTGTTGGACATCTGTTGGGGTGTTTGATTCTTGCGAGACAATTTATTGCAAGTTTTACAATTGGTATTTGATTGTTTTTGTTTTCGAAGAGCTTTTCCGATGTTTAGGGTTTTTGGTATTTTCTCAATGTTTTTGTTCTTTTTTTCAAGATCGTATTCAAATGTTTTTGTTGTTATTTTGATGTTTTCTATTTTTAATTTTTTTAGGACTTTTTTCGAATGTTTAGGATTTTTTCAAGATCATTTTTCAAATGTTTTTGTTGTGATTTTTATGTTTTCTGATTTTTGAATTTTTCAAGACTTTTTTGAATGTTTAGGATTATTTCAGGATCATTTTTCGAATGTTTTTGGATTTTTCTTCAGGATCATTATTCGAATGTTTTTGGATTTTTTCTCAGGATCATTTTTCGAATGTTTTTGGATTTTTCCTCATTTATGCCCCCAAGTATGTAGACCTTACATAATGATGCATAATGTGATGGAGACAATGATTTTTTGATATGAGTTATGCTAATACATGATGCATGACAAATATGCAGTTCATATTCGAACAAGGATGAGTGTGTGTGTCTTTCATTCTAAAATGCACTAAGTGGATTAAAGGTGAGAAACATTTAAGAGATAGGAGTTCAATCTATTCTCAAAATACTTAGACCATCCAACCTAACACACTATGTAACCAAGATTTATGAATGGAGGCGCGAAAAACTTCTCCATCAATTCTTGAAATTTTGATCTTCTTTTGCCCATGTGTGTGTGTTTGAGTTCATTCTTACTCTTATAACCATTAAAGACCCTTGGAATCCTATGTGGCTAGATACATAAGTTATTTTGACTTCAAAAACAACCTGGATAGAGCCTCGCTGCCAGCAAGCTTTTAGGGATCCGACAAGGTTATGCACTATAATCTCTCAAATATTGCTCCATTGCCAGTAGGCATCCATAGCCCTGATGGAGTTACTTGCATGTTCCCATAGTCAAGCTTTTATTGTCGCACTTGTATGCGTGATATTTCAGTAATATATCATTTTTTTATTTTTTTTTGTCTTGGGATTGACATAACACTTTTTTCTTTTATTTTCTTGCCTTGACTTGTAAGTAATGAAACCTACTTGGGTATGACAATTACAGCAGCGCTAAAGCAGAATATTGGATTTTTCACTAGCCACATGACCAACTAGGTATCTGTAATGACTTAGAGATTTTGATTAATGTGTAAGATATAGCATTTGATAGATTTTTGGTAACAAGGCTTGATAAGGAACCTTCTACCCAACCAAGGATAAAGCGTAATCATGACGTGATGATGAAGATGAATGACTAGAGACCTCTTAAATAATTTATGAACAAGTATCTAGGAAATGAGACAACCTTCATTCCTTTCAATGCAAGCATGTGAATGACTCAAACAATCACCTTGTTTTATTGATGCAACTATATGAGAAGAGATAATGCAATGTGGTAAAGAGATATGCAAATGCAATACTAGAATTGAAATGAACCCACCCTTAGATGTAATATATTTTTAGGTGCATACTATTGATGGGATCAGGGAGTGAATCTCCCTCCATTGTTTGCAAATGATAAGCGCCAATTCCAATTACTTTCGTTATAACAAACGGACCTAACTAGTTAGGTTCAAATTTTCCTATTTTTTCATGTTCAACAAGGTTTCTTTGATTTTCTTTAAGAACAATATCTCCTATTTCGAAGCAACATGGATTGACTTGTTTGTTGTAGCTTCTTCTCATTATGTTTTGGTAGCTTTGTAAATGGTTTAGAGCACTTTGTCATTTTTCATCTAGGAATTTTAATTCTCGCAAACATGCAACTCTATGGTTTTCTTCTGAGATAATGCTTTTTAGAGAGACTCTTAGGGATGGTAATTCTACTTCAATAGGTAAAATGGCTTCTACACCATAAACCAGAGAGAAAGGTGTTGTACCAGTTGCCGTACATATACTAGTTCAATAAGCCCATAGAGATGGATTTAGTTGGACATGCCAATCTCATCCACTGTCATTGACAACTTTCTTTAAGATTTTCAAAATAGTTTTGTTTGTTGCTTCAACTTGACCATTGCTTTGGGGATAGTAAGGTGTTGCAAAACGTTGTTGGATCTTAAATTGTTCACAAAGATCGCTCACTTCTTGATTTTTAAATGGTTGTTTGGTATCAGTCACGATGCACATGGGTACCCCATACCTGCAAATAATATAATTCAGGACAAATTTCACTATTTGTTTTCCTATTGTGAAAATCATCAGGATTGATTCAACCCATTTCGTGAAATATTCTGTATCGGTGAGAATAAACTTATGCCCATTGGAGGAGGTAGGATTTATTTTCCCTACAAGATATAATTCCCATTGTGAAAATGGCCATGGTGATGTTATTGGATGAAGATCTTGAGCAGGTGCATGAATGTGTCCCATTTATTTGGCATTGCTTGCATCTTTGGACATACTTGTAAGCGTCCTTTTCCATTGTAGGCCAATAGTAACCTGTTCATAATACTGTTTTTGCTAGAGAAGATCCATAAGAATGTGCGCCACATATTCCATCATGAACTTCCTTTAAGGCAATTTGTGTCTCCTCCATATCAAGGCATCTGAGTAAGGTGTTGTCCATACTTTTCTGTATAAGGTGTCAGCAGTGATTGCATGTTTTGATGATTGTTGTATGAGTGTTTTTATTTGATTCCGTGAAATATCTGGGGGTATATATTGATCATGTAGGTATGTGTATATGTCTCTATACCATGGAGACACAGGTCCTACTATCATACAAACATATTCAGTGGATGGTATTTCATAAGCTGGGACAATGAGTTCTTCCACTTGAAATTCAAAGTGAGTTCAATCATTTGGCATATCTAAGAGAGATCCTACTATTTCCATTGCATCTACTGCCCTGTTTTGCACTCTCGAAATTTGTTCAAATGTGTTGTTGGTGAAGTGTTGCTTGTATTCTTCTACCAATTGTTTGTACAGTTGTAACTTATCATCTTTTGTATTGTAATCATCATTGACTTGATTAATGATGAGTTGTGAGTCTCCAAAGACTTGTAGATCTTTGATATTCCATTGTAGTGCATAGTCCTACCTGTTAGATTCAATGACAGTCCCAAAGATACTGAGAGGGGGGGTGAATCAGTGTCTAACCAGTTAGCAGAATATTTAAACTTATTTATAACTTTGCATCCCAAAACAGTGTACCGATAAATAAGAATTAATGCAGTAAATAAAAATAATAGAGACAACATAGAAACACACCATAACACAAGATATATAATGAGGAAACCCAGCGTGGGAAAAACCTTGATGGGATTTGTGACCCACAATATTTACTCACTGGCCAATGAATAAATACTACTTATAATGAGGGGCCTACACATGTAGGGAGGCCAACAACCTAGAGCTCACTGCTCAATAAAGAGTCACACTGACTACAAAAATGGATTATCAAATCCAATACAATGTACTGCTCAAAGCATCTCTTATGCCAGGTTCAGTACCAGTTTAAGATCAGTTTATAACCAAAACCTTCACTGTCAACTATATCACCTTATACAATATAATATCTCACTCTCTATTCCTTACTCTCTCATTCTCATATCCTATAAGATCTCATACATATATGAGTCTTTTACAATATACCATGTTGGCTTACAAAAGATAATTACATAAAACAATTCATAAAAAAAAATCTTTATCCCATGTCGGCTAGAGTGCCAGTATGCATTGTTGCCGATGTAATCTGAATGCCGGTGAAGTGCCTGCCAGTGCCAGTGTCTGTCGGTGTATGAAGTTTGTGATGTCGGGCATGTAGAAACTAATTGTCGGTGATTTTCTAGTTGGTTGCCATCAATGAGAACATCAACTATTCTCATAAGAGTGTAGAATGCCAACAATCTCCCCCTTTGGCATTGATGACAACACTGATGAGAAAAATAAAAAACTGTTATCCCAAAACTGAAATCCAAAAAGATGTGCTCCCCCTGAGCAAGTGATCTCCTCTGTACATGCATTTTTCTCTCCACTACTCCCCCTTTGACATCAATGACAAAGGATGTCATAAATAATCAAAAGAGTACAAAAATGCTACCTCAAGATTTGTAACCAGTTGGTTACAATCTAAAAGATGTCCACCAAAATCATATTCAAACTTTGCATAAATTTATTGTTGTTTGTAAGAGTTGCCTTAGTCTGCTGGATCATACCGATGAGATAGTGCATTTGCTACTCCGGTGATCGTTCTCCTTGAACTGTTGCCTTAGATAATTCAACTCTCTGAGTAATCAATTTATCCAGCCTCAAACCAAGTTTATCCTTTAGATCCCGGGCATTAGACCTTATTCTTGCCTTCTCTTTCTCAAGTTTTTCTAACTTCTCCTCAACAACTGCCATTTCCTGCTCAAAAACTGATATAAGTCCGGATGAACCTATAATATTATCCGCAATGTCATCAATTTTCTTTTGTGTCTTTTTGATCTCCTCATCAATGTCCTTAGTCAAACGGTGAGGTTTACATGCTTCCCTATATAACTCCTTATACTCCAAAATTGTAGAGTTGAGTATCGGTAAAAGTGTATCCACATGATCGATACAATTCTTTATGGTGTTTTCCAAGAATGTGTTTTTCTCTTTTTCAACTCTCTCCTTTATGGTATCCTCATTCACCTTATCTATGGTTATCACATTATCAACAATGAATTTGGACAATGTGTCCAATTTCCTTAAAGAATCCTTAATGTGATCTATCTTAAAATTTGGTGCAATCATCTTTAGGATAGGTATTGTGTTACCAATTGCCTTAAAAGCTAAGGCATTGCAATCATTAATCTTTTTAATTGAATCCAAAAGTACCTTTACTATATTGGTTGGTCTAAATTCACTTGTAGATGTGCTTGGTTCTATTGTAGGTTTCTTCTCAACAGATGTCTGACCAATCACCTTTAGTATATCCTCTTTACTTCCATCAGATGTATCCACTTTGCTTTTATTTTCCTCTGGTGGATCTGTTTGTGTCTGCACCTCTACCTTTAATGGTTTCTCAGTTTTACTAGGCTTCTCTGCAACTGCTGGTGTCACAGACTCAACATGAACCTCTGCCTCAGATGGTTTCTCTATCACTGTCAGTTTCTCAAATTCTGGTGGCCCTGTGTTAGTTGTCTTGTCCTATGTATGTTTTTTAGTCGCCGATTTCTCTATTTGAGCTAGTATCTCAGTTTCCTGAGAGTCAACTGTTTGTGCCAGTTTTTCTGAAATCTTGCTATCCTCAACATTATCAGTCTTAACCTCTGTAGTATCTTTGTCCACAACAATGTTTACCTCATGAGTATCTATATTCATTGTGAAAAGCATCTCTGACTCAGGGTTAGTATTATCATGTGTTATACCATTAGTAGCTATAGCTGATGGATTAGCTATCTGAACTGGTGCTGAAGGTGCTAAAGGAGGGGTGTCCTGGGTTGGTGGAGAGATGTTATCTATTATCTTTATGGAGGGTAAACCACCTACTTTACCTTTACCCTTGTCCTTTTGATATACATTGAATGTTTTCTCTATTTTAGGTCTGCTTCTTTCCTCTTGCTTTTCCTTCTCTACAAAGAATATATCCCATTTATTTGTAGTCTCATCTGCAATTTATTTTACCCTTCCAGCCATTAAGCTCACTTGCCAATGTCCACTAACAAATACTGATTGTTTAGCTTCGGAAATAAGCTCATCTATCTCTTCCTTGGAGTTTATCGGATGTACAACTAAGAGTGCTTCAACTTTCAACTTCTTATCCAATTCCATTATAGATATCCTTTTAGCTTCTAATCTCATGTATAAGTCATTTGGTAACTCATCAATCACTTATATCAATACTTTCTTGTAAATATCTAAATGTAAAACAATGCTTTCTTCAAGTGTGTTTTTGTCAGAATCATTTGAAGAATTATACCATTTACTTACATTAGACAAATTATCTTCCTTTGTAATCTCATTCAATAAATCATCCAGTGTGGGGGTAACCGTTGTCTGTTTCTTCTTAGGAGTAAGCTTCTTCTTTAGTTCCCTAACTTCCTATTGTTTTTTCCTTAGCGTCCTGGTTTTCTTAAGTGAAGGAGAGGGTACCGGTCAGGGTTTTCTCTTCCTTTCTACTCTTTTAAACCCAACAGCCTTACCACTGTTAGTTTCAGAGGATGTTACAAATGGTGAAACATGTGATTCAGGTTGTAGTCCTTCAAGCTCACTGGCTGATATACCACTAATATTCATGACATTTTCTTTGATTTCTTTGACCTTCTTAGAGGCATCTCTGATAATTTTTTCTCTTCTCTTTGTCCTTTTCTGCATAGATACATCACTCTCAATTGTTTCTACATTTCCAAAGAATTTCTCATATGGCTCCCTTGGTGCATCAAGTAGAGCTTTAGCATATGTCTCCAAAACAGATAGGTATACCTCATAACCCATCTTAGTAACCCAAATAGTTATAGGTCTTACTGCTTCCATCCAAGTTTCATCTCGCTTAATGACAAAACATATTTCCTTGTCATACTTATCAATTATGCTCTGTGGTAGTCTCTCTCTTGCTCTCATCTTAGATGGAAATGTTTTGAAGTAGTCAGTAATGTTCTTAACACTGTTAGTGCCCATATCGGTGAAATCATATTGTATCCATTTTCCTACTGGAATGCCATAACCAAAATCCTTGTGATCTATGCCGCGTATCTCCTTGGTAAAGTAAAAAATTAGGCATACTAGAAGATTGCCAAAATGGAAAGTACCTTTCTTCTCTCCCTTAATCTTCTTTTGGTTGTCAATTAATTCATCCTTAAGCCATTCACACACATCAATCTTAGCATTATTGTTCACCATCTCATATGCACTGTGAATACATAGGCTAGAAACATAATTTAGTCTATTTGCATGAGTTGCTTTGTAACCTAGTACCATACTCATATCTCACATTTATGTCCTTGACATCATTCACTCTAAGTGATCTGTTATCATATGTGGCTCCGGTTAAATCCATAACTCCTCTGATAGGTATCTTCTTGGTTTTATCAGGCCTACTACTGGTTGAAGGTAAACTAGTAACTGCCTTAATTGCATCCTTGGTTATCTTGCAAACTGACTCTAACCACATGAATTCTCCATGGACTCTACTGAATATAAGTCTGACAACTTCCTTTGGAAATTCGGGAATGTTCAGAATCTCTACAAAACCTAAATTTTTTGCAATCTTATGTTCAAGTTTAATCACTCCATTTTCAATTGTAATAACCTCATTGAATATCTTCTTCAAATCCTCAGTCCCTAGGTTTTCTATGTTTCAATGTATGTAGATTCTAGGGTCTTCTGCAAATGTCACACCTTTCAGTATTTTTGAAAAAGCTCCTACATAATCATCTTGTTTTGTAATCTTGGGGATAATCTTGAATACGGGTCTAGGGCGTTTGATATTTTCCACAATGGTAGGGTTCAAAATAAACTCAGGAACAAAATATGAGGAAGCCATTTCAAAGATAAATAACTCTAAACCAAAATTTTGAATGCCTGAAAATCACTTCGCAGCTTCACCTTAGAATGCCCTTGCTCAATTTCGTGCTCTCTAATCGTTTGAATGCTCGGTGAGTTCAAAATTAGGGTTTCTCGGTGCTTTATAGCCAAAAAAAGGTTCTTAAAACTGCATTAAATGCTCACTGGTTAAGTGAATACTTAACACACCTGCTGGTAAAGAAGAAATGTATCTTCTCACCATCAACCGAGGGTAGAATACATGATCTTCAACTTGCTGCAATACCCCATAAGGATTATTCCTCAGTTAGATGAAGAATCTCCTGCCGGTGGAGGATTGCTCTGTTCTATCGGTGCAAATATAGTTTCATCAGATCTTTGATCACTCTTCTTAATCCATTGTTTTAAAAATTCTTGCTTTACGTCATCTACCTTTTCTTTGCCCTTCAAACTAGATCCTTTGTAGTTCGCCAGTGCATTCTTGCTTCTACAGAATTTTGCAATATGTCCAATTTTGTTACATGCATAACAAGTTACATTATTCCTTTGAATAGCCTTTCCATATCCTTGACCGGTTTGTGATCTGCATTGATTAGATAAATGCCCAAATCTTCCACAAAAATAACATTTCACATTTATTATGCAATTTTCTGAATTATGACCAACTTTGTTGTATTTGGAACATTGACCTGTGGATGAGTTTATATTCTAATTATTTCTAAATCTACACTGATTTGCTCTATGACCATATTTGTTGCAATTGAAACATTTCCCATTAAATTTATAAGCATTAGGTTGTCTTACCAGTTTGTTTTGATCTTGATTGTCTACAGTACTGAAACTTTCTCCATGTTCAAATCCAAGTCCATTTGTATCTCCATCAGGTTTCTGTCTTTTAAGCATGTCATCAAGTTCTTTTGAACTTTTCTTGAATTTGTCTTTGTGTTTATTTGCAGTAGCCAACTCATTTTCGAGAATTCCAACTTGTCTCACAAGCTCAGATTTATCATGTTGTATGTGAATCAGATCTGTCTTTAACATATCATTTTCATGACCATCTCAGATTTTCATTTCCAGCATCATTAAGTCTCCTAGTCAAGTCTTCTATTCTTCTTCCTGTCTTCAATATCCTTACATAACCTCATAGTCATATCTTGCATTTCATTCTTCATATTACTGTTTTCTTGTCTTAACTTATTTGCAATGTTTTCTTGTCTTAACTTATTTGCAATGTCTCTAAGAGTTTCCTTTTCATCATCATCATTCTGCATCTTCTCATGAACTCTTATTTTGTGCTATAACCAGGTTCTCATGAAGTCCTTTAATGAATTCCTTAGCAGTCCTCAGATCATCTTCAAGTTTGATATTCTTCAATTTTTCTGCATCAAAATCTTCAAGAGCTCCTTCCAACTCTTTTCTTAAGTTCTCCATCTGTACCAGTTTCAAAATCTCCCTCAAGCTGTTAGGATTTTGCAAATAGAGGACCAAGATCTGATACCAATTTTTAGATTCAATGACAGTCCCAAAGACACTGAGAGGGGGGGGGGGTGAATCAGTATCTAATCGGTTAGCAGAATATTTAAACTTATTTATAACTTTGCATCCCAAAACAGTGTATCGATAAATAAGAATTAATGCAGTAAACAAAAATAATAGAGACATCATAGAAACACACCATAACACAAGATATATAATGAGGAAACCTGGTGTGGGAAAAACCTCAGTGGGATTTGTGACCCACAATATTGACTCACTGGCCAATGAATAAATACTACTTACAATGAGGGGCCTGCACATGCAGGGATGCCAACAGCCTAGAGCTCATTGCTCAATAAAGAGTCACACTGACTACAAAAATGGATTATCAAATCCAATACAATGTACTACTCAAAACAACATCTCTTATGCCAGGTTCAGTACCGATTTAAGCTTAGTCCATAATCAAAACCTTCGCTGTCAACTATATCACCTTATACAATAAAATCTCTCACTCTATATTCCTTACTCTCTCATTCTCATATCAAAATGACCTATAAGATCTCATACATATATGAGTCTTTTACAATGTACCATGTTGGCTTACAAAAGATAATTACATAAAACAATTCATATAAAAAAAACTTTATCCCATGTCAGCTAGAGTGTCGGTATGCATTGTTGCCGATGTAATCTGAATGCTGGTGAAGTGCTTGCCGGTGTCGGTGTCCGCCAATGAATGAATTTTGTGATGTCAGGCATGTAGAAACTAATTTCTAGTGATTTGCCAAATGGTTGCCATCAATGACAACATCAACTATTCTCATAAGATTGTAGAATGCCAACACTACCATCAGGGCTTCGTATTCAACAATGTTATTTATACAAGGGAAGCTAATCCTAAATGATTTGGGAATTGAATATCCTTCAGGAGTTATGAACATAATTCCTGCTCCTGCTCCATGATTTGTATGTGAACCATCAAAGATTAATTTCCATTGTCTGTGTTGATTGTGCAAATACTGATTCATCTGGAAAATCTATCACCATTGGATGGTTGTCTTGTAAAGGTGCTTCTGCAAGTTGGTCTGCTATGATTTGTCCCTTTATAACCTTTCTACTGATGTATTCAATGTTGAATTCACCGAGTATCATGACCCATTTTGCAATTCTTTCGGTTAGTGTTGCTCTATTCATCAAGCATTTGAGTGGATCAAATTGTGCAACCAGCTGTATTTTATGACTCAACATATAATGTCTCAATTTTTGTGATGCAAAGACTACTGCAAGACATGCTCTTTCTATCTATGTGTAGTTGAGTTCATATCCAATGAGTGTTATACTAATGTAGTACATGTCTCTCTCTTTTCCTTGTTCATCATGTTGCGCTAGGAGAGTGCCTAAGGAAGAACTTGTTGCAACTATGTATAGTAGTAATGGTTTCCCATGTACTGGCGGGACCAACATTGGAGTGGACAATAGATATTTTTTTAATTTTTTGAATGCCTCTTGGCATTGTTGTGTCTATTTAAATGTAACACACATTTCTTCAGAAGATGTTGAAATGGTTGGCACTTTTCTGCCAATTGGGCTATGAAGCACCTTATGGATTGTAATCTCCCTTGTAGACTTCCAAGTTGTTTGAGTGTAACAAGTGATGGCATGTCTAAAATAGCTTTAAATTTCTCTGGATCTATCTCAATTCCATGATTGAATACAATGAATCCCAAGAGTTTACCAGAGGTTACCCTGAAGACACATTTTTTTGGATTTAGTCTTACATTGTATTGCTCTAGTCTGTCAAAGATCCTAGCCAATATGCTTAAGTGACCATCCCTTGTTTTGGATTTTGCTAGTAAGTCATCTACATAATCTTCCATGATTGTGTGTATCATATCATGAAATAAGGTGGTCATTGCTCTTTGATAAGTGACACCTGATTATACGCAAAAAAAATGTCCATGAGTGATAGCATTTCATTTCCAGCTATTAAGTCCACTATGATGTCTATATTAGGGAGTAGAAAGTCATCTTTGGGACAAGCCTTGTTAAGATCTCTAAAGTCGGTGCAGATCCTGATACCTCCAGTATGCTTGGATACCGAGACTAGATTTGAAATCCATTCAACATAGTCTATAGGTCTAATGAAACCTACATCTAACAATTTTTGTAACTCAATTTTGACTAACAAGGCTATGTGAGGGTGCATTTTCCCGAGATTTTGTTTGTATGGCTTTACCCCTAGAAGTAAGGCCAAGTGATGTAAAACTAATTCCGGGTATATTCTAGGCATATCTACATAAGACCATGCAAAATTGATGAGTCTTTGCTTAAAGAAGTTGATAAATTTATCTTTTTTCACTGGATCGAGGGATTCTGCCAGGTGAATGTTACGAACCTTCTCAACATCACCGATGTTGATTTCCTCAGTTACTTCTACCAGTAATGTTGACCATTCTTTACCAACAGGCAAGGCAACTATTATGTGTTCGGCTTTATCATCATTGTCGTGATTAAGAGAAGAGCTTGCCTCTCTAAAATATGCAGTTTTGTCTAGATCTACTGCATAGCCAGATTTGTGATCATTATAAGGGGATCCCTCTCTTGCACCTAAGAATTCTACTATAGCTTTGTCATTTTGGAACCAATCTAGTTGTGGCTCTCCTTCTTGCCCCCAGTCAATCAAACATGGATGTATGAGGGGAAAATCTTTGTCTCTTGTCATTTTAGATGATCCAGATATCATGTATACTTGATTATGATCTGTTGTTTCTTCATCATATATTGATGATGAGTTGTCTTCATTGTTAGATGGAAATTCATAGTCATGAGAATCTGTGACGCTTTCTATGTACATTTAAGTCTCTGATTGTGTATCACTTATTTGCTCTTGTTTTGGTAAATGAGTAGTCCTCCTTTGCATTGTGGATATCCTTCTTAAGCCTGGTATTGGTCTTTGCAGTCTTTCTTCATCTTATTTAAATGGAGGTGCTAAAGTTGTTTCTCTTGGCAAGAGTATTGACAATAACCAAGGATTTGGTTCATCTTCTTGTGTTACACTTGTATCTGTTGCAATGTTTGCTTGCATAGATGATTCAGGTACTGTACTACTGGTTGTCTCTATGTTAGGTTCTTGAAGAAGTTGCCTCATGTCTTCACCATTTGATTATGTGATAGGAGATGTTGGTAGTTTCTTTCTTTTCTGAGGTGGAAAGAAATCCATCCGGCTTACAGGTATGAAATATGAGGGTATCTTTGGCCTGTTCAATATATCCAATGTTCGTTGTCTAGCTTGTGTAATTGGTGGCACATATTTATATCCCAAGCCTTGATTCTTTGGGTTTTCATTTGGCAAAACAGGTTCTAATATTCCTTGCTTTTGTAGCCCTAATCCTGTGGTTTCATCATATCCGTGTTTTTGTAACATCTTGAAGCCATTTCCATATTGATGAAGAGGTATCCTGGGTACTACCATGTCATCCTCCTCTCTATATATCTAGTGATTAGTATCTTTGTTTAGAGATTCTTCTTGTAGATCTCCCCATCTAATGAAGGAACAAGAATCTGAATATTTTACTATTTCTTTGCCTTTATCTTGCTTCATTGTTGTGTTCTGAGGCTTCTCAAAGGATCTTGGAGAAAATGATGATTGTTTGCCATTTGATGTGCTTGAAATGGAATATTCTCCACAACCAACTTCTTTAATATGCAAAGAAGATGTAGTTGGTGTATTTTTCTCTATTTCTTTAATTGATAATGTTTCCATTTGTAGGTGAATAGGAGCTTCTTGATTGTTTGGTACCTGATTGTCTGAGCTTGCCTTTAAATGATTACAATGGTGGAAGGGTTTCAGGTCACCATTGATAATGATATCTATACCATTATATGGGAACTTTACACATTGGTTAAAATTTGATGGTACTGCTTGCATTGCATGTATCCACGGGTGACCTAACAACATATTGTACCCCGATTCTCTATCTAGTACTTGGAAGGCGATATTTGTTGTAGCCGGTCCCACTTGTACTGGTAATGTCACCATACCTTTGGAAGGCCACTCTTCATTGTCATAGGCTTTTATATTGATTCTCTTAGTAGAGCCAATATAATGTTCAGAATATCCCAGAGCTTTGATCAAATGTAGAGTGCAAATGTTGAGGCCCACGCCACCATCTATTAGTACTCTTCAAACCTTTTTTCGGTCAATGAAAGCTTCTAAGTGCAACATATCATTATGCATGAGTCGATTTGTAGGAGCATCCTGTTTAGTGAATGTGACCTTTGAGGCTGACAAGTTTCCCGCCATTGATTGAAATGTGTTCTCATCAATGTCCTTAGCAACAACCGAATCTTGTAAGGCTTTATCCAGGACTTCTTTATGGGTTGGTGATATGTGCAACAACTCAAATAATGAAATTTGGGCTGGAGTTATCTTCAATTGATCCATCATATTATAGTTGCTATTTATTGAAGGCTGGTTTAGAGGTACTCCTTGTAATGTCACTTTCGATCTTCTTGTAATGACGACACAATCTCTGTTTCTAGGATTCATTGTAATTGTAGCTACCATTTTATGTCCTTCACTTAGCGTGTTAATGGCATAGTCAAATGCTGCATATGGTATAATTGGCAATATTGTCTTGTGTATTAGAACTGGAAGCCTTTCCCTTGTCATGTTTGACAAAAGGATCTTTGAAAATGGTATGATTTATATTTGTTTCTTTATTATCCACTATAATCTCACCTTGATCTATGAGATCTTGGATGAGGTTCTTCAATTTTTAGAAGGTTATTGTTTTGTGGCCCTTATTACGGTGATATTCGCAGAAGTTATTGTCATTCCACCAAGAAGGCTTAAATGGACCCGGTCCATATGGCCTAGCGTCTGGTAAAGTTATAGCATTGCTTTGTATCAACTTCTTTAGTGCTGATTCAATGGGTTCTCCAAGGGATGTGAAGTTCCTTCTAGGTGCGCCTATCCTTGGAGGCCTTGGATTATTTGAGTGTAGCACATTGGTGTCATTTGTCTGAGATTGGTTCTTATCCGTTGGCCCTTGTAAACATATTACTGGTTGAGCTCTGTTCACAATATGTGCATCAACAACTCCATCATTTGTGACATTTTTTTTTCTAGACCAAAATATTGGTCTTTCATTGCTTGTGTTGGTGGTTGGTCCACTATCCTTTTGGTGTTTCAATATCCCTTGTTCTAATAGGCCTTTCTCACATTTGATGCCTTTTTCTATAATGTCTTTGAAATTATTCAGGCATTCCATTTGTAATGGATATTTAATCAAAGGCACCATTAAATATGTCTACTTGTTCCGCTTCAAGGATGTGACTGAGGCATCTACGATATAGTCCTCTCCATCTTTGTAAGAATGTAGTGAAACTCTCACCTTCTTTTTGTTTCATTGCACATAAATCCATTAATGTGATTGGATTTTCTATGTTGAAGGCAAAGTTGGATATACACAACTCAGCTAATTCTCCCCATGAAGTAATTTTTGGCGGAAGGTGCAAAAACCATTCTAATGTTGTCCTTCCCAGGCTTTTTAAAAATAATCTCATCAAGTATGTATCATTGTGAGCTACTTCAATGCATACCATAAATAATTCTCTTATATGATCTCGAGGATCTCCTTTCCCTCTATATTTGTCAAATTTTGGCATTTCAAAATGTGGGGGAAAAGGTGGCATGTATAATTTTCTGTCAAAAGGATAAGGACAAAGATCTTCCATGGTATAGCTCTTTTTATCATTCCCTGCTTGTATACATGTCATTTGCTTTTGTAGGTTCTCCATTTGTTGAGTCAAAAGTTCTGTTTGGGTTGTCGGTGTGTTGACTTGATGAATGTTGCCTACAAAAGGGATAGTATTTGAGTACCTTCAGGCTTGTTGAAATGTAGATAATCCAGGTAACTGTGTCCCATAAGTCCCAGCAGGCGATGTGAAGTATGCAAATTGCGGAGTAGCATTTGGTTGAACCAAGATTGTTATCCCTGGATTCACATTCTGACTATTGTAGGAGGAACCAACTAAGACTGCTGGTTGAGTTATATTTGCCAAGGCAGTGGTGTGAGATATTGGAGCTTGTAGCGTCATATTTAGCATTGCCCATGTTGTAAGATTGGCACTTGGTGGTGTCACTGTTGATTGTATTGAGGTTGTAGCCACATTTGGTGTTGCCCACATTGCAAGATTGGCACTTGGTGGTGTCACCGTTGATTATATTGAGGTTGTAGCCATATTTACATTTTGAGACACAGTTTGTGTTGTTGTAGCAATTGTTGCTTGTGTCTGCATTGTAACGGGTATTTGAGGTATATTCTGGCTTAATGTCATACCTTGTGGCATTATTGTTGAAATATCTACCCCTGGCTGTAGTTTGGCCCCATTTTGTACTAAGAGAGAAAGATACCTATCTCTATCACTATTAATGAGAGTGTTGAGGATCATTAATGTTGTGGGGTTTTGTTGGGCTTCTTCGAGCTCTTCCTTTGTCAAATTATGTCGTATTCAATCAAGGGAAGGTATCTTGTTTGGGTTTGTTGACATTGTTGTGGGTGCGTAACCGTGTGTTTTTTACTGTGTGGATAGATCCATATTCCATGTTGGATTGACCAAGGGGTCGTTGTTAGGATCCATTTGATTTTTTGCCTTCTGAGCATGTGTTAATGGCATGAATATTGCTTCAAAGTGATTTTGACTCTCTAAGATGTGTATGCAAGACTTAGTTAAATTTAACTAAATATGTTTCTATGACACCCTAAAATGCAGATGACTTGCTATCTAGGATTTCAAAATTCAGTCACAAGATTTTCAGCGTATTGCCTGAAAGCTTCAAATTCTGCCTCTTCTTTAATTCAGTTTTCTAGGTCTATGTCTATTTGTACTAATTTTGAAACTTCTTCATCTATGACGGCTTGGACTATGTCATATTGGTTTTGATCAATTATTAATTCTTCACCAAGGATATTTAAATCGTCAATTATTTCTAATTGAGTGTTGTTTGCCCCAAGATTTGGTTGTTCAAATGGGAATTGATCATTTCCTTTTAGACCCATGCATTTGAATATTACTATGCAGAAAATGAAGACTCTAAGAATGAATGAATGATATCTAAGATGATGGACACTTTTTCTAACACGATTTGAGGAATGTTGCTATGGTTTTCTCTACCAATTGTCTAATGGCTTGTTTTTGAGCTACTCTTTGTATCTTTTTCTTTAGTTTCTCATCAAGGCGAACAGACTTTCATATTTCATCATCTATGACGGTCTCAACTATGTCATATTGGGCATGATTGACTCTTAACTCCCAAGCGAGGTTATCTAAACCATCAATTATTTGTAATTGGTCAGTGTTTGGTCCAAGATTTGGTTGTTCAAATGGGAA
Source organism: Cryptomeria japonica (assembly GCF_030272615.1). Taxonomy (NCBI): domain Eukaryota; kingdom Viridiplantae; phylum Streptophyta; class Pinopsida; order Cupressales; family Cupressaceae; genus Cryptomeria; species Cryptomeria japonica. The sequence continues at coordinate 426,322,768 of NC_081415.1, forward strand.
TTCTCCATCTCCTCTAATACCCATGGACTTAGGTATGATTCCTATAATCTGACGTAACACTAATCTTAAGGTGAAAGGACTTCTGTGAGGACTTTGTGCGATGACTCTAATGGGACTTCTACATGACCTAGGACCTATGATCACTTGGAAGTAACGTTTTCATCATCTTTGAATTTATGCAAAAAGGTTTGGTTTCGACATTGGTTTTGTTGTTGGCACTTGGTTTTCTTGTTGAAGTTTTTGACCTTGTTGAACACTGAAACTCTTGACTTCGTTTTGATTTAAATCTTGCAATGTTTTGGAATTTGTTGAAGTATAGAAAAGAGCACAACAGTGACATCAAAAAGAATAAAACCATGAATATAGCAATTGTTTAGGAAAGTTTTTCAAATTTCCATGAATGTTGGAATCTTTTTCAAGACCCCACTTTGTTTTCATTGTATTTGGACAATTCGATATTAGACAAACTCTCCTAATGTCAAAAGGTCACAAGTATTATCACATCCCACATCTTGATACTCTGTTAGCTCAAACAACCGTGTCACACCCTAGGGTGCGCCTATTTTTTTGCCTTTTTCCAGAAATTAGACCAAAGAAGATTGCTCCTCAATTGGCTCGTTATCTTGGGAGATTTATGGTGAGTGTCTTGGGGGCAGATTCTTCCTCACCCTTGCATTTTGATAAAGCAAGTGTCTAGTTACTGACTCGTCTTAGATTCTAATTTCTATGGTGTTGAGACAGGGTTTCGTTTGAGTGGTCACAATCAACAGCGTTTTACACTTCGTTGAGGGAGGTCTCCCAGCCTGTAGAGGTTACACTCTATAAATTTTAACACACCGTATAGGCACCGAGGGAGGCATAACTCCGTTGTGAAAACATGTAACACTCATCGCACATGATTTTCATCACATACACATTTGATTATAGTGGCTTGGATTACTTGGCTTTAGTCATTGGCCACTTAGGTCGTTCTCCTCTCACCGACCTTAATGGCGCCCTAAGGGCAACTCAGGAGGGCAGGCCTTCTAAAGGATTTAATTGCATAAAACAAAGGAAAACATTAAAAAAAGGCGTCTGGTTTTTTTATCACCCATTGAAGGGGAGATCATAATACCTATCTGTTAGAATACACAAAAGATAAGGTTTTTTTTATCCCTTCATTGCAATGATTTTCTTTTCTAAGTGGAGATGTTGCTCCACAAAGACATTGTGTTCATTTTAACCAGCATAACAATGATGAAAGTTGTTTTTGTTCTTTATTAAAGCACCAAAAAGAAGTGTTTCTTGTGGTGTGAAAAAGTGGAATAAGTCTGTAAGTTGCAAGACACAACACTTCAATTAAGTCATTACATGTATGGTTAGATAGATATAAGCATGAATATGAAAACCATAACAAATCGACTAATTGCCTTCTAAAAGATGCGAGTATAAGATTGCTCTCAGATTTGTATAAGCAATACCAATGACTAGACTACACCAAAATGAAGGATTTAATCTATATGAGCACGAGATTAAGCGAAATGGATGCAAGATTATGCTAGATGGATGAATAGTAAGCTATATGAATTCAAGAAATCATGAAAATATGCAAAAAGAAATTAAACTAAGATGCAATAATCTGAAAAAGCAAGCACAAAATCTTTAATGATTCCAGAGCAAAAACCGTATAATAACAATAAATCTCCAGGGTGTTTTGAATGAGAGATGAAGGCCAAATTTATAGAGAATCACAAGAGAGATCAAGAAAAAGCACAATTTAGGATAATTAGAATAATTGCGAAATTAGATTCAGTTAACCTTGAGATAGATTCCAATTATAGTTTAATTGAAATGCATCCAGAAAAGAATTTTGAGTTTGCATTGGAGATATAATTCAGTTAATTCCATGCACTTGAGATAAAAATAGGCAATTCTTTGATTTATTCAAGAAAAGAGTCTTTTCAATGCAACTAAACTTCTTTTCTCAAAAGCTTTGAGTTCCAATTTTAGAGAAAATTAATAAATCAATTTAATTGCTTTTCTGATTTCAAGTTCTCAATTTAGAAGAAAGAAATAATATCTCAAGTTTGATTTCTCTCTCAATTCAATTCTTTTATTTTATTTTCAATTTAACTCTTCTTTTGTGATTAATTCCTCTTTTGTGATAAATTAATTCCCTTTTTATGATTAAATGGCAAATTTATTAATTAATTAAATATGCTAGGATATTTAATAAATTAAATAAGATAATTGATCAAAATGATTTTCTTGGAATGATTTGATTAATTAAATAAATATTCAATTAATATAGAATAATTCACTTGACATGTGACATTTGATGATTGAAGAATTAATTAATTGTGTTCAAAGTTGATTTAATTGCCTTTGGTTAGGACCTTGGTGATGTTGTTGAAATTAGGGGCCCATGGTTTAGGTGACCAATTTTAGGGTATTACATTTCTAAGCTACCCCTATAGAAAAATAATAATGTTAGACAATGCACGGTGGGCTATCCAGCCTAATTTGCAAGTTACAGAGTTTTGTCTTTTCATAGACAGAGAGGTATTCTGGTAAAAACCAGAACTATAATAAAACAAAAAACAAAAAACAAAATTTATCAAATGCGACTAACCTACTAATCAAATGCAAATTGATATCATATCAAATGCGACATGATGAACCATCAATTGCGAATTACTATGTAAAGAATTGCGACATGATGACTGATCAATTGCAATGTGATGTGATAGCAATTGCGACTTCTGAATTTTATTTTTATTTTTTATTTTTTCACTTTTAACAAAAAAATAGAAGGAAAGATAGAAGATAGAAGATTTATTCTGCAATGATGTTGTTCTACACTACGCGAGCCAGCACATCGATTTTGTCAAAGAACTTGTACTTGGTTAGAAAACGATGGATGGTTTTGTGATACTAAGCAATTTCCTCTCTTTCTTCAATTTCATGGAGCTCTTTTTCAGCCTTTAGAAGCTTCTGATAAGTTTTTTGTTGTCTCCTATTTTTCTTTGCCTTCCTTGCACCTAAAATTCGGAATGTCGTCTTTCCTACCAGTGAATTAGAAACATTTTATATACAGAAATGATTTTTTCCAGAATTCAATAAACATTCAGGGTTAGATGCGCAATAGAAAATCATGCAAAAATGACACAAGAATTTTTTAATTATCAATCTTTTAGGGAAATTGCGATCTGTTTAAGCGATTGCAACATCCTGTGTGATCAATTGTGACATGTTGTCAGGGCGATTGCAATATGATATGAGCAATTGCGAATTTCTGCATAGGCAATTGCGACATCCAATTTCCTGTGTTCGTACGAACCTGCAAAACGTATCAAAATAAAATCAAAGGTCAGAATGATTCACGTCGGGTTCACCATTGTTTCTATCCCTGAATGTCATGATTTTTTTTGATCTAATTAGCAAATAAGAATGAATCACCAATTCCTAACTAATTGACAAACATCAAACATAATCAATAAAAATCAATACGAAATAAAGAATGAATTCAAATAAAAGACTCCCTCATTCTGTATCTTTGCTTCCATTGTGCTTCTCCAATTTGAGTGGTTGGTGGCTCTCAGGTATTGCACTAATTTCCTGCATACAAATGTTTTGAAGACTGTGATTCTAAAAAAGCTAGATTGAATTAATGAAAAGAGGTTGAATTTATAGATTTTCAACACAAAGGGGGTGAAAAATAGAACTCAAGTGTTGATTGATAAATAACTGATTTAGATTGATCAATGAACTCAATTGATTGATCTGTTAACTCATTTGATTGAGTAGTGAACTAGATTGATTGAAGAGTGAACTGAATAAATGGATTAGTGAACTCACTTGATTGATTAGTGAACTGAATAGATGGATTAGTCAACTCATTTGATTGATTAGTGAGCTCACTTGATTGATTAGCGACCTAAATAGATGGATTAGTGAACTGAATAGATGTATTAGTCATAAAAAGGTGATTGAGAGTTAAAAAGGATGATTGATGAGTTAACTGGGTTAACTGATTAGACATCTGATTTGATCAATTAGTTCTGATTTTAGAATGTGTTGAAGGAATTTGAAATTGAATTTGATTTTCATTTTCAATTTGGATTTGAATCTGGTCATTCGAATGCTGAAATGCACATGAAATTAATTAAAATTCAGATTTGGGGAAATGTGAAATGAAAATAGATGGAATTATTTGGGATGATATTAAATTCGAATTTGGGGAAAATGAAATGAAATTAGATGGAATTATTTGAAATTATAATTTGGGGAATTGGAAGAATAATTAATTAATTTAAATAATTTAAATGAAAATATTTAAACTTAGGAAATAGAATTAATTAAATAATAAAGATTATTTAACTAAAGAATAAATCATAATTAATTAAATAATTAATATTTAATTAATAATTGAGATATGGTTAGCTGATTAAAATGATTTGAGAATAGAAATAAAATAATTAGGAGTGTTGAAGGGCAATGATTAGAAGAAATAGTAGTTTAATCAAATAACTAAAGAATTACTTAAATACATAGATGAATAATTAGTGTAGAATTAATGAGACATTTTTAGGTGTCTACACACACACACACACACACACACACACATTCTTTGGGTTCTTTCATTTAATCAAACGTTGATTGATTTTGGTTAAGCATAATGGTATTAATGGAGTATGTTATTCTAATGAATTGCATAAGGTAATTGAGAAAATTATTCAGAGTAAAATAAGTTATAATGGTTCATTGAAAAAAAAACCTTTGATTAACGGAGTTCATGATGTTTTGTCGTTTTAGTGTTATTGTGGTTTCCTTAGTAATTTTGAATGAATTTTTTTATCCTTGGCCTGATGAGACCTTTTTTTTGCTATTGGATCTTTTCTGTCATTGTGGGAATATTAAGATGAGTTTTTCTATGTAATTGATTTCCAAAGGCTATGGGAGAGAGTTTATGGAATTCTTTATTGTATAGCCATGCTTCTCTTTTGTTGAATTTAAAGTTCAATCCTTGCATGTTTTTGAAGCTAGATGGTGTTTCCTAGCCTACTTTGGATATTCCCTCTATGTTATCTGTTATCCTCGATTTTGACATGGCCAAAATCATGAGGCAACCCTATGAAGATGGTCCATTTCATACCTCATGTCCTTCGGGAAAGGTTAATCGACTGTGTTGGTTAGTCGAATCTGCTTTTTGTCGTTTTTAAGTTAGTAGATTTTTTGCAGTTTTACCTACAAGTCAGATTTTAAAGTCCAACATGCAGGATGTTTATATTTTAAGTCACTTGCATATCGGACTTTAAAGTTTGATGTGCAAGTTTGCAGTTTTTAAGTTGACTACAGGTCGGACTTTAAAGTCTGACCTGCAGTCTTGCCAGGTCAGTCAATTGTAGATCAGACTTTAAAGTCCAACCTGCAGAGGTTTTTAGTTGAAGATCTGACTTTAAAGTCCGACCTGCATGATGCATAATTACATTTAATGCAACTCTCAATTAGGGTTTAATGGGTTTAAATCGAGTTCTAAGTCATTTGTGGTCATTTTCTTCTCTGTGTGCATGCCCTCTTGCCTTCCTTGTGTGGATTTTTCTTGTGATCATACCTTTGAGTTATCTTCATTCTATGGATTTGCATATTTGAGGTAGGTTTTTGTCATTTTTCGTGGTTTCTTTCTTCTTTCATGTTTCATGTTTTTTCCTTCTTCTTTGCGTTTGCATTTGTGCATATAGTTTAGGGTTTTTGTTGGTTAAGTTTCTTGGGTATGTCGGATTTTAAAATCCGAATACCCTAGAAACTTAGTTTTTCCCATTTTATAGTCTCCCACATATCAGATTTTAAAATCCGACATGCGGGAGTTGTTTTTCTCGTGTCTTCACATCTGACTTTAAAGTCCAATGTGAAGAGGTTGTGTTCTTCCCCGATTGACATGTAAGACTTTGAAGTCCGACTTGTCGATCTCTTGTTCTTCCTTTTCCTGACAGGTCAGACTTTAAAGTCCAACATGTCAGGAAGACCTACCTTTCCCTTATCTGCACATCGAACTTTAAAGTCCGATGTGCAAATCACATGTGTTTTTTCCTGGGCGCATGTCATGTTGTTCACCAAAACTGATTAACCCAAGATCACCTGCAAATCAATCTATGAGAAAGTCAATCTTAATCAATGAAACACTTTAGGGCTTGGACAACATAACATAGGACCCTAATGATCCTCCTACACTTCAGGTTCTACTAGACCTAGGGGGGACACCCTTTGATGCATTAAATACAACAGTTACAAACATATGACTGCATCAACAATAAGCAGATAGATAATTCCACAAGCTCAACAAATTAGAAAACACATACAGATTGGCTAGATCTTGTACAAATAATGGATGAAACAGAGCTTAGAATGAATAGAACACAAACCCCTAAACATAAAGGGAAATAGATTTGTCTTTAAATTTGTAAATCTAAAACTATCCTCAAATCTTTCAAAGACCAGTGCCTTGTTCATTGGGCAACATAGTGACACACATAACTGCAAAATGTAAATCGTGGCTGCAAATTTGTTTTCCTTACAAGATATTCCTGCATTAATATCTTATACCAATGCATTACTTGATTCATCCACAAAATTATCAGATCTGGGACACATATTCCATTTATCCTTGACTGATTACAGAATTTAAAACCTTCATTGAAGGATACCTACAAACAATCATACAATCTCATTGAAATTGAAAAATTCCATCCTCCTTGAGGATTCAATTTATAACAATGCAATACATACCTAGAGACAATATTGTGTGGAATTTACTTATGCCTAACACAAGTAAGACCTGCAACTAGAAAACCATCTATGATACTGTAATGTAACCTTTATACCTTGAAAATATCCATAGAATTTTACACATTTGGGTCAAGCAATTCAGAACTGGAAGCCATGAAATATGGAGCACTTCCTCCAAAATTATGGAACCCTTACAATTGAGAAGAAATGGGAATAAGAAGAGGAGGGAAAAAGATCCGATCTGCATAACACACTGCCAAGTGTCCCCTTTCTCCCACTGAATATTTTCCTTTCTCCTTCCCATGGAAAATTATCTCTAAATATCTCATATTTGTTGAAACAAACTTCATTATTGGATTCCTCATTCTGATAGCTTTTCGATGATATATAATACTTGCATATTTGGCCAAAAATTAACCTCTGGGCAAATTAATCCTGGATATGTGCACCATCATTTAAATTTTTGAATTTCACATTATAGTCTGCATTATATATTTAATTTTGATTTTTCAATCCATTTTAACTCCTGACGCCCTGCCATGTGGCAGCTTGTGATTCATCAGGAGGGTCCACTAGGCACCACGTGGGATGACACCTCACCTTTCTCCACTTGTCGACCACTCAGATCGCCACTGAACTGCTTGCTTGTCGCCTCGTGGACCGCCACCTGTCAGCCACATCACCGCCACCTCACTCAGACCCACCAGCTCACTTGCCACTAGACCTGCCACTGTACGCCATGTCATCTTTTTCCATTTCGCGATGGCTAATGGGTGTGCATCTTTACTCCGCAAAATCGCACGCACCGTCTGATCTCCTGCAACCTGCACGATCTTTAATTCTTTGTGGTTTCACGATGCTTAACTGACGAGCATCTCTGCTTCACAAAACAACGCACTTCATTGATCTTCATGGAACTTGCTCGATCTTTAATCTTTTCACCACTTCGTGATGCTTAACTGGCGTGTATCTTCACTCCGCAAAATCGCGTGCACCATCGGATCTCCTGCAACCTGCTCACCAGTTAAGTCACCCTTTCTTTGCAAAAATTTCTTACCTCAGGATTTGTGCTTGCATGGGGTCCACTTGGGCACCCAATCGACACCTTTTGTCAAAAGCCCTTGAGGCTTTGATACTATGAATGTGTGAAGCCTTAGTTTTAAACACCAAAAAGTTTGCCTGCCCAGCCAATGTGGGATAAATACTTTTTGCCTGGAATTGCATTTTGAAGGCTTTCTTTGAGTTTTTTTTTATGGCTACCAGTGGCGTTTGGTAGAAAAAATTCTCCTTGAATCTCTCCTCATCCACGCAGGGAGGATCTGGGCTCATGGTGTGGGGTTTGGCATGCACCTGCTAACATGCATTGGCATTGAAAGATCTATTAATGCTTTCCTCCATATATCACATAGGAATCTGCCATCATTGCACTTGTTTGATTGTAGAAAGTGCCCCTTCCAAGAGCTACAACCTCCATAGAGGGAAAAGCCACACTTGCTACTGGCATTTATTTGCTGCCTTTTAAAATCTTCACCATGCCATGCAGAGGAGTTACTCAAGTAGTTTTATGCCTGCCAATGCATTTGGTTGGGCTTCATTTGCTGAAGTTTAAATGCTGCCCTTACCTCCATTGCACTGGGGGGTTATGCTTGGGCTTTACACCTGCCATAATGCCATTAGTTAAAAGTTTAATGAATACCCCTCCTTCATGTTCAGTTGCCACTCCAATTCATTTACCATGCAGGGAGGAAAGATTTGTTATGACAGATTGCATTGCTTGAAAATTTATGTGGCCTCCAAACACCACGTAGGGAGAAATTAGCTTCATATCTACTACCTTGCATTTATTGAAATCTTCCACAGCTGCTATTTGCATTGGTTTGGAACTTCATTTTAATCCTGTCAAAGGCATTTGCTGCTAATGCAATTTACCTTGGAGTTTATGCCTGGCAATGTTTCACGTGGAGAGGGTAATTTGGCAAAGTCATGGAATTTGGGCTTTACACCTTGCAAATTGAATTTTGCTTATGGTTTCCAATGCCTTAACCAACATCCACACAAGGAGGAGGCCTTGCACTACATCTGCTAATTACATTTGCTGGATAGTTTTAATGCCTTCTTTTGTTAACTGCCAATTTGCAATTTGGTTTAGTAAATGTGCCTCTTTATTGCAACTGCATCGGAGATGAATTTTATCATCATCACTCTTATAACATGTCTCATAATCAAAATCCAAATTTAGATATTCTAAAAATCTTTTAGTAAACAAAGTCATCAATAAAATCAATGTACGAGCATGAGCCAGGTCGGGCCCCAAAGTGGGTCCAACTAATTTTTTTTTTTGTTTTCATGCAACTGACCTTCGAAATGCCTTACGAACCTTAAACACACCTCTGGAATCGATCGACACCATTTTCAGATCATCAAATTGAGTTTTGCAACTTTCAGGCGCCTGCGCCACATTTTTCGCATTTAATCGCAAAGACGTAATTTTCAAACTAGTCAAAACACGTTTCTGGACCTTGCAAACTAACAAGCGTGTACTCTGATATACAAAAATGAACTCTACCAAGTGGTTTCTCTAGATGAATCCTGAGTGAATAAATATTAATGGTCAAAGATGACCAACTAGCTTTGTCGGCACTGCAGACCTGATGAAGTCAATGCGTAGGCAACTCATGATGCCTTTCTTAAAAATATCAAACGATCTCCGTAGACCCTCAAATTTGAGGCATAGGTACCTTGAAGTACATATTAAATCTTAGAATTCTCAGTTTGAACAAAAGTATGATTGGGTGCGAATGGTGCGCTCATGAAAATAGCCACATTAACTGATATAGCATTGAAAATACGGAACACTGAATAAGATGGCTCAAGAAACCCTTTTAAAAACTGATCAAATGGATTGGCAGGAGCTTGAAACTAGAAACATAGCCTGTATTTTATACCAACAATAGCCCAGAACAAACATTCTGACATGAAATTCACCGGGGCAACTTTTACACTTATGCAAAACAGGGCTCCGACTAGCTGCTGAAACAGGGACTTGTCAAACAACACGAACTGCAAACGGATTAAGCTTACCAAACCTAGCAAATGGATTCATAAAGACTTGAAATTTTTCATGTTGACTCACTTTTATGCATAGAATTCAATCAATTTTTAATTTCAACATGAAGATCAACACGACAAAAGATATAGGAGCTCAAAGTAGGCTACTTAATAAAATCTGCATTTGCACCTAAAATGCACTTTCACCTCACCCCTTGAAATGGGTACCTGATAAATTGATCCAAAATGAATTCTAGAAGTTTCAGAACACTTCATTGGCTAAATGAAAGGTGTAGGACACACTTCCCAAGCCTTACCCTTTGAAAACCAACTGGCTCCATTTTACCCTCTCTCTAACTAGGCCATTCAAATTGACTTTTTATGATCATTTGGAAATGCAAAGCAAAATTTTGAAATGGGCCTCTAAACTTGACTCAAATTTAATGAGTCCCAACATGTCAGACTTTCAAGTCCGACATGCAGCTACCTTTAGCAAGTTTTTCATTTGCAGATTGGACTTTAAAGTTCGACCTGCGAAGTTGTTCTACCCTATTCACACATTGGACTTTAAAGTCCGATATGCAAATAGGGTAGAACAACACATATTATTTTCTTTAGTAGGTGAAGGATGTAAATCAAAATATTGTCATCACACTAGACAATGTTTTCTTTAATAGTGTGTTTAAGGGTTCTCTAGTGGAAGAAGTTGTAGACATAACCAAAGATGGTGCTCAAGAGTATTATGAGAAGAATGAAGTGAAATGTAAGAAGATGATTAATACAGTTTTCTTATCTTCAACCAAGGTTTCCACCACTTCAAGAAGGCCTAAATACTTCCATAGGAATGATTTCAATGAAGAATACAATGATATGGTCACTATGCTAGCACGAGTGAAAGGTCTAAGAGATTCTCATTACTTTTAGAATTGGATGTGCTATTACATGAGCATAATAAAAAAAGGGGCAACCAAAATAGATTAGGGTGAGAAGATTAGTGATGCACTTTGTGCACAGTTGAAAGAGGTCAAAACAACACTAAAGTTATATATGACCTCATACCTTGTGTATGCAGCCGCCTCTATGAGGCAATATCTAGGTTTGTCTACAAAGGGTGATAGAAGGTTAGTACTTGTTTGGAACTATTATGATCAGCTTACAATAAATAATTAGGAAAGTCATTTCAGAAGGGTCAATGATGCCTTCTTTACTTTCTAGAAGTGTATGTTTGATAAAGGTTTATACAAGAGAAGACTTTCAGAAGCAACATACAACAGTGTTTCTTTCTTTGGTTGTGTATGATGGACTTGAAAAGCACTGAGAGGGGGGGGGGGGGGGGTGAATCAGTGACACCAAAACACACACTACTTTAAACACTAACCGATAGATGAACTTAACCAAGCAGTTAAACAAAATACATGCTATCCAAAATGAAATAACAACATCCACATAAAGTAGAACATCCACCATAACATGTGTTTATACGTGGAAAACCCAAATAGGTTAAAACCATGGTGAGATGGAGCTCACAAGTTAACTATCTAGAGTAATAGAAAACTGACCGGTTAAGGTCTTACAAAGAGCTCTGCTAGGAGCAAATCTTGTTAGAGATCCCAAGCTTGATTAGAAGCTTATACCTTGTTAAGAGTACTACCCTGTTAAGAGTAACCTTGCTGGAGGATTTTAGAATCCAAACTAATGGATCACCTTGTTAGAGGATTTGTACAATGAAGCTTGTTAGAGCTTACCTAGTTAGGGGATTTAGTTCTGTTGTAATGATTAGAAAACAACAAGAAAGATTTGATCTATTCTGGGTAGCACACGCTTGATCAAATCATTCTAATTACATTCAACACTCCTCTCCATCTAAACACTTATTGCTCTTCGGCAAAAGTATTTGCATAGATTACCTCTACTATATCTCTTCTCTCTTTTTCATCTCGCATGAAATGCTTCACTAAGATGTCTTTAAATAGGCATTTAGACCTTATGTCGGCCATAGGAACACAATTTCCTAGGTGCAGTGTATCTAGACATTTAAACATAACTCATCACAAAAAATGACCGCCAAACAAATGGTGCTGGTAACACATCACAAAATCAGATACTGGTTAGAGCAGTCAATACCGGTTGGAATAAAACTAGTGAATCGTTGTCCAGGAATCTTCCACTTGATCTTCACCTTCAACTTCATCTTCACTTTGATGCCAACTTAGTGTTACCACAGGTTATCTCTTAGGCACATACCAGTTGACACAAAGTACCGATTAGAGATAGACCTTGAACATACCGGTTGGTAGTAACAACCAATTGAAGTTATACCGGTAGTCAATGTAATCATATATGTGTGTGAGAGTGTTTCATCAATGACAATATGTGATGAATACATTACAATTGTCATCAAGCCAACAATGTATTCCCTCAATTTCCTACTTTCACATATATCCACATGGGATGTTTTATAGATGAACCATTCATACTGCCAAGGTATCCTTCTGATAAAATTATTCTCATGGAATTATGTCGATAATTGATTCATGTACATGAGAGGTAGTCAAAAGCTCATAAGATTGGCCTTAAATTTCCAGAAGCCATTGGTCGATATTCAGTGATGACCAACCCAAAGGCCAAAAATATGGAGGAATAAATGCAATGGAATACCATGAGGAGGTTCAAGGATCGTAATAATTTTGATTTTCGTGGGATGAAGAACAAAATCAAGAGGAGCTATACACATGTATATTGGCTTGAAGATGTCTGGGAAGATTGTGGAAATGAGGAAGATGTAAGAAGAATGGATTTCAGTCGACTCAATTTGGAACATATTGAGAACATGGATTTGGCTAGAATCCCATATACAATGGTAGATACCAATGACATAGTAGACCCGGTCTACTTTGAACAAAATATTGCCGATTCTCTTTTGCCACTCATCCAATGGTTCAGAAAAGAAAATAAGCCTATTACCCAAAAAATTGCCCCTATTGGCTAATACTAATGCATGGTTGTTGAAAAAGGGGATTAAAATGAAGCAACTTCCTTCCAGTTCTGGTGATGATGATAATAGTGATGGTACAGTTGGAAAAACAACAAAATTAAGGACCAAGAGAAAAGCAAATGTGCAAGCACCTCCATCAATCTCTTCGATACAATCTAAGGGAATTGGACCTAAAATCAAATTCATTGTCAAAGGGTTAAAGAAAGGAAAATCTACACCAGTTGCATAAGTGAAACAAGTAGAAGACCCTGAGCAACCACCTCTTGAAGAGGTTGAGAAAGAAAAAGAAGAAGAAGAAGGAGAAATTCCTCATTAAGAGGAAATGCAAGTTCAATAACCAACTCATCAAGGTGAGAGTGTTACCCCCACCACTTCACATTTATCAACTCCTACACAAGTTATCATTCATTCTATTTAATTAGATTTATATCAAGTGAAAGAAGAATATGATGATGAGGGGTTGAATATAGAATTACCACAACAGGAGGGTGATTAGCAATATGCTACATTGTCTAGTCTCTCAAGTTTTGATAATGTTCCTATATCTATTATTCAGTGTTCAATTCAGGATTTTAATGAATCTTTGGAGGAGATAACTGTAGAGCAGTAGTTAGTGGGCCTACCTTCCATAAAAATCATGGCTAAAGCTCCACCTATTGTAAGTGCTATTGTTGCAACTAAGACACCATCTACAGTTGTGACCTCAGTTTTTTCAAAGGTGGCATCAATAATGGCTACTACTACTCCATCAATAGAATCACCACCTGTTACCAAAACCTTAGTACCAGTAATTCCATCTTCTATTGCCGCGTCTTCAAGTTAGGATGTGTCTTAGATATCGACTGCTACACAGAAGGAGGAAACAACTCCATATACCAAAGAAGATTTACCACCATGGATGGATTTAGTAGCACCTAAAAGGAAGAAACAAGTGATTTCACCAGATGAATTTGATTTTGACCAGTTGGCTCCTCCCAAAGCCAAAAGCACTAAAAGTCCAAAGATTGTTTCTCGGGTGTTGGTGGATCATGTCACAAAAAGAAAATATGTTGAGGCCATGGTGCCATCTTCAGATAAGAACAAGGATAATATTCAACCTGAAGATTATACTATGCAGACTGTAGACCTTGGAGTGGAGACACATGAGAGTGTCAATTTAGACTCTCAAACTGCTTTCAATTCTCTTGTGTGAAGGTTTGATCAAGAAAGAGACAAAAAGAATGAATGGAAGTAGAAATGTGAGTAGTTGACTAGTGTGCTTCTCAAAGTCATGCAATCTTCTTAAGAGGTTGAGTCGATTGTTTCCAAAATTGATACCAAGGCTCTCAAAAAAGTGGAACAGGTGGGCATCAAGGGCCAAGTAGTGGACAGATGTATTGCTCATTTGAAATTAGAGGGCTCTCATCTTCTAGATTCAATGATTAAGTTGTTGACCAACTTTGAGGTGGTTCAAAGTCAAATGCAACGTTTCAAAACTTCTTTATCTCAAGAGGCCAAAGATATTGAAAAGAGCGTAACTCTTTGGGGTAAAATGGAGGATTTCAGAATGATGTCCTTGTAGAAAACAAGGTAATTTCGACAAGAGAGAAGTACATCCAAACTCTGTCATTATTATCTCATAAAAAGGAAATAATAAGGTCAATGACTATGGAGTTGCATCAGGAAAAGAAAGAAGGCGATGATGAGATTGACCATATTTCAACAAGGATAGCTGAGATTCCTTGTTATTTGTATGATGATAATCAAGAGCTTGTGACCAGTGACACCTTCATACAATAATTTCTTTCTTTAATAGATCACTGTATAGAACAAGATTTCACATCGAGTACATTTAATACGTTGCTCAAAATACAAGTTAGTTTTGAAGTTCTTGCATCAATGTTGAAAGATGGAAGGAAGAGATATGTGAAAGCTAGAGGTATAGTTTCCCAGGTTCGCATCATCACTAGTTCTACCACAATTCCAAACAAAGTTAAGATGGAAGCTTATTTGGCTAAGTTCGAGGAATTCCAAAAATCCAATGAGGAGGAGAAAGATGAATAAAGTGTCCCCGTTGACACTATCTTTTCATGTAGTTGCATTTTTAGTTATTGCAAATTTTCTTGCAGTTTCATTTTCATTTTATGTAGTAGTTGTAGTCAAGTGGGACTGTGCAGTTGAACTAGTCAATTGTGCCCACATTTTTCTCCACTCTTTTCCTATTTAAGGAGGACCTCATTTGTACATATTTATCTTTTATTATTCTTAGCAAAACTCCGCCAAATTTTTCTCTCAACTAAGACTGTGTTTTTTGATGTAAAAGTTGATTCAAGGAAATAAAGATAGCAATCTGCTAGTTTCCAAACTTTGTGTTGGGCCGAAGATTGTGATTATGATTGGAATCATTCGTATGTTTAGCTCTCATAATAATTTCTTATGCACTTGAATCTTTTTGGTGAAACTGTGAATGTTAATAAAAGAGCTTTCTAATTGTGTAAATAGACTTTGTGCTATCTACATAATTGGGAAATTTTTGAACAATTAAGTGATTATGTAGGAAGCTTTGTATTGCTGCCAATTACTTGTAGTTTTAGGAATCATTGATCACATCTTGGAGACTTTGAGCTACAAGTTGAGATTCAAGTTGAAATAGTGGTGATTAAAGTAGTTGCACTCATGTAAGACTTTGAGCTTACATGATTGTCTAGATATTAAGAACCTTTGTCAAGAAGTTCTTTTAGTTGTAAGAAATATCATCAAGTGAAGGGAAAATACATTAATTTTGAAAAAAGAGAATTACATGCCCTAAGCTTACACCCAAATTTTGTTTTCAAAAGCATTTGAAATACCCAAGATTCAAATAGGGAACCTCCCCTTGCTGAGAGGAAAGACTTTGTCTTATCATAGCTATGTGTGAAATATATATTTTGTCATTGGTATGCTAGTGACAAAATATTCACCCAATAGTTTTTTGGCAACTTTGCTGGGGAGCGACGTGCAACCAATATCTTCTCTTTGGGGTTTGCAGTGTGCTTTTCATTGTAATATATGTATAGTTGTTGATTTTCTCAAAGTACTAATCTGGTTGATCGAAGTTACACTCGTGGACAACGAGCAACAAGAATTGTTGATCCTACCTTTGAGTTTTTTTGTTTTTTTTTTTAGGCAAAAGTGGCAAGCCACTATATTATTTATTAATCTGATTCAATGAGGTCAAATGGGAAAGAATCAGTGAAGAAAACCCAACATCATCCCTAATATTTACATATATTTAGATATTCTGAACAAGTGATTACAAAGGATTATCACCCATCGTTATACCAAAACCTGAAGATAAACAACACTAATCTTTGGCAATCTCTAGATACAATAGCCTTGGCATCAAGTACCTAGACATAGAACTTCAACATACAAGACTAATCACCAGTTGAAGACTGCTTATCCAGAAAGGTACAATTAGTAACACAATTGAATCCCAAAGATTCTGATCAATTGGCTGCAAATTTACTGTCGCTATAGTCAGCTGCATGGAATTTGATATATTAGGATCCCTTTGCAATTCAATCATAGCCAGGCCCACTGAGTTTATTCTTTCCACCAAGAAGCTCTACACCAATGATGTGCCGAATAGCTCTTCGGACTGTGTTTATAGTAAAAATTATCCTGCTGATTTGAGATTATCCTGCTGATTTGAGATTTGATGAAGATATAGAGCAATGTTCCATTATTGAAAATGCTGCACATTCAAACCTGTGGCTCTCCAAGCAAATGGTGAATATTTTTGCCCAGTTGAAAGATTGATAATTTTTTGGGAAATTAAAAACCCCATCCTCAGAAAAATTGCTTCTGCCGTATAATTTGACAATTAACTAACCAAATGTGAAATTGGAAATAAAGAATCATGTTTCATATTGAATAATAGTGGCTTCCTCTATGACAAGCCATTCTGTTTCCCCATCGCCAACTCCTCTGGTTCCTGAACAACTCTTGATCTTTATTTGCCAACAGCGGTTGAGCACCAAAGCAATATCTGATGCATTGCTCTGGGTACCAGTCAAGCCTCTTCTTGAATTTAAGATAGGTTCTATCGACATTCAAGGCCCTGGCATGCTCATATTCTTCCCCTTCCCAGGTTTCACCATTTGCATCTTCAGAGACATAATTATGTGCTGCTTGATAATCCAGAAATGTATGCAAAGCGGACAAATATTTTTACTCAGTGCAGCTGTCATTCCAATAGGAGAGGCAAATTGACCCTATGGTTCCAAATCAACATCAACATGTCTATATTTACTGCTAAAACCGTGCTCTGTCTCAAGACCAGTGCCAAGCTTGTGTTGCGGGTTGATCAGAGACCCATGGAGTGAAGATGGAAAGGCGGCCTGAGGTAGCATAGTTGTTTTGAAGCCATAAGAGTCAACAATCTTTTGAATGTCCCTGTCCACGGTTGAGAAATCCTGTCGGACTCGAACATGGGTGAGAACCTGTCTGCTCACATTCATGATAATTGGAGGGGAGCCGTGAGTTAGCTACTGATAGGAATGATTAGGCGGTGTTCCTACAACAATTTGTGGATTTGGCTCATACTAACAATAATTGGATAGAACATCCATTGTGTGAGTAGTCTGACGGCCAGTGTCAGTGTCTTCACTCATAAACTCCTTGCGAGCTTGTCTGACGGGATGTTCTATAATCTTGTGTGCAGCATGATGAAAAATGCGACCATGCTCGCAGTCCTCTGCATTCTCCTGATGCCAAGGGTCAAGACTATCATCGAATTGGATATAGACTTTCGTGCATTGACCAGCTATACCAATATTTCCAGTGTAGGAATCTTTGGAGGTAGCGTGCCTGTGAATGTGACCATGTGTCTTAGCAGGGAGTGTGCCTTGATCACTATGCTTTCCAATGTCTCTGTACTCAAATAGAGATTTATCTTCTCTATTCTGATTTGGATTTGAGGAAGATATAAAAATATGGGAGCACAGGTAAGCCAGTATCCAGAATACCAGCTTCATTATGACTTATTTCTCCATCTAAAAGATGATTGCCCTCATCTTGAATCTCAGATGGATGAGCAGCCATGTAACCAGCTTCCAACAAAGCCCTACCAAGCTCCCGCATATCAAGAGATCCAGCACTATCTTCACCATTTGTCGAATGTCTCCATGTGTCATCCTCCCACCATTCATCCATACTGGAGTTAAGCTCCTGCTCTTGCTCACCAAGCCTGTTTGGTGATTCTGTCCCTGTCAGGCAGTCATCACTTGAAGATGATGATCCTAACAAGGACCCTCTAAACATGCCACCAGTTTGAGATGGTTCCACAGGAATTCATTTGTGAACTCTTATTGTACGCCAACTCAATGGGCTGATCCCACAATTTGGGAGAGGACATCCAAAAATATAGTGTACGCTCTTCAATATGTAGTTTATCAGTCTCAAAAGTGGCATAGATCTGTGCAACAAGCCCAAGGTCTCGACCACATACACCACACTTCATCAATTCAAGATTGATTTCTTCTGCTGGAACTAGCCAGTCTGGCAAGCCACCAATTTTTGTGGTAAAGTGATCAGAAGCTTCACAATTCTCCTATGCCCATGGCCCAGGCATACCCAAGATGGTAATTTCCTGCTAAACTCAGCACTTTAAACATTACTGCTAGTAGAGGCTTCCATGTCATCATGAATAAGATTTTTTAAACCCTTATGTTGCTCAATAAAAGGTAGAGAATGAAAAGTAGAAACAGAAACCCCATCACAACCCAAGTTTGATAAAAAATTTGCAACTTTATTCCCTTCTCTATAAATATGCGAGATGCAAACATCCGAACACTCATCAAGGAGTCTCCAAATTTGGTTAGGAACATATTTTAGTTTCCAAGAAATGATGCGCCTATGTATACAAGCATCAATAATAACTGATGAATCCCCTTCTATATGTAGCCTATTGAAATAGCCTTGTTTAGCTAATAAAAGCCCAACCAACAGGGCGTGAGCCTCAGCAATGTTATTTGTGTCAATAGGCAAGGGAGATACTGTGATTGCTACAACCTCTCCAAGAGAATTTCTAATACATGCTCCAAAACCCGATGGCCCTGGGTTTCCTCTAGAGGCTCCATCAAAATTCAATTTCCAAAAACCATCTGTTGGAGGACGCCAAGTGTTCTTCCGGGGTAAGATATGAGCTGGAGGATGACTAATTTTCCACCCATTTGGAATAAATAATTGTTTCCATTCTTGGACAACTTGGGAATCCCAATGAGTCACAATCAGATTGAATTTAGTCATTTTTAAGCTGGAATTAGTCACTTCCAAAATAGATCTTTCAATACCAATCAAAACAATTTCTAGTGGAAGGGATTCCTTTCTGACAATACGCTTGTTTCATTCCCACCAGATAGCCCAAACTACCGAGGCTGGGATACATTTCCAGAGGTTTGCAAACAATGATTTTTGATAAAGAACTGGCCATGCTTGAAATAGATCCCAAAGGTTGTTTGGCAATGGGGTACAGTACTTAAGTTTATTCAAAATAAAGCACCAGCATTGATAAGCAAATGAACATGTAACAAACAAATGGTCCACAGTTTCATCATGTTCCTCACAAAGAACACATTTAAACAGAGTGGCAATATGTAGTCTACTCAATCTGTCACTAGTTAAAATCCCGTGTTTAAGTGCCAGCCATGAGAAACAACCTGCTTTAGGAAGAACTATCGGATTCCAACAAAATGAAAAAGCTCTGGAATTAGGTTTGTTCAAAACATTCTGTTGTAAAATTTTATACCCCTCTTTCACTGAATAATTACCATCCTTAGCTGGAGCCCAAAAAATCTGATCTTGCGCTTCAGAAAAGTAGACTTGTCTTGAGCTCAAAATATTTTGAAATTGATTAATGTCCTGGGGTGAAAGAGGTAAAGAATTTGGATCCTTCCAAACTATTTTCTTTGAGAATTTACAAACATATTCCACATATTGATTCAACTGGGTCCCCTAATGGATTTCAGCAACTTGAATAATGTTCAAAGAGATCCCACTCTTAGCCAGGGGAATTTGACCATTCCAGGAATCATTCCAAAAGTTAATACTTAGTCCATTATTGACTTCCTAGGAAATATAATCAACTATGATTTTGCGTGAAGCTATCATGAAGTCCCAAATGACCGATCCTTTTGGAGGATTAGAAATAGTGAAGATTCTAGAGGGATCATTGTTATCTAGATATTTTTGCTGCATAATCTTGCACCATGTGGACTGCAACTTACAAAACATGTGCCAAATCAATTTCCCACCAGATGCTTCATTTCTATTGGATAGATCATGTATTCCTGCCCCTCCAGCATTAGGAGTATGTGACATATCTTGCAAAGAAATGAGTGAAATCTTACGAGATTCATCCATATTACCCGACCAAAGGAAACCCTTGATCAATTTATGAATTGTAACTAATACTTTGGATGGGATCTTAAGAACAGCAATAAAATAATTAGGGATTGCAGCTAAGACTGATTTGATCAACAAAATTCTTCCCGCCAGTGACAACCATCTAACTTTCCAAGCTGCAATTCGACTCTGAATACGCTGAATTACCGAAGACCAATATGAAGATTTATTTGAACCCATGAAGAAGGGAATGCCCAAATAGACTGAGGGTAGGAAATCTTTTGAAAAACCCAAGATCTGTATAATTTTATCGGAAACCATTTTCTCAGTGTTGAAAAAATAGATCTTGGATTTCTGAGCATTGATAATTTGACCAGACACTGCTGAGTAAAGATCAAGGATATAAAGAATATGGCGAGCTTCCTGAACATTTGACAAACCAAACAAGAGAGTATCATCTGCAAAAAGAGAATGTGTGATAGATATGTTTGTACCTAAAATGAGAGCTCCTTTCCATTTATTTAGCAAATGTTGATGTGAGATGGCTCTACTAAAAGCTTCAGCCATAATAATAAACAACACTGGAGATAAAGGATCCCCTTGTCGAATCCCTTGTGTAGAAGGGAAAAAACCCACAGGCTTACCATTAATGATCAGTGAAAACCAAGCTCCCGAAATACAAGCCTTAATCCATTTGCACCAAATTTTTGAAAAACCCATTTTAGCAAGTACTTGCAGCAAAAATTTCCAGCAAACTCTGTCATAAGCTTTCATCATATCCAGTTTGATAACAAAGTTAGAAGCTTTGCTTAAATTAATAGAGTGGATAACTTCATGAGCCATGAGAGCCCCTTCCATGGTTTCCCTTCCTGGAACAAATCCACCTTGCTCTGGGGAGATGATACGCAGAATAAGATGCTGCATCCTAAGATATATGGCTTTAGTAATAATCTTGTAGGATAAATTGCATAAAGAGATTGGTCTAAAATCCGCAAAGGTTTGGGGATCCCTAATTTTTGGAATGATGGAAATATTAGTAGTGTTAAAATATTTCAGCATGGATTTAGATCTTCTAGATTCTTCCATAGCCGCCAATAAATCCCAGCCAATTATATTCCAGCAACTTTGGTAAAACAATGCAGTAAAACCATCCGGTCCAGGAGCTTTATCAGGTGGAAAAGAAAAGACAACTTTACGTATTTCTTGAATGGTAAAGGGAGCCATCAGAATAACATTATCCTGTTCTGTTATCACTTGTGGAATAGTATCAAGGAGGTCCTCAACTTGTGATGCAGAAGGAGAAGGCAAAACATCAGGAGCAAGAAGATTCTTAAAAAATTTGACGCCTTCATCTCTGATAAGATTTTCATTGGTCAGGATAATACCGGAGGAAGCGTCTTTGATATGAAAAATGGTACTGTTAGTTCTTTTTTGCTTGGCTGAATTATGGAAAAACTTAGTATTTCTATCCCCATCTTGAAGCCATAATTCTCAAGATTTTTGTCTCGAATACATTTCTTCTCTGGAACACAGTTCCTCCCATTGTTCTTGCAAGTTCTTTTGAGAAGAATATGTTTCTTCATTCATGCCCATTTTAATGATCTGGTTATATACTTCTTCTAGCTGATCTTTGACTATAACCTTTTGTTGAAACACATTTTTGAAAACTATTTGATTCCAAATCCGGATTTGAGACTTGATATATTTTAATTTCATTGCAAATTGATGCATTTTCAGACCTTCCACTGGAGCTTCATTCCACCACTGTTGGACATTATGTAGAAATTTTGGATGCCTGAGCCACATACTTTCAAATTTGAAAGAAGAATGAAAGTGTTGATCGGAACATTTGTTATTGCAATTGAGATTTAAAGAAATAGGAAAATGATCAGATCCTGCCAATGAAAGGATTTCTGAGGAAATATCTGAGCAACTCAACTTCCAATCATTAGATAAGAGAAATCTGTCTAGATGAGCAACAATATTTGCAAATCCAAATCTCTTATTAGTCCAGGTAAATAATCCATTATTTGGGTGAACGTCCATCAGATTGTTATTATCCACAAAAGCATTAAAATCTTGTAGCGTTTTAGGGGGGGGGGATAATACCACCAGTTTTTTCTGAGTGAGCTAATAAAGCATTAAAATCACCTCCAATAACCACTTGCTGTAGATCTTGCATTTGAAGAGAATGTGTGATGGATTCCCATAAACATGCTTTATCCAAAATCGGAGCAGGACCATAAACATTAATCAGGATAAAAGAATTATCAAATGCAGTTATATATATCATCTGCCAATTACTTTCTTGTTGAAGGAGCTGTGAGTTAACTGTAAGAGGATTCCAAAGAACTGCTAAACCGCCAGAAGCACCCAAACCTTGCATATGATAAGATTTCCATTTATTCCAAATTGCAATTGATTTATCATAATTATGTTGGGATAATTTGGTTTCCTGCAACAAAACGATATCTGCCTGCAAAGAATCAATAACTTGTTTGATTCTTTGCCTCTTGTCAGAGGCATTTAAACCTCTGACATTCCAAGAAATGATTTTCATTGGAGACAAGGAGAACACCTAGTTCTCCTTGTCGATCTTTTGATAACAGTGAAACTTCCATCCAATGTTGTTTGAATACCTACAGCGATTTCTGTTTTAGTTTTGGAACCCTTCGGTCTACCTCTTGCCTTTGGTATTTTAGCAATAGGAGCTGTTGTAGTAGGAGTTTGTAATATTGATAAAGGCTGAATTTTAAAGTTATCTTGAATTTGAAAATCATGAGACTGAGTTTCTTGAGGAAACAAGACCGAAGACCTCTGCACTAGCTGATAGATATTGTCCTCTAACCCCAAAGAATCTTCCACCACTGAATTTACATTTCCCGCACCAGAATCCTGAGGAAATTTGTTAGGAACTGTCTGATTTTCAAATTGGTTAATAACTGTCTATTTTTCAAATGCCTGATTTGGGATCAATTTATTCCAGAATTGAAATTCACGAAGCAAATTGTCAATCACAGGTGAATTATAATCCTCAGCTTGCAAACCTTCCTCTTTTGCGATATCAAAAATAATAGAAGTAGTAATTTTAGATAAAATTTGATCACAAATAAAAGTCAAAATCACAGGAGAAGGATGTATAGTAAGGTACCAAATGGGCTGCCTTGGTAATGAAATTGAAAAACTTCTGTTCTGAAAAGTGATCAGACTTAATGACTTTGAAGATACACAATGTTGAGGATCTGTCAGAAGATATGATTTTGATCTCTCCTTTATAGAGGAATCCATTAAAGATGGAGGGGCATACTCCAACAAAAAAGAGTTGCTATTGAAGCACATTCTCTGGAAGAATGCAAAGAGCCAAAAAAATTGTTGAGGATAGACCATGAATGAATCTGACATGAGTTGATCTGCATGAGTATTCTCTTCTTGCATATAGCTATCTATTGAATAATCTCGGCCTCCTGTCATGGAAACTATTTTGTTGGCCTCAGAAGTGTTGCAGTTCATCTTTTTAAATTTCTGAGAGCAAACATTGGGGTTTGAACAATGGTCTGGACAAATTTGTAAGACATCTCTTGACCAGTTTGGCACGTATAACTGAAGTGACCTAGATTATCTTGGAATTTGTGTATCACAGAGGGATCCTGCACCTTAACTGATTGTATCCATTTTCCCCATTTGGATATGAGAGCTATAGTTTGAGGAAATGATTTATTACTCAATAAACACACCCTAACTTCCAAATGAGGGCATTCATACGGAATCAAATCATGCTTCAAAAAAATACCCAATTTGTTAGCTATAATTTCCAATATCTCAGGATCACGATATTCCAAAGGAAGAGAAGGAAAAGAAATCCAATGTGGAAAGAATTGGATGTTTATATCTTCGGGATTAAAATTTGGTATCCACAGCATGGTATATAATCCCACTCCATGATAGAACCACCCCTTCTGCTTGTTAACAACATCTCTTTCTTCTTTCAAATTAAAGATAGCAATAAAGAAATTGGAATCCGAGTCATGATAAAAAATATCTTTAAGTCCAGACCAAGATTTGAAAGCCCAATTCTTGATATCCAAAAAAGATAACGAAGCAAGAGAAAACTTACCCAAGAGAGCTCTCTGCTGAAGAGTAGAAATCGAGCTTTGTAACATTTGATTTGGAAAAGTAACATGCAACTGTTGTTGAGAAGGATTCAGAGGATCTTGATTTTGATCCACATTATTCTGAAGCTTCTCTTGACTGGTATCATGCAACTGTGGACCATGTGCAGGGTTCTGAGGACCTTGATCTACCTTACCCTGAACTTTTTTTCTCCAGATCTTTTTTGGTATGAAGGGGGCTCTATCAATGGTCGAGTCTAACTTCTGTCGATCCAAATCTTTTTGCATCTGGTTAGATTGCAATTGAACAGGTGAATCAAAGGGAGCACCTTCACAGATATCAAATACTGGTTGTTTTTTGAACATCTTATGATTTTGAATCCTCTGTGTGAAAGTAGATTTAAATCGCATATGCGGCTTAGCGGGGACCAATGAATCTGAAGCATTTCGTCGCTGGAAAGAGTGAACCGTTGAGGGATTTTTGTGAAAAAGATTTTCCCGCCCAAAAGAATTTGGTGGCTGAAGCTATTGATGAAGATGAGAGGATTCACCCTTTTCAAAGTAAGGTGAGATCCCAGGTTTAGATGTCAGCTGCGACCTACGATCATGAAAATGAGGATTAAGGAAAAATGGTTTTGCAGGCTGCACAATTGCCTTCCCTTTGAAGATTGATTTATCAGTAGTACTTAGAAGCCTTTTAGAATTAATATCTCTGAAAGGGCATCGCTGAAACGGAAAGGTGGAGTCGATTGGTTGTACAACCGGTGTAGAGGAGAAAATTTGGCTGAAATCATGATCCCGAGCTGGTTTCACAAAAGGTGTAGATGAGAAAATGGAAGAAAATTCATGAAATGCGGGGTCAGAACCAGTTTGTCGCATGTCCTCACACCTGTTTTGATGCTGCACCAGTCCAATCCGCTTGTCCTTGTGGCTGAGTTGATGCTGTTCCAAACCCTTACGTTGTTGATGATGAACCAGGCCATGAAAATCCCCCTCATTCCTATGGATTTGCTGCTCAACGCCCTTACCCTTGCCCTCGAAACCCTTGCCCTTGCCCGTGCGCCCTGTCATTTTGCAGCAACATAATTTTCCCTTTGTGACTCCTCCACGAACACGATCTCCTTTGTAGCGGACGTGAAGTTTTCATCCTACTACACAACGGTCTCCTATAGCAAGTGAGGCGTCAAGTTTGCAAGTTGCGATTATTCCATTTGCAAATCGTTTTGTAATACCACCATATAATTCATTAAGGATGGTTGTCCAAAGTCCTTGGGGTATTGTGTTTGGTCCTTTGAGCCTAACGACACCTTTACATGAACTTCCATAAGGCACAAGAAAGAATTTGCCTAAGTTTTTGGGCAATGGTTCTCAACATCCTGATGAGCACATCACTTCTTTTTATATTGCATGTGGTGTTCTCAGTGTTGAACATGAAGATGTTTCTGTGAAATTGTTTATTGAAACTTTGCAAGGTGCAACTACTGATTGGTTTTATCATCTTCCAAATAATTGTATTACAAATTGGGCTAGCCTCAGAACAAGGTTCGAGGCAAGGTTCAAGCCTGCTAAAGATGATCATGCGCTTTTAGTGCAATTGCCTCAAATGAAGAAAGAGCCACAAGAGCCTATGCAAGAATTTATGACAAAGTTTAATAAGTTGGCCAATCATATTCCAACCGCTTCTCAACCTACTGCTAGAAACTTACAATGTTTCTTTATTAATGCTCAATTTCTAGAAGTAAGTTTTCTTTTGCGTAGGGATAATCTTGTAGATTTGGCTACTGCACAATAGATGGCCATATCAGTTGAGGATTATCTTATCCTTGCTGGTAAGATAAGAAAGGATCCTAACAAGATTAGGAATAGTCAAATTGTTGATGTATCACCTTCTTCAACAAATTGTACTGATCCTATGATTCAAAAGCTAGCAAATGAGTTGTTAGCACTTAAGAAGCAAATTTCCCCTCAAGGGTTTACTTCTTACCGTGATTTTCCAAGGAGGACTTATCCAAATAATGCTTGCAATTATGTTGCGCGGAACTCCTTTACCAAATCCACCAAAGGACAACTCCATTCCTAAAGACAATGTGAAGGATAAAAATGTGAGTGCTCTTTTGATTGCTGCAAATGTTTCTGCACCTGTTAATTCTTCTGCACCTGCATCAAAGACCAGTGCACCTAATATTTCAAGTTCTCAAAATGTGAACCTTAACCAATCTTTGATGAATTCTTTTTAGTCATTTGATATTATAGATCATGCTAGAAAAATTAAAGTATAAATGTCTGAAGTAGAATATTTGAGATCCAATGCGGATCAATTTGATCGATTGGTCAAATTTGTAAAAGCAAAAAATACTTCCTCAAGTAATCCTCCCAAATCCAACATATCCCAAAAATAATTTAGTGAGTTTTTCTTATCCAACAAAAAAGATAGAACCATTTTATATCTCCTTGTTGATTAATGGTCATAGGTTAAGTAATTGTGTAATTGATTCTAGAGCATCTGACAATGTTATGCCGGCCAAAGTTGCCGACACTCTTGGTTTAACCTTGACTATGATGTTTGGTAGATGCTTTTCTATGGATAAAAAGCAAGTCCCACTAATAGGTCAAATTAAGGATGTACAATTTTATTTTACCGCATTCCCAAACAAGAAGATCAAAATGATAGTATTAGTAGTTGATGTGCTGAATTCCTATGACATATTATTAGGAAGGAATTTTTGTAGAGATGTTGGAGGAGAATTGAATATGGATATGACTGAAGAATGTATTCCCATCAAGGGTGAGATCAAAAAGTTGTATCTAGAAAAGAAATCACAATACACCATTGTGAAATCTGACGATCAACGGGTTCAGATTCTTTTTGAGTCATCAAGTATGGGAAATTATTTCTTATATGTTGATGATGAGTTCAAAGTTGTACCTGAAGTAGAGGATGCCATTTCACTTGATGAAAGTTCAAGTGATTGTGAGAGTATTGCTGCTGAATCTATGGGATCCTCAACTCCACAAGAGCAACTTCTCAATTTTGATACTGTCAGTGTTGGTGATCCAAATGATGTTTAGATATTAGAGTTTGATGGTAGTTGTTCTTCCACCAGATCAGGGGCAGGTATTGTTTTGGTGTCTCCTGATGGTAAAATATTCCCATTTTCTTTCAAGTTACAGTTTGACAATACTAATAATACTGTTGAGTATGAATCTCTTCTTTTGGGAATGAAAGTTGCTCAAAAGAAAGGAATTAAGAATCTAAATGCTTAGGGAGATGCTAAATTGATTGTTTGTCAAGTTAGAAATATCTATCAGACAAGAAGCAATAGGCTAAAGCATTATCACAATCTTGTGTGGGACTCAATTGAGGTGTTTGATGCCTTTGATCTATCTGTTGTTTCCTAGGAATTCAATGACAAAGAGGATTCCTTAGTAGTATTCGTAACCTTGTTGATTCCGCATAAGGATTTTCCAGGACCGACATAATGAAGATCTCACCAGACAACTCACTGAAGCAAATGGGAAATTGGAAAAGCTCAAAAAAAGTTCTACCTTGCTAGAAGAGAAAATTCAATCACAAAGGATGAATGGTGATACCTTTGGACTTGGTTTTCACACATTTGAAAAAGGAGAATCCTCCGGCACCAAGAGCAACACTCATAAGAAAAAATATGCTCCTAAGGCTAAAAAGCCTACCGGTAAGAAGGTCTTTAAACCTGTTTGTTTTGTTTGCCATAAACCTGGTCACACTGCAAATGTTTGTAGAAACAATCCTAATGGAAATGCAAGATACAATAAAAATAATAGGTATATGTCCAAGAAATTTGAAGGTCATCGTTTCACATACAAAATGTATGGACATAGATCATTTGAATGCAGATATGGAGCAAATAATCTAGTTCTTAAACTATTTTAATTATTGCTAGAGTTGATAATAATGTGTATGATATAATCACTTTATCAAGTCGTGGCACTTAATGATAACCAGAGAAACCAAGGTCATCGTGATACTTTTCTGCGTTTCTCTGTCACACGCCATTAATGGCTCGGTTATTTCCTTCAGCAAATGGGTAATAGTCTCAACATCATCCACTATTTTTACAAGCAAAGATTGGGCTAACTACTGCCATTGATTATTGCACAAGGTGGTCTGAAGCCTAACCCCTGAAATTGTGCACAAGGTTATAGACTTAAACCTGGGACATAACCACAAAAACCATTCTTAACCTATATTATTCAATCAATTACTCTTCTTCATCTTCATTCATGGCCTTGCCAGATCAAGTGTAGCTACTCCCATCAAGTAGCACTTGGTTCCGCTCTTTGCCGATTCTGCACTCTATCGGTTCTCTCTTCTCTTTGCTACACTGTTGCTCTCCACCAATACTACACTATGCCGGTTCTATGCTTGCCTTCTATGCAGTCTTCTGCATAGAAGGGCTTTTCCAATTTCAAACTTGGAGAGGTTAAAATAAATTGAAAATGATACTTTGACCCCTTATATAGCCCAAAACCTAATTTTTCAACTTTCTCCGATAGACATGAAAATTACAACTATATGTAATCCTAGTTACATATATAGCCCAAAACCTTGGAATCCTCTTGTGAACTGATTATAATTAACTATTATAATTGAACTTAATACCTTGGTTTCTCTGTACTTATCATAACCGAAGCATCCTATGAACTTAACCTGCTTATTAACTGAGAGATGTTTTCTTGAAAAGAAAATTTCATACAAGTAAAATCTAAAGTCTTAAATTAGGTTTGGCCTTTCAATGATAAATTAAAATTTGTGTTTACTAAAGAGCCTTGCAACTGATAATATGGTATAAGTCCTCACTGGAATGCTCAAGGTTATAGACTTAAACTTGGGACATAACCACAAAAACCATTCTTAACCTATATTATTCATCAAATTACTCTTCTTCATCTTCGCTCATGACCTTGCCAGATCAAGTGTAGCTACTCCCATCAAGTAGCACTGGGACATAACCACAAAAACCTGGGATATATTTACCCTTGATCGATATAGAATGCTCAAGTTTATAGACTTAAACTTGGGACATAACCACAAAAATCATTCTTAACCTATATCATTCATCCAATTACTCTTCTTCATCTTCACTCATGGCCTTAAAAATTGATATATTTAAACTTGGGACATAACCACAAAAACCTGGGATATATTTACCCTTGATCCATATAGAATGCTCAAGGTTATAGACTTAAACATGGGACATAACCACAAAAACCATTCTTAACCTATATTATTCATCCAATTACTCTTCTTCATCTTCACTCATGGCCTTGCCAGATCAAGTGTAGCTACTCCCATCAAGTAGCACTGGGACATAACCACAAAAACCTGGGATATATTTACCCTTGATCCATATAGAATGCTCAAGTTTATAGACTTAAACCTAGGACATAACCACAAAAACCATTCTTAACCTATATTATTCATCCAATTACTCTTCTTCATCTTCGCTCATGGCCTTAACAATTGATATATTTAAACTCAGGACATAACCACAAAAACTTGGGATATATTTACCCTTGATCCATATAGAATGCTCAAGGTTATAGAATTAAACCTGGGACATAACCACAAAAACCATTCTTAACCTATATTATTCATCCAATTACTCTTCTTCATCTTCGCTCATGGCCTTGCCAGATCAAGTGTAGATACTCTTGATTTTTGATAAATAGGCCTTCTTGTTTATATAAGTCAATAGAGATGGTTTATTAAGTCAATATAAATCAATGAACAAGCTGAGTTGGAGGTTCTTCCTCCTCTTCTGAATATTTTGATTGAAGGATGATTTTTCTTGGTTTTGTTTTGATTTATTATTGGTTGGCAGAGAGTAGAACCAAGTGTTACTTGATGGGAGTAGCTACACTTGATCTGGCAAGGCCATGAGCAAAGATGAAGAAGAGTAATTGGATGAATAATATAGGTTAAGAATGGTTTTTGTGGTTATGTCCCAGGTTTAAGTCTATAGCCTTGAGAATTCTATATGGATCAAGGGTAAATATATCCCAGGTTTTTGTGGTTATGTCTCAGTGCTACTTGATGGGAGTAGCTATGCTTTTCATCATAACCTAGGCCTTCCTAACAATTTTACCTTTTTCATCCTATTTGTTTTTGAATACCCATTTAGTTCCAATCACATATGAATCCAAGATCAAATGGCAATTGGATGAGAAATTATGATAACCGAGGTAACATGAACTGGCAAAGACCCTATGTCAACCAGTTTAGTCCATTTGAGATGAAAAAGGTAACAAATGTCATTTGCACCATCTGTAACAATTTTGGTCATGTGGCTATGAATTGCAGAAGGAGAATTGGAAGAGGCAATGCAAGACCTTGGAGATCATCTAGAATGGCCTGCTATTATTGTCATAAATCAAGACACATAGCAAAGTTTTGTAGATCCAAAAAGAACAAACTGGTTAATCATTCTAAAGACCAGAAAGGCAAGTAGAAGGTCAATATTGAAGAAACCAGAGAAGAAATTAATTGAATATGGAAAAAGAAGAGTGATGATATACTTGGAGAGGAAACTAATCCTTCACCCAGTATGGAGAATCCTGCACTGATGAATTGAGCTTTTAATGTGGCTAAGGGGAGCATAGCGGTAAATCTACTTCCGGATCCCTTGAAAAGAATGAGTGGTAAGGGAATTTGAATGCATGGAATTTTGATAACTTTCTGTCAATCGATTATCAACTGGTTTTTAATCTATCAATATTGTATGCATCATTAAGCGATGTAATTAGGGTTTGTAACCCTAATGGGTGAGAATTTAATGTAGTAGGTAAAAAGGATAAAAGTGAGTTTTACTTTATTATTTTTACCCTAATGCATTCGAGAAAGAATTTTTGAGCACTTGCAGAGCAAATAAAGGATTGCTAGCTGATTTTAGTTGAAGTTGTATCATGATTTGAGTGATCAAGATGATTTGAAGGTTAGTGAAGACTGAACTGGTGTGCACTTGAGTAATCAACTGGTAAACAAGGCAACACACATTAACTAAGGTATTTATTTGAGAAATCCTACTTCGAATCTAGTCTATCTGAAATGGCATCTTCTAAACCAGTAGAGAAATTGATGATCACATCTGAACCTATGGAGGTTGTGAAGTCAGAACTAATTGTGTCTTATAATACCTTACCTCAAGTTCCTAACAGTGTCGTAGTGAAAGGAGATTTATCTAGCTACATTGATTGCAAAATTGAGGATTTAGGATCATTTTCAATATATTCTCAGTTGAAATCCCTTTGCAATGAAAATAAAAAGATTCAACCCAAGTATATTAGGGTTTATGAGAAAGGTTTTCATAATGTAGCTTATTTTCTTGAAGATTTTGAAGAGGAACATATCTGAATTATTCTGAGTCGTGTTCATGGGGGAAACATGTATTTGGAAATGCCTCACACTATAACCAAGGAGGCTATTCAAGTAGTAACTGGTTTTTGCTCAATCGGTGAAGTACCTAAGATGAGGCGAATTTCAAAAGAGATAGTAAACACTTTAACCTCATCAACCTCTGATGGGCATGCTTTTTCTGTCAATAACATCAAGGACCCAACGGTTAAGTTGGCAACTATGGTTATAGGCTACCAGATATTCTATTCCAGTAGAATGAACAATGTACCATCTGCAACAGTGCATACTGCTTATAAAATGATAGCTAAAAATGCCAATTATGACCTATGTGAGGCCATAAGGAGCCAATTGATGTTTAATCTTTAGTCTATCAAGAAGGACAATAGTCAAAGGTCAGTTGTTGATTGGTCTATTCTTTTATTTCCAAAATTTCCTATCAGGAATTGGTGATCTTGAATGGTCTAAGGATCTACTAGTAATTTCCCATATTAAGAACAACATTAAGGCTATGAGGAACACATTCTTTGCTACAATGAATAAATATTTCAATGAATTTAAGAAGAAAATGAGTATGAGGGTAAGGCTACCTGAGGATATGGTGAAAAAATTCACTAAGGACATTATTTTCATAGTCACCACTGATTTCTGTCTGATGGAGGCTATTCAGCCTAGAAAAGATGGAATGGAAGACATGAGCTATGAAGTCAATTATGAATTATTGATTGGTTATGCCAATAACCTGTTGGCATCTCCACTAGACAAAAAGAAGACAAGATTGGATACAGTTGAAGTTCAAACTGCAAAATCTGAAACCAGTAGTGTTCCAACTATAAGTGGTAGAGGTAAGAGGAAGAAGGCTGAGCAAGCACCTCCGGTGGTAAAAAGTTCTAGAGTGACACGAAGTGTCCAAACTAAAAAGGAACCGAAACCTAAAGTATATGTAAAGAAGGAGACTGCATCAAAGAAAAGAGGTCAGAAACAGATTCTCCAAGCAGAATCTGAAAGTACTAATACTAATGAGGAACCCAAGAAAGTGAAAGCAACTGGTAAAGTAGCCAAACTAGTGAAAGAAGTGCCAAAGGCAACCGTGCCTATTAATGTATTAACTTACAAGACTAAGACTAACTTTGAGAGAACGATGAAGACATCAAGAAGAAACAAATCTCATAATGTCAAAGATCATTTTGATTCATTCAATGAAGATTAGAACGAACAAATTTGTCAACAGGTAATCAGTTATTTGTGCCATTACAATAGATTACCTCATGATCTTGAAAATGATATTTCTAATTACTTACATACTATTCTTTTGAATAAATGGGAGGAAGCTTGAAATAAAGAAAAATAAATTATAGATGATGTATTTGTGCAATATTTTTCTGATTTGTCAAAGGATGAGTTAAATGAATTGCTTGATAAGTACAAAATCCAATTTGCTTTCAAGGCAAAAAGATTGAAGCTACTCAGTGGAAAGGTGCAACATGTTGAAACTGAGACTCATCAAATTGCTCGTAATATCCAACAGATGCAAGAGCTTATACATTCTCCTAAGGATGATCAAGATACTATTGATGTACCTGAAATGAATGAGGAAGAAATTGTGTGAGCTGATATTGTCTATCCTGTCAAGAAGAAGGATGACACTATTTCCCAATGAGTCATACTTGTTGATGATATTCAAGAAGCAATAGATCTATCTAGAAATGTTATTGCACCATATATGCATCCACTGACAATTTTAGACTCACAGGTTACTTCAGTTGAGATACCGAAAACTCAACTGGGAGTGGATATTCCACTAGCCAAGGAACAACCAGTGAAACCCCAAATCCCACCGGTTTCACAGGCCACTTAGAAGGAATGTGATAAAAAAGTTGATACACAGATTTCTGAATAGGAATTGAAGAAAGAACAAGAGAAAGAAAAGATTAATAAGGTAACATCTCCTGAATCGGTAAAATCATTAGTCATACATCAGACTAATGAAGATGATGATGACTCATCAGGCATCTCAGGGCCTATAATTGTTGATAACATGAGTGCATTAGAAATGATGAAGATTGCAACTGTCATGCAATCTAGGGTAAAAAAGAAGAGATTTAAAGATCAGAGAATGGAAGCAGAAACCATTCAGAATGCTGTGGATATTCTGACAAGTCTAGTACTGAAAAACTACTATAGGGCATTTGACAACTCCTATTTACAAACTTGGTCAATTGGTTCTTGATGCATATGACCAACTTAAGTCCGTAGAAGAAGCAGTGCAAACTTATGTTGAGAAGATTTACAGGAAGAAGCTTGGAGAGTAGCTTATGAAAGAGATTGATACAGGAAAAATTACTCTATCTCTTAATAAAAATTTATTAAACAAAACTATTGAAACAAGAGGTAAAATTATTTCATCTACTTCTAATGTTTCATTCTTTTATTGTAATATCAATAACAGGTGAATTGAAACAAGGAAAGAGCTAGAGAAGATATGCAATGCGTATGTACCGCTACAAGATTCTATTTTTGCTTTTGGCAAATCTGTGGATGATTTACAAAATAGGTTAGATACCTATGATTTTGAAAAGGCAAAAAGACTCCGATCCTTGAAGGAATTGAAGAATCTACTCAAACCCCAATTGGACATATTGCAAAGAGCCTACAAGAATGTAGAAGCAATCTTGGCTACTCCAGAGACATGTACACTTGATTCAATGGAAGAGTTATGTACTTATATTATGACCACAATTGAGATCATTGAGAACTTGCTGGAGACACAGGAACATGCTTTTTCTCAATTGAAGAGAAACTTTAGTGACATTTTTCTGAGGATTGCACTGCATACATCTTGATCCATATTTTCAAGTTTTTGTATATGTAAAACAATTTGATACAAATTTTTCTATATATATATATATGTGTGTGTGTGTGTATTTTGCTTTTCAATTTGGCATTGTTTTCAAAGGGGGAGTAGAAATATGTATGTGCGTTGTGAAAATTTTGTATGTTGTATGTAGTAAGGGGGAGTATATATATATATATGTGTGTGTGTGTGTGTGTGTGTGTGTGTGTGTGTACAATTTTTTTTTGTAAGCACAGTTAGTGGTATTGCTGTAAAACTTTCTAAGTGTTGCCATCAATGCCAAAGGGGGAGATTGTTGGCTTAATGATGATTATAATGAATAACTTCATATGTCACTGATGAAACACATACACACACATATGTTCATATTGTCTACCGGTGTGACTTCAAAGTTGTTTATATTACAACCGGTATACTAGAAGTTTATATCTAATTGGTACATGGTGGCAACCGGTATATACATGGAGACAACCAGTGTGTATTTATATATGGATATACATAACTCAGCAACAACCTAAATATCCAATGGAGATTATCAAAGGAGCATCAAAGGAAAAATGGTTTATATGTTTAACTCCAACCGGTATTGTTGTTCCAACCAGTATTTATTGATTACGTGATGAGTTATCACTAGTCGTGATGAGTTATCCTTACCGATAATTTTTGGCGGTATTTTTATGATGAGTTATGATTGTTTGACCTAGGAAATTGTGATATGATTTCTAGATGTTGACATGAAATCTAAATGTCTATATATTGACATCACAATGAATTATTTTGAATGAGCTAAGGAGATATGTTATGAGATTATTTGATGCAAAGGAAGAAGTGTTAAGTTGTAGAGTATGTTGGTAATAAAGTTTTGAGTGCGCAGAAGAGGATCTATTCAAGCAAGTTGTGCTACTACTAGATCACACCACATGTTGTTTTCTAATCACTGCAATAGTCAAATCCCTAATCGGGTAAGCTCTAACAAGCTTCATTGTACAAATCCTCTAACTAGGTGATCCGTTAGTTTGGATTTAGAAATCCTCTACCGAGGTTACTCCTTACGAGTTACTACCTTTAACAGGGTATAGATTTTAACTAAGCTTAGGGATCTTTAACAGGATTCACTCCTAGCATAGAAACTTTTTGTAGACCTTAACCGGTCAATTATCTTTTATTGTAGATAGTTAACTCATGAGTCCCATCTCACCGTGGTTTTTCCCATTTGGGTTTTCCACGTATAAACACTTGTGTTATGGTGGATGTTTTACTTATTGTGGATGATGTTATATCATTTTGGATTGCATGCATAGTGTTTAACAAACTTGTTAAGTATATCTACCGATCAATGTTTAAAGTAGTATTTATTTTGGTGTCACTGATTCACCCCCCCCTCTCAGTGCTTTACAAGTCCATCAAAGTAAACTTCTTGTGAAGGTTCAAAACAGACTCGCCACATAGTTGACATGATGAAAGGGAAATCTCTTTTCAAATGAACTCATGAAGGAAATAAATCCTTCCATGACATTAAGGAAGCCATGGCGAATGCTCCAGTTTTGGTGTGTCTCGATTACACCAAAGAGTTTATTATGTATAGTTATGCATTTGATCATACCTGTTTGGCTATACTGATGTGGAAGAATAATGAGGGTGTTGAATCATCGATTGCATTCATGAGTTTCCCATTGAAGGCCCATGAATTGAAATACTAAAAAATGGAGAAGCATGCCTTTGCCATGGTCAAAGCGGTAATATTTTAGATTTTAGATTATAAATTCACATGTCATTTCACTTGTTCCTGATGTTATTGTCAAGTCAATTCCAACACAATAGGAATTTGGAACTAAAAGGGGCAACTGGGTTGGCAAAATTAAAGAATATGACATGGAAATTAAGCCTATTAAGTTGGTTTGTGGAAAAGTTTTGTGTCAGTTGATCGCCGATAACAAATTAAGTGATGAGGTAGTGCTTGAAAATGAAGGCATGCATGAAGATATTCCCCAAGGTTCTATTTGTTAGCACCACTGATGAGTGGTATTCTGACTTGGCATATCTTTTAACATATGGTGAGTGTCCCGCACACCTATCACGTAATGAAAGGTGGAATTTCAAGTTCAAAGAGGTGAACTTTGTCTTATGGGAAAATGGTTTGTATAAGAAGGGTTTGGATGGAAATTTCTTGCATTGCATTGGCAAACAACAACAAGTAAGGTTACTTCAAGATTTCCATGATCTTGCTTGTGGAGGACACTTGTATACCCCTATCATTGCACACAAAATTTTGCATGCAAGATACTATTAGCCAACCTTGTTTAAGGATGCATATAGTTGGGTTCATAAATGCAAACAATGCCAGTAGTTTTTTGGTAAGCCTAAGCTGGCTACACTTCCTCTCAAGCCAGTGGTAATTGAAGAGCCATTCCTGTAGTGGGGATTGGATTTTGTTGGACCTATCAATCCATCATCTAGTGTAGATCACATGTATATTCTCACTGCTACAGATTACTTCACCAAGTGGGTGGAGGGAATTCCAACAAGGCAAGCTACTTCAACAGTGGTTTGTCAAATTTTGAAAGAGAACATTATTTTAAGGTTTGGTGTTCCTCATAAGATTGTCACTGATAACACTCCTTGTTTTTCATCTTATGAGATCATTGAATTTTGTTTTGAATATGTATTACCCTTTCACACTCGTCTGATTATTATCCACAAGGGAATGGTCAGGCTGAGTCAAGCAACAAGAATCTAGTTACAATTATCAGGAAGCTTGTTGATGAGAGACAACAGACTTGGCGCAAGACTCTCTATGATGTGATATGGGCGGATCGTATAACTCCTAAGAGAGCAATCGACATGTCACCATTCCAACTTCTGTATGGAATGAATGTCGGGATTCCTATCACTTTAGAATTTCCAACATTGAAGCTTTCCAAGGCTGTTGAAGATGAGACCTACCTAAATTTGCTTGATAAGCAGATAATGTTTCGATCTCAATTGGAAGAAATAAGGGCATAGGTGGTAGATAGAATTGTTGCACACCAAAGCCAATTGAAGGTGTTATTTGACAAGAAGACAACTTCTCATGAGTTCACAGTTTGTGATCAAGTCTTGTTATGGGACAAGAGGAGGGAGCCAAATGGAATGCATGGGAAATTTGATTCTTTATGGAGAGGCCCATTCACTATTCATGAAGAATGTGGTGAGTATAGTTACTTGCTCGCATATCCTGATTTTACCCCATTATCACTACCTCATAGTGGAGAACATTTGAAGCTCTTTATTCAATAAAGAGCATCACAAGAACAAAGTTGTACATATTGTAAATATTTGTATAGTGTTTCTTTAATATCTTTTTGTTTCCTGACTCTATAGCCCAATGGATACAGGCATTCGGAGTTCTAGATTCTACAATCTTCAAGTGGTGAAGCTTGTTCTCTAGTTAGAGCCAGCTATTGTCATTAATTTTGGCATGGCCAAAATTGTGAGGTAGCCCTACGAAACTAGTCCGTTTCGTACCTCACGTCCTTGGAAAAAGGTTAATCGACTTTGTCGATTAGTCGAATCTGATTTTTGTCATTTTTAAGTTAGTAGATTTTTTGCAATTTTACCTGTAGGTCAGACTTTAAAGTCTGACGTGCAGGATGTTTATATTTTAAGTCACTTGCATATTAGACTTTAAAACTTGATGTGCAAGTTTGCAGTTTTTAAGTTGACTATAGGTCAGACTTTAAAGTCCAACTTGTAGTCTTGTCAGGCTAGTCAGTTGCAAACCGAACTTTAAAGTCCAACCTGCAAGGGTTTTTAGTTGCAAACCGGACTTTAAAGTTTGACCTGCATGACATGCAATTGTATTTAATGCAACTCTTAATTAGGGTTTAAATCAAGTTTTAAGTCATTTGCTCCTCTGTGTGCGTACCCTCTTTCCTTGTGTAGATTTTGCTCGTGATTGTACCTTTGTGTGATCTTCGTTTTGTAGATCTAAATATTTGAGGTAGGTTTTTGTCATTTTCATGGTTTCTTTCCTCTTCTTCCATGTTGCGTGGTTTTTCCTTCTTCTTTGCATTTGTGTTTATGCTTATAGATTAGGGTTTTTGTTTTTGTTGGTTAAGTTTCTAGGGTATGTCAGATTTTAAAATCCGAATACCCTAGAAACTTAGATTTTCCCATTTTACAGTCTCCCACATGTCGAATTTTAAAATCTAACATGCAGGAGTTGTTTTGCCCATGTCTTCACATTGAACTTTAAAGTCCGATGTGAAGAGGTTGTGTTCTTCCCCGATCGACATGTCGGACTTCAAAGTCCGACTTGTCGATCTCTTGTTCTTCCTTTTCCTGACAGGTCAGACTTTAAAGTTTGACATGTCAGGAAGACCTGCCTTTCCCTTATCTGCACATGAGACTTTAAAGTCCAATGTCCAGATCACATGAGTTTTTCCCTAGCCACTTCTCGGACTTTAAAATTTGATTTGACATGCAGCTACCTTTAGCAAGTTTTCACTTGCAGGTCGGACTTTAAGTTGTTCTACCCTATCTGCACATCGAACTTTAAAGTCCGATATGCTTCTTTCCTGGTAGCAGCTCATGATCCAGATTTTGTACTTGCAGTGGTAGATCATTTCAATCCTAATACAAGACAGGTGAAGGATGTAAATCAAAATGTTGCCATGACACTAGAGAGTGTTTTCTTTAACAATGGGTTCTCTAGTGGAAGAAGTAGCAGACATAACCAAAGATGGTGCTCAAGAGTTTTATGAGAAGAACGAAGTGAAATGTAAGAAGATGATTAATGCAATTTTCTTATCTTCAGCTAGGGTTTCCACCACTTCAGGATGGCCTAAATACTTCCATAGGAGTGATTTAAATGAAGAATACAATGATATGGTCACTATGCTAGCACGAGTGAAAGGTCTAAGAGATTCTCATTACTTTTAGAACTGGCTGTGCTATTAAATAAGCATAATAAAAAAAGGGGCAACTAAAATAGTTTGGGGTGAGAAGATTAGTGATGCACTTTGGGCTCAGTTAAAAGAGGTCAAAACAACACTGAAGTTATATATGACCTCATACCTTGTGTATGCAGCCTCCTCTATGAGGCAATATGTAGGTTTGTCTAAAAAGTGTGATAGAAGGTTAGTACCTATTTGGAACTATTATGATTGGCTTACAATCAATAATCAAGGAAGTCATTTCAGAAAGGTCAATGATTCCTTCTTTGCTATCTGGAAGTGTATGTTTGATAAAGGTTTAGAGAAGAGAAGACTTTCAGAAGCAACATACAACAAAGTTTCTTTCTTTGGTTATGTATTCCTTTAATTTCCTACTTTCACATATATGCGCATAGGATATTTTACGGGTGAACCATTCATACTGCCAAGGTATCCTTCAGATAAAGTTATTCTCATGGAATTATGTCGACAATTAATTCATGTACATGAGAGGCAGTCACAAGCTCATAAGACTGGCCTTACGTTTCCAGAAGCCATTGGTTGATATTCAATGATGACCAACCCAAATGCCAAAAATATGGAGGAATAAATGCAATGGAATACCATGAGTAGGTTCAAATCTTGTAATAATTTTGATTTTTGTGGATGAAGAACAAAATCAAGAGGAGCTATACACATGCATATTGTCTCAAAGATGTCTGGGCAGATTGTGGAAATGAGGAAGATGTGAGAAGAATGGATTTCATTTGTCTGACTTTGGAATAGGTTGAGAACATGGATTTGGCTAGAATCCAAGATACAATGGAAGATAACGATGACATAGTAGTCCCGGTCTACTTTGAACGAAATATTCCCAATTATCCCTTGCCACTCATCCAATGGTCCAGAAAGGAAAATAAGTCTATTACCAAAATAATTGCCCCTATTTTAGCTAATACGAATGCATGGTTGTTGAAAAAGGGGATTAGAATGAAGTAACTTCCTTCCAGTTCTATTGATGATAATAATAGTGATGGTCCAGTTGGAAAAACAACTAAATTAATGACCAAGAGCAAAGTAGATCTGCAAGCACCTCCATCAATCCTTTCGATACAATCTAAGGGAAAAGGACCAAAAATCAAATTTACTATCAAAGGGTTAAAGAAAGGCGAATCTACATCAGTTGCACAAGTGAAAAAAGCAGAAGAGCCTGAGCAACTAGCTGTTGAAGAGGTTGAGAAAAAAAAAGAGCAAGAAGAAGGAGAAATTCCTCATGAAGAGGAAATGCAAGTTCAAGAACCAACTCATCAAGGTGAGAGTGATACCCCCACCACTTCTGAGGTATCAACTCCTACACAAGTTAACATTCATTCTATTGAATCAGACTTAGATCAAGAGGAAGAAGAATATGATGATGAGGGGTTGAATATAGAATTACCACAATAAGAGGGTGATCAGCAATATGTTACATAGTCTAGTCTCTCGAGTTTTGATGATGTTCCTACATCCATTATTGAGTATTCAATTCTAGATTTTACTGAATCTTTGGAGCAGATAACTGTAGAGAAGTAGTTAGTGGGCCTACCTTCCATAACAATCATGGTTGAAGCTCCACCTATTGTAAGTACTATTGTTGCCACTAAGACAACATCTACAGTTGGGACCTCAGATGTTTCAAAGGTGGCATCAATAATGGTTACTACTACTCCATCAATAGAATCACCATCTGTTACCTATTGGTCGTAACCTCTGGTAAGTGTAACACATGATACAAACCAAGCTGTCATATATGCTCAATCTCCTCATCGAGAAAGTCAGCCCGAAGATCAAGTCTATTGGGTCTGCTCTGTCGGCAGTATAGTACTCCAATATTCTTCTGCAAAGAGAAAGAGTTCAAAATATTAGATATCAGATTACAAAAACAAAAAATTTCTCAGACACATGACAAAAAAAACAAAACATTCACATACAATGAATGCGTGATGTTTACTACTAATGCGATACAATTATGACGTTTGTGTGACATTTATAGCAAATGCGTAATGATATGAGTGCATGCGTAACAATCAACACTATTGCGTAAGGAAATCAACGAATGCGTGACATTATGTGCTAATGCATAATGATCTGAGTGAATGCATAACATTAATGGCTAATGCATGACATTATGAGCTTTTGCATAACATTAAGCATGAATGCGTAAAAACCAACAGGGCGTGATGCAAAGGAAAAATAGAACACTGGAATTTTTTTGAAAAATAGTGAAAAACAGGCCAAAAAAAAGCAGAAAAAAATTAGAAAAACACCATGACGCCAGTCCCAGGATGTCTCTGATATGAACGTACTCAGTCAGACAGGTGAAATCGAGCTCTATAACCAGCCATGATGATCAAATACTCGAAAGAAAGCACAAGGTTTGCAGAGAAAACAAAGAACTTACCAAATACCAAATGATCAAATGAAAACCTAAAATCTCTATTTATAGCTCAAAATTAGGGTTTTTTTGACACTTTGATGCCTATGGTCCCCACCAGCTTCAAACAACTTGTAGCCTACTCAAATGATCTTGAAATCGTTTGAAACTTCACACGATTGCTTATTACACTAATAATTGAAAACATGGTCTCAATTTCTGAATTTTTCGACCACCTTTTCTGAGGGGCCATATTTACACTATATAGTGGTACCAAGGCATACTGGGGTTGAATTTTTTTCGTTTTCTTTGAAACAATGTCGGAACTGTACCAAGGCATACTGGGGCAGAATTTTTTCGTTTTCTTTGAAACAATGTCGAAACGGTACCAAGGCATATTGGGGCAGAATTTTTTCTTTTTATTTGAAACAATGTCGTTCCGACATTGTCTCAAAGAGGGGCAAATGTAGACACCTAAAAATGTCTCATTGATCATGTACTG
This sequence comes from Cryptomeria japonica, assembly GCF_030272615.1. Taxonomy (NCBI): domain Eukaryota; kingdom Viridiplantae; phylum Streptophyta; class Pinopsida; order Cupressales; family Cupressaceae; genus Cryptomeria; species Cryptomeria japonica. The sequence continues at coordinate 426,365,122 of NC_081415.1, forward strand.
ATTATTCCTCTAATTGATTAAATAATTCTTTAATTCTTTAATTAATTTAATTAATCGTATTCTTCTAATTTCATATTTCCTCATCATCTTACTAATTATTCTATTTCCTATTCTATCATCATTTAATCAGTTTAATCATTTTTTAAATATTAATTAAATATTTGTTATTTAATTAATTATGATTAATTCCCCAATTTAAATAATCTTTATTATTTAAATAGAATAATTCTATTCTCAATTTCTATGTCTAATCATCTAGTCACTAACCCTTTTCTAAATATTAATTAAATATTTATTATTTAATTAATTATGATTTAATCTTTTAAATTAAATAATCTTTATTTTTTAATTAAGTTCCATTTCTAGCATAATTAAATAGTTTCTTTAAATTATTTAATTAACTAATTAATTCTTCCAAATCCTCAAATTCTAATTTCATTTAATTTCATATTCTTCTAAATTCTTCCAAATTAAAATACATGTGCATGATTTCAAAAACCAAATTGGAAATCAAAGTCAAGTTCTAAATATATTCAAATGCTAAATTGAATTAAATAAATTCAATTATTTGAATTAAATCTCATGCAAAGATTAAATTGAAAATCTAAGTTAAAGTGCAAGCACATGCTAAATTAATTAAATAAATCAATCAATTAATTAAATCATTTATCTCTCCAGTCTCTATTTTCATCTTCTAGTTCTCTTGGTCATCTTCTTTATTTCTTCCAATCATTCTTTTTCTTCTTTCAGTTAGTTTTTTCTCAATCAGTTGACTGAATTAATCTATTCAATCTATTATGTTTCACCTCCAAGTCAGCAGTTCAACTATCAATCAACATGTGAGCTCACCTGAGTTCCACCTCTTGATAAATCTGTTCCACCTTTCAATCAATCTGATCCAAAAATCTATAAATTGAGCACTCAATCGTCACAATTCCTCTAGATCACGAACTTCGAATCTTTGTGTCAATTGCAAGTTGTCAGTACAATATCTGAGAGCCATCATACCACAGAGAGAAGAAGAACAATGGAAGCCATGATGCACAATAGGGAGTTCCATATTGTTTAATTTAATTCCATTTTGCATCTATTTCATTGGTTTTATGTTTGAATTGCTTAGATAGTTAAGGAATTCGTGATTGTCCTTATCTCCTATTTAGCAATGGTGTATTTGAGCATAACAGAGTAACGAAAGATGGGATATTAAAGAATATTTCAAAATATTATGAAGTTTTTGAAGAGAGTGAGAAAAATGAGTTAGAGGAAGCTTTTTTTTGTATATATATATCTATAAGAAGGCATTCGTTGAAATTTTGAAAGAGATACCTTTATCTCTATACAATAAACTTGAAGCTAGGAGACTTGATGCTATCAAGAGGGGTAAGGAAATCAAGGAAGTTGCACTTTTGGAACAATGCAACTCTATAAATAATGAAGAGATGAAAAGGTGTATAGATATAGCTAAAGGACAATTTTTAGTGCTAAAAACCGGAAAATAAGTCTTATGTTGGGTAGTGTAAATGAGGTGGTAAATGAGACAAGTAAGGGGTGGAAAAAATTCTTTCAGAAAAACCCAGACTTTCTCACATCTCAGGAAGAATTTGCAAAGGCAACATCCCCTACAATTCCTGACAAATCAAAAGGAAAGGGTATTTTAGGCAGTTCTACTCCAATTTTGACACAATCACAACCGGCTGTAACTACAGACACACATCCACAACCGATAGTCATAGAGAGTGTACAGTTTATACCAGCATAAACCAATTTTGAGAAAGACAGTGTAAAGGACACTGGAAACACTGTGGATAATACTCCACCGGCAGTAACCGGCACTACACCAAGTGGTGAAGCCACCAGTGCAAAAGAGTTTGAGATGGATAAGGTTAAATCAACTGAGTCCACACCGATAGGAAAAATAGATTCACCGGAAAGAGTATTGGCAATTGACACTTCTAAGATCGAGAAGAAATTAGTTTCCGAGTTAAGTCCAACAGAACTAATGATGATGACCACTCATAAATTGTTAAAGGAAGGAACTTTCGACAAAGGGTTAGTTGATAAACTAGTCTTTGTATTACATGCAATAATATCTTACTGTTAGATAGAGGATGGAACAAGCCCTTTTGGTAAGCTCAAAGCTTTAACAGAACACATATCAAATAACTATCAATCCTTGAGACAAATTGCAGACCGACGGGCTTTGGACAGTTTCTCTGCTACAAAGAGAGCAACTTTTGATCAGCTTATAGTAACTGGGAAGAAGAAGATAGAGGACAAACTTATCTCTATTGAGGTTTGTTTGAAACAATGCACCAATATTTACAGAGTATGTTGTAATATAGGAAGTCTAACAACCAATGTAAATGACAGATTGAATGAATTATATGATAAAATGGCTACTATTGCTAATTCTTTTGATGGTCTAACTACACTAACTACATCTATTGATGCACAAATTTTTTTCTTGGAAAACCAAGTTTTTTCTTTTGAGAAAGAAAAAGATAAAATACTGAGGAGAGCAAGGAACTTAAGAGGACTAGTGAGTCCAAGACTTGACTCTTTGGGTGTTCACAAAAGAGAATGCATGGATATTCTCACAATTCCCACACTGGTAGATACTCAGGAGAAGGAATCATTGTCCCACTTACTCAAGGGACTTGCATCGGTATCAGACACTTTCAAATCTAGATGGGACACATATCTTCAGTTGTTGCAAAAAAGCATACCCAGAAATTCTGAAGATGACTAAGCTCGAATGAGTCTAACTGTATTCTTTCATTCTTTATTCTTTCATCGGTCTTTGGCATTAATGTCAAAGGGGGAGTGTGTACATTTGTGAAACATATCAAGAAATATGTTATCAGTTGAAGTGTGTTGCTCAGGGGGCACACACCGTCAGGGAATCCATTTTTCACATGAGTGTTGCCATTAATGCCAAAGGGGGAGATTGTTGGCAATTGACACTCATTGGATTCATTTTGTTGTCATTGATGGCAACAAGATTAGATAGAAGGAAACACGACTTGATGGAACTCACAAACCGACACTAGGAGGCATATACTGGCAGATACTGACATTGGAAGCATTCAGGGCTACACCGACATCAGTACTTCAGGAAGCCAATATCAAGGAAGATTTATTTTATAAATCATTTTGTAATTATTGTTGAGGCCGACATTGAATATAGTTTGTAAATGCATTGTAAGCTGACATAAGGCGTATCATATGTAATAGGTATATAAGTCAGTTTGCTAGGTCAATTTAAATAATAAGGAAGAGGGTATTATGATGGTATAGAGATAGACATATAGCAGAACTGTGAGATGCGAAATATATGTATGGAGATCATTTTTGTATGCAAACATTGTATCATGCAATGATCTACAGATAGCTAGGAAAGCACTCTTCTAGGAGAAGCAATACCGGTATTAGTTTAAGACTATGAACCGGTACAAAGCAGAACCAGAACTGGAACTCTATCTGGCATAGCGGATGCATTCTTGAGTTCATCTTTAGTAATTTACTTTGGTAGAAGGCTTGTATTCAGTGAGGCTCTTTAGTGATGAGAAGTATTCTCTAGGAAATATGCCTTCCTGCAAGTGCAAGCCCTTGTTTATGTAATATCTTTTCATATGGCCAGTGAACTGATATTGTGGGTCACAAATCCCACCATGCTTTTTCCTCATTGAGGTTTTCCACGTATAAATTTTGTGTGTTATGGTGTTCATTTATGTGGATGGTTTATTTGCTTCTTGTTATATGCTTATTTGTTTACCGATACATACATGCATGGTTTAGAAAGTTAAATATTGTTGATTCTAGCAGAACACTGATTCACCCCCCCTCTTAGTGTTCTCATATCCCAACAATAAATTATTTGAACTTGAACCATTCTGTTGAACTTGTCCAAGGTAGAAAGTTCAGGTTTAGGTGGTCTTGTGGCTATGTGGTCATGTCTTTATTAAAGTTTTGTTGAGTGCATTTTGAACTTGAACCACCGTTGTCGAAAGTTCAAGGTTCAAGGTTCAATATGTGTAAGAGCAGATTTTTCTCTGAAGTCTTGTCTTTAGCAAGGTCCGTTGTATATTCTTATATTGGTCCATTAGTAGACTATTTTTGTTTGGTTGAACTTGAACCCATGAACCACCATTGAAGGGGTTCATAGTTCAAGGTTCAATGTTGGATGATTGCAGCTTCAAGTGGAAAAGGAAAGCATCATGTTGCCGGGTGTTTCAAAAAAAGTATTCCAAATTTAAAAAGAACCCAAGATAATAATTCGTGAGGTGTACTATTATGCATGGTAATCATAAAAAGGAAGGAATAAGTCGGATAATGATGAGATGTCAGGAAAGGATCTTTTTAGAGTAAGAAGACACGGATAAGTAGTCAATTGATCCAAAATGAATCATGTGAGAAATTATTTCGGCCTTACTTGAGTTTTTTTGTTTGTTTTAATATCACTTCTCATAGTTGGCTATTTCAAAATTAAGCAAGTGTTGGACACTACGCATGGTGACTTGAACTCTATTTTGAAATCCAAAATCATCTTTCAAGGTGAGTTTTGGTCTTTTTCCCTCATCCTTGTTATTCCATGCATTCAAGGAGCTTTGTTAATTTGTTTTCTTGCAAAGTTTCTTGTTTACCTCTGAGTCCTGTGTAGAAATTCAAGATCAGACCAACATTGCCTAAAATTGACCAAAACTCAGGGCTAGTTTGTTCACACCCAAATTTAGGTGATACTTTCCCACCATCAGTAAATTTAAAATAATTTCATGAGAGAATGCGGGATTCTACAAATTCCCATCTCATGCAGAAAATAATTGATAGTGTGTTAATAGAAGTGGAAGCTTTTCCACCAGCCATTCTTTGTCCAAATGTAGTCTAAGAATGTATGAACCACTATGAACCTGTTCAGAGGAGCATCCAAACCACAAATGGTGAATTTTTGCTAAAAGTGAATTAGGAAACCATTACTGCAATCATGAAGATTCCCGAGAAGGAACGATATGAGAACTGGACAATGTCTAAGTCGCAAGGGCTATTTTACGAAAAGAAGACAATATATCGAAGTGTTATTGCCTGGAATTGGTTATTGAAGCTTCAGAAGGGTGGCTCTCATTTACCTAGGCCATTAACCAGAGAACATTTGATAAGAGAGGTACTGAATATTGTCATTTTTTTTCATAGGATTAGAGGGAATCAGATGGTCTTATTTTGGGAAAATTGGATGTACTTCTTTGTTCAAGTTATTTTAGATGATGGGAGATACAAAGATTGGGCAGAGTTGATTGTTGAAAGGATGCATGAGGGTTTAAGTTGTTTTGGTAACACAAATTTCTATATGTCATGTTACCTCATATACTGTTTAGCTTGCACTCGCCAATGGGTTGTATTATACCATGAAAATTGGTGACATGATATGAAGATATATGATTATCATCCACATTTACAATAGAACAGAGCCACTGAAAATTATCACAGGCTCCATGATGTTTTCCTTGGGAGACTGTTGTTTGAGTTGAAAGGGGATATCCATAAAATATTGACCGAGGAAGCCATGTGGTTTGTAAGCACATATGGGAGTTTCTATATTCAGTTCTCCAAATTCACTTATCTGAGGGTTGGTGGTCTTGAAGGTGAACAATATAAGTTGCCAAGATATGCCTTTGACATGAAAGTTTTAATTGAAGTATGAAGGCAACTTTCTCATATTGACAAAGAATACATGGTGAAGCACCAAAGAGGAGTTTCTTTTCCCATTGAGTTGACTTATTACAACTATAATAGTGTCTCAGATGCCTTGAATTTAGAGTTAGAGTTCAAGAAGCTCAACTTTCAGTTGTATACTCCCAGAATTGATTTTGATGCTAAGGGGTTTGCAGTGGCGTACCTTACACTCACGAAAGATTTTCAACATATAACAAACCTAAAAATATTTATGGGAGGATTGCATGGATGAATATGAGGTTCAAAGAAGAGCTCACTTAAGGATTTCACTACAACAGATTAGGAATTATGGTCTGAAGATGACTATTGCAAATATTGTTGATGATGAAAGTGATCTACTTGATTCCCAATTTGTTGACAATAGGCAGAAGGGAGTAATTCCAGAAATAGATTAGGGAAAGAATTACAAAGAACATATTCAAACCAGGACATTCTCAGTTATCCGAAGGAGAACAAAGTGGCTCAGAGAGTGGAGGCTGAGCAGAAGTTCAAGAAAAAGTTCAACCTCTACCACTAAAACCTTGGTTTCTAATCCCCTTGTTCCATCTTTTGCAAGTCCTTCCAAGAAAAGGGAGAAGGGTGAGTAGGTAATACAAAGGGTACAAAGCAAAGAAGATTTACCAACTGGAAGAATCACTCATTCTAGAACTAAGAGCAGAAGAAAATCTTCCCCTGCTGATATAGTAATTGACCTTGAGACCTTACCTGAGATGGATATTTCTTTTCCAAATCCAAATATGGAATTACAAGATTTAGATGATGAGGGTGGCAGCCAACAGGTAGATGAAGCCCTGAATGTGGACACTACTTTAGTAGTGAGAGGTCAAAAGGAGGTAGAAATAGGTTCAGATAAATCTCTTGCAACCCCATGGCCAACATGGTTGGAGAACAAATTAACTAGTAATTGTTCCAGTATCTATCCCCGTCGAGGATATGGTCAGTAAATGTCTGGGTAAGGTTTCTAAAGCCAAAAGGTTAAAGACTATATCAAAATTGATTTTGATGAAGATACAGGTAATTGGAGTACAAAGATTGCCCGCCCAAAAACTAATGAAATTATAGCTGATCCGAAAAGTAAAGATTTCAAGGTGGAAAAAGTGAACTTAGGGGCAGGAACTCACGCAACAGATGCATTACATTTGGAAGTTTCAACCAAGAAGATGTTGAAAAGATCCTGGAAGGATGAAAAGGAGAAGTCTGAAATGAAAGAGATAATGAAGAGAATGGAAGAATACATTGAGGCCATCAATAGTCCTAATCCGCAATCCATTTCTCAGACTCCTACATCTTTTCATCCTAAGTCTCCTATGAATTAGAAAACAATCGGGCAAATTCAAAAATGCAGATTAATGATAGACATTGTTATGGATTGGCTAGGCAAAATTCAGAAAGCGGGAGGGAAATATTTCATGGATCTGAGTAAGGTTCACAATGATGCAAACATGGTGACAAAGGAATTGGAGAATGAAATTATCAAATGGAAGAATGAAGAAGCTAAAGTGGTGAAAAGGGAAACTTAGATGAGAGAAGTACAAAAATATGGTGTAATGAAGTTCTTGTTAGAGAAGCCAGTTCCAGCCCTAGATGATAATGTTATGTACGTGTGCCAACGAAATGTAGAATGGATAAATGCATTGGTGAGACAAGTGTATGAAGAGTTTGCCAAATTGGTGAAGCAACTTACAAAATTGACATCTTCTATGCACAATGAGCTTCATTGCGTTGGTTTGAAGTGTTTAAAAGATGATGGAAAAACTCTAGAAACAGTTGAAGTCATAACAGGGTCATTAGAAGAGAAAACCAATCACATGAAGGAAGCCAAGGGCTTGATTTCAAATGACTTGAGCCTCATGTCTAAAATGGAGTCACTTATTTTCTTGTGCATTCAAAACCTAGGTGAACATTCAGATAAAGTAGCTCAAATACGCCACAAAAAGGAAGTATGGAAGCACGGAATGACACACGTGGGGCTGCTGCATAGCACAATCATTTAGCACTTTGTCATCGCTTACGCAAATTGGAAAAAGAAAGCAATTATCAAAACTGCTTAGGAATGTTCTATGCTAAGATGTCTCTTTTCAGTTGTTAGTTGTGAAAACATTTTTATTTTCTTATTTAAACACTCGTTTCTCTGAATTTGGGGGGCCGAAATGGTTTATTTTATGTGTTTCTTGTATTTACTGTTAGTCAGGTTGTGGCTATATAAATTGATTTGCTTGACTTTGATAAGGTCCGAGAGATTTTGGTGATGATATAGATTACCAAACTAAGTTTTCTTATGAAATGTGTTGAATTTTCAAGGAAGGCATTTTATCAATTAATGGAATGATACTTATTTTGTAGCTTTCAAATCTGTGCATTTGAATGTGAATAGAAAATCTCTATTGAGATATATATTTGTTTATATAACATTTGTTGCTTCTTTGGTTATTTCACTTTCATAAGTTTGTGACTTAATTTAATGAGTAGGTCTTTTTATTATTTTACACGGATGTTCTGATCCGCCTTGTTCCGTGAGACACGAGAGAGACTCGATCAGATCTGTGTTAAGAGAAATTTTCTGAAAAGTGAAGCTAATTTAGTTTTAAGATTGTAAGTTTGCATACATAATTTTTTATCTTTATAGCATTCATTTGGTGTGGACTTATGAATGTGAATGCCTTTACTCTCTTTCTAGTTAAAGGTGAAGTTAGAATTTTAAATAAAATTCATTGAATATTTTACGGGAAGTTGCACCCTTATGCAAAGGGTAAATTCTTCATAAATTTACCCAATTGTTGGTTCAATTTGTCTTTCAAGAAATAAGGGCAACATGAGTCAATAAACATAAAATTAAGACAAGAAAAATATCTTAACCAATAGATTTTTGGCGACTTTGTTGGGGAGTCGAATAATAAGACTGGAGGCTGAATTAGAAGGAATGTAAGATTGTTTTCTAAAAAGCCCGATTTCCTCTTTTTGTTTCAAGTAAATAGTGAATCATAAGCAAGCTGGAGTCAAAAAGATATACAAGATCTTAGAGGCGTGAAGGGGTGATTGATTCTATTTTTTAGGAACTCCAAGATTCCCACTTCTTAACCTCTTTTACACCTAGAAGAAGAGCAAAGAGTAGGCCTCCAACTTTCTCTTTTGTATCCCCTATATCTCCTGCCTGTCAAGCCCTAACATTACACACTGTTTCTTTCCCTAGTGTAATCAACCCTACACCTTTGAATATCATCTTACCTATGGTTGCAAATAATCCGTGGGGCCCTGTTGTAGGACCACTTGCACTTGGTGCAAATATTTACCCTTTGCCCAAAGGAGCAAGAAATCATTTGCTTAAATTCAGTGGTGATGGAAAGGTCTCAACAGGTGAGAATTTGAATGCATTAATGTTGCTTGTGGGGTTCTAGTTGTTCAACATGAAGATGCAGTTGTAAGATTGTTTGTACAAACATTGACTGAGGTGGCAATGGATTGGTTCTATCATTTACCAAATGGTAATTACAAGTTGGAATGATCTTAAAACAAGGTTTGAGGCTAGGTTCAAATTAGCCGAAGATGAACATTCTCTTCTAGCACAGTTAGCTTAGTTAAAGAAAGAAGTCCTTGAGTCTATGAGAGATTTTGTGGCTAAGTTTGACAAAATTGTTCATAAGATTCTAGAAAACCAAAGGCCTTCTGATGATAATTTGAAATTCTTTTTCATCAATTCTATGCCCTTTGAAATTAGTTTCCTAGTCCATAGGCAAAGAGTTGCAACCTTAGTTGATGTAAAAACATTGGCAGTAGAATTAGAGGATGATCTAATTACTGTAGGAAGCTGGAAGAGGGAAGTCCAAACTTCCACATCACAAGCATCAACCTCATTTGATCATATTGTTCAGAGATTAATGAATGATATGATAACCTTGAAAAGGCAATTACCTAAAATTAATACTTCTTATCCACAACCTTACCAAGATATTTCAAGGAAAGCTCCTAATCAGTCCTCTGGGGCTGGGAGTAGAGTTTTCCAATTGCCTCCTATACAAAAAAGACTAGCGATTGAGGAACCCCCATCTAAAGCTAACATGTGTATCTTTCATCTTACTGATGATCATGATGGGAATTCTTGCCCGGAAATGGTATGTTATTTTAAAATGGCGGGTTCAAGGGAGACATTGTTGGAGTCAAGTGAAGAAGAATCTCCCAAGCAGCCTGGCGACTCTGAAATCCACTTCCTAGAGTATGAGTCAGATTCAGAAAAAGGAGGTGATATTTTGATTACCTTGGAAGATCCTTCCTATGCTATGCTGACCAGAAATCAATAGAGTGTCAAACCTTAGGGTGGTCCTTCATCTTCTATTGTGAATCCCAAAGGTAAGGAGATTATTTCTCGGTTCCATAATAATGATTTTAGACCTCAAGAACCTCGGTTATTGAAATCTGTAGAGACCGAAGGTTCGTTTGATACTGTTGAATTTTGTAAATCCTCTCGGATTCAAATTACACTAGCAGAATATCTTAAATCAAACCCTAAAGAACTTGATAGGTTGGTTAAGTTTGTGAAAGGAAATAATGCATATGTACAAGCTGATATGATACAGAAATCAGCTAATGCTACATTGTCCTCCCAAGGAGATGTGTCAACTCATCTTGCTTCCCATGAAGTTTCCCCTAAAATGGTTTCCCATCAAGCTGATGATATGTCATCTGACCTTAAATCAAAACTTGAGCCTTTTTATATATCCTTGTTCATAAATGGTCATAAACTGAATAACTGTATTATAGAATCAGGTGCCTTGGATAACATTATGCCATCTGCAGTAGTCAAGGCCTTGGGATTATCCTTAACAAAAACCTTTGGTATGTGTTACTGAATGGACTCCAAATAAATACCTTTGTTAGGATATATCAAAGATGCTCAAGTGGTCCTTGCTGCTCATCCAGATAAAATAATTAAGTTGACCATTTTGATAGTTGATATTCCTGCAAGTTACGACATGTTGTTAAGTCATACATTTTGTAGAGACTTAGGGGTGAGATTAAGATGGACTAGTCTCAGGCCACCATTCCTATAGGGAAACAACAGGTCATCTTACAACCAAATCCCAAATCTAAGTTCACTTTTTTTCCTTCTGATGATCCAAAAGAACAGATATTGTATCATGAATGTCAATTTGGGAATTATATGATCTTATCTGATAATGAAGTTGCAGGAAATCGGTCTCAACCTAAGGCCCTAGAGGATTTATGGTTGATGGAATTTAATGGAAGTTGTTTGGCATCAGGTTCTAGAGCTGGGGTTGTTCTTATTCCTCCCTCTGGAAAACATATTCCTTTCTCTTTCAAATTGGAGTTTAAGAATACAAATAATACTACTGAGTATGAAGCCCTGTTATTGGGATTGGTTGAGGCAAAGAAGTTGGGAGTGTAGTTGTTGCAAGTCAAGGGAGATGTAGAGTTGATTGTGAAACAAGTCAGAGGGTTGTTTAATGTAAATAATGAGAGGTTGAGGCACTACCGGAATAGAGTGTGGGATGGAATTGAGGGTTTTGATGCTTTTTCTATCAAGGTCATTCCCAGAGAAAAAAATTCTAAGGCTGATTCTTTGGTTGTATTAGCTTCCATTTTGGTTCCTCATCCTAAGTTCACAAATGATACCTACTGAGCGAAATTGATATACCAACCAAGTGTACTAGACAATTTATAATTTTGGCCGGTCGTTAAAAATGACAAGAAAATCAAGAACTTTTTGCATTGTGCGGAAATATTCACTGCTACTTTCTTTGAAGGTTCAGAAAGTGAGTGCAAGAAGTTTTTTTTGGAAACGGGTCAAGAGATAAATGATGAAGTAATACAACTTAAAGGAATCAAGATTCATAAAGGGTTAGTCTCCTTAGAGCATCATTTTGACCGTCATGATGCCTTTAGCAAGAAGAGCAAAGAGCAAATTCCTGCAGTTCGGGATGCTAGTGACCATGAAAGAGTTAATATTGGAACTGAGGAGGATCCTAAGTATGTTAACCTAGGAAAATGTTGCACACTTGTAGAGAAGGAAAGGTTCATAAGTCTCCTATTGGAATACAAAGACATCTTTTCCTAGTGCTATGATGACCTGAAGAATTTTATGGAAGGAAAATTTCAACACCATATTCCTTTGAAGCCTGGAACTCGCCCTTTTCGATAGAAACTTAGGAATTTTAATCCCAAGGTAGCTGAGGCCATCTGTAACAAGGTAGACAAAATGTTGAAGGCTAGAATTATATATCCTATACATCATTCCACTTGGATAGGCAACATAGTTCCAGTTCGTAAGAAAATTGGGGAGATAAGAATTTGTGTGGACTTTAGGAATTTGAATCAAGCCAGCCTGAAAGATAATTACCCATTGCCTACTATGGATCATATTTTGCAGATAGTCTCAGGTTTAGAAATGATGTCTATTCTTGATGGTTTTTTTGGTTATAACCAAATTAGTGTTTTGGAATGCGACCAACACAAAACAACCTTCATCACTCCCTAGGGTACTTTCGCATACAACAGGATGTCGTTTGGCCTAATAAATGCTGGAGCAACCTTCTAGAGGGCTATGGACTTGTCTTTCGGTCATCTAAAAGATAAAATAATTGTTATATACCTTGATTATTTAACTATCTTTTTGAAGAGAAGAAAACATCACCTAAGAGACTTAAGGCAAGCATTGCAGAGATGTCAAGAGTATGGAGTGTCTTTGAATCCGAAGAAGTCAGTGTTCAAGGTTACCAAAGGAAACTTACTTGGTCACATTGTTTCCAAAGAGAGTGTCAAGGGGGATCCTGAAAGGGTGAAGGCAATCTAGCAGCTGAGTCTACTATCTAATAGAAATGGAGTTAGGTCCTTCTTTGGACAAGTGAATTTTCTGAGAAGGTTTGTCCCAGATTTTGTAGAGACTACTAGGTATATAATGAATATGATGAGTGGGAAGCAGATGTTCAAATGGAGTGAAGATGGGAAGAAAGAATTTGAAGCAATAAAAAAGGCCATTGCATAGGCCCCCACGCTTATTAATCCAGACTTTAAGAAAGATTTTATCATTTATTGTTACGCCACTGAGCATACCATGTCAGGATTCTTGTTGCAAAAAAATGAAGAGGATATGGAAGTTCCTATAGCATTCATGAGAGTACCAGTGAAAAATCATGAATTAAAGTATCCATTGATGGAGAAACAAGCATTTGTAGTAGTAAAAGTTGTGAAACATTTTAGATATTATATTCTTCATTCCCATGCAATAGTTTATGTACCCCATTCTGATGTGATGAGTATCTTGATGCAACAAGACATTGGAATGAATAATAGGGCAACGTGTGTTTCAAAGATATAGGAGTTCAATCTGGCAAATCTAGTAAGAGGCCAAGGCTTATGTAAGTTGATTGTTGAAAGTAAAAATGGAGTTGAAGATGAGTTGCCACTGGTTCTTTTTGTGGGCCTACAAGATTCTTGGTTTACTAATGTAGCCTTCTATCTGACCTATGGAGAGTGTCCTGCACATTTGTCTCCTAGAGAGAAATGAAACTTGAGATTAAAAGTAGCCAAGTATGTTATTTTTAATGATGTATTATATAAAAAGGGATTGGATGGTACTTTCCTCCGATGTGTGGACAAAGCACATCAGGAGGCTTTGTTGAAAAGATTTCATGATGATGCATGTGGCGGTCATTTCTCTTCCATCATCACTGCTTACAAGATATTATAGAATTGTTATTACTGGCTTGGAATGTTTAGAGATGCATATGCCTGGGTTACCAATTGTGAGAAATGCAAGTTATTCATAGGAAAGCCATAGCTCACCACTTTACCTCTCAAACCAGTGATTATAGAAGAACCTTTCTAACAATGGTGTTTAGATTTCATAGGTCCATTATCACCTTCTTCTAGCACTAGACATACCCATATTCTTACGACCGTTGATTATTTCACTAAATGGGTAAAAGAAGTGCTTGTCAGAAGGACAACCTCAGAGGTGGTGTGTGAATTCTTGAAGGAGAATATCTTGGTCCGCTTCGGAGTACCTCTAAAAATAGTAATTGATAACGCAACAAGATTTTCCTCTACTAAAATTTCTTTATTTTGTTATGATCATGGAGTCTCTTTAGCTCATTCTTCAAACTATTACCCACGGGGTGATGGTCAAGCAGATTCTAGTAATAAGAACATGTTTAACATCATGAAAAGGTTAGTGAGTGAAAATTCAAAAGATTGGCACAAGAAGTTGTATGAAGCTTTGTGGGTAGATAGAACATCACCAAAATGAGAAAATGGAATGTAACCTTTTGAGCTTGTATATGGAATTGGTGCTCAACTCGCACTTCCTCTAGAGTTAGAAGCTTCCAAATTGCAAATAGTAGTTGAGGATGTGTATTTTTAGGATGCATTGGAGAAAAGAGTTATGTATTTGGCCAAGATTGAAGAAGAAAGAGAAAATTTGGTGGATCACATTACAGAACATCAGCAGTGGGTCAAAAATATTTTTGATCGTAGGGCTCGACTGAGGAAATTTATGTTGGGAGATCAAGTTTTTCTCTGGGATAAAAGGAGGGAGCCTAAAGGAGCACACAAAAAATTTGATTCATTATGGAAAGGGTCATTTCTGATCCACAAAGTCAAAGGACCAAATACTTTCAGGCTCTATTATTTAGATGGTACAACTCTTCCCATGTCTTATAATGGGCAGGATCTTAAGCTTCACAAATTGTAAGCAGGCATCCCCTGCATCTTCTTGTGTAGCTTTGTAGAGTAGTTTTCTATTTTGGTGTCAGTTTTGTTGTGTTTTGTTTTTCATTTTCTTCAAATCCTTATCTTTCTTTTAGTGCGAAACCAAAGATTCTAAGTCCCTTCCTAGTCCTTTGTAGTCCTGGTCCCCAGTAAGAGCCGATGTTACCCTCCCTTAATTTTCAATTGTTATGAGTGAATAATTCTTGGTAGTGTTCTTTAAAGTGGATCCTTGTGTAAAGTTTAGTTATATGTCGAGTCATAAATTCTTTGAACTTGAACCTTTTTGTTGAACTCGTCCAAGGTACAAAGTTCAGGTTCAAGTGGTCTTGTCACTCCATGGTAATGTCTTTATTAAAGTTTTGTTGAGTGCATTTTGAACTTGAACCTTTGAATCACCGTTGTCGAAAGTTCAAGGTTCAAGGTTCAATATGTGTAAGAGCGTATTTTGGTCCGAAGTCTTGTCTTTAGCAAGGTTCATTGTATATTCTTATGTTGGTCCATCAGTAGACTATTTTTTTTTGGTTGAACTTGAACCCGTGAACCACCATTGAAGGGGTTCATAGTTCAAGGTTCAATGTTGGATGAATGCAACTTCAAGCAGAAAATGAAAGCATCATGTTGGCGAGTGTTTCAAAAAAATAATATTCCAAATTTAAAAAGAACCCGAGATAATAAGCCATGAGGTGTACTATATTGCGTGGTAATCATAAAGAGGAAGGAATAAGCCAAATAATGATGAGATGTAAGGAAAAGGGTCTTTTAAGAGTAAGAAGACATGAATAAGTAGTTAATTAATCCTGAATGAATCATGTGAGCAATTACTTCGCCCTTACTTGAGTTTTCTTGTTTGTTTTAAAAACATTTCTCATAGTTGCTCATTTCACAATTAAGCAAGTGTTGGACGCTATACATGGTGACTTGACCTCTTTTTTTCAATCCAGAATCCTCTTTCAAAGTGAGTTTTGTTCTTTTTCCTACATCCTTGTTATTCCATGCATTCAAGGAACTCTGTTAATTTGTTTTCTTGCAAATTTTCTTGTTTACCTCTGAGTATTGTGTAGAGAACCAAGATGAGACCACCATGGCCTAAAATTGACCAAAAATCAGGACTAGTTTGTTCACACCTAGATTTAGGTGATACTTTCCTCCCATCAATAGATTTAAAATAATTTCATGAGAGAGTACGAGATTCTGCAAATTCCCGTCTCATGCAGAAAATAATTGATAGTGGGTTAATAGAAGTGGCAGCTTTTCCACTAGTCATTCTCTGTCCAGAATTAGTCCAAGAATGTATGAAACACTATTGCCCTATTCAAAGGAGCATCCAAACCACAAATGGTGAAGTTTTTCTGAAAGTGAATTGGGAAACCATTGCTGCAGTCATGAAGATTCCTGAGAAGGAACGGTATGAGGACTGGACAATGTCTAAGTCGTAGGGGTTATTTTCCAAAAAGAATACAATATATCAAACTGTTATTGCCCAGAACTAGTTATTGAAGCTTCAGAAGGGTGGCTCTCATTTATCTAGGCTGTTAACCAGAGAACATTTGATTAGAGAGGTACTGGATATTGTCATTTTTCTTCATAGGATTAGAGGGAATCAGATGGTCTTCTTTTGGGAAAATTGGATGTACTTCTTAGTTCAGGTTATTTTAGATGATGGGAGATACATACATTGGACAAAATTGATTACTGAAAGGATGCATGAGGATTTAAGTTATTTTGGTAACAAAAATTTCTATATGTCATGTTACCTCATATACTATTTAGCTCACACTCGCCAATGGGTTGCATTATACCATGAAAATTGGCGACATGATATGAAGATATATGATTATCATGAACATTTGCAATAGACCAGAGCCACTGGGAATTATCACAAGCTCCATGATGTTTTTCTTGGGAGACTGGTGTTTGAGTTGAAAGGGGATATCCATAAAAGATTGACCGAGGAAGCCATGTAGTTTGTAAGCACATATGGGAGTTTCTATATTCAATTCTCTAGATTCACTTATTTGAGGGTTGGTGGTTTTGAAGGTGAACCATATAAGTTGCCAAGATATGCCTTTGACATGAAAGTTTTAATTGAAGTATGCTAGCAACTTGCTCATATTGACAAAGAATACATGGTGAAGCACCAGAGAGGAGTTTCTTTTCCCATTGAGTTGACTTATTACAACTATAATAGTGTCTCAGATGCCTTGAATTTAGAGTTAGAGTTGTAGAAGTGCAACTTTCAGTTGTATACTCCCAGAATTGATTTTGATGCTAAGGGGTTTGCAGTGGCCCACCTTACACTCAAGGAATATTTTCAACATATACCAAACCTAAAAATATTTCTGGGCAGATTGCATGGATGAATATGAGGTTCAAAGAAGAGCTCACTTAAGGATTTCAATACAACAGATTAGGAATTATGGTCTGAAGATGAATATTGCAAATATTGTTGATGATGAAAGTGATCTGCTTGATTCCCAATTTGTTGACGATAAGTAGAAGAGAGTAATTCTAGAAATATATTAGGAAAATAATTACAAAGAACATATTCAAACCAAGACATTCTTAGTTATCTGAAGGACGACAAAGTTCCTCAGAGAGTGGAGGCTAAGCAGAAGTTCAAGAAAAAGTTCAACCTGTACCACTAAAACCTTGGTTTCTAATCCCCTTGTTCCATCTTGTGCAAGTCCTTCCAGGAAAAGGGAGAAGGGTGAGCAGGTAATACAAAGGGTACAAAGCAAATAAGATTTACCAACATGAAGAATCACTCATTCTAGAACTAAGAGCAGAAGAAAATATTCCCCTGTTGATATAGTAATTGACCTTGAGACTGTACCTGAGATGGATATTTCTTTTCCAAATCCAAATGTGGAATTACAAGATTTAGATGATGAGGGTGGCAGCCAACAAGTAGATGAAGCCCTGAATATGGACACTACTTTAGTAGTGAGAGGTCAAAAGGAGGTAGAAATAGGTTCAGATAAATCTCTCGCAACCCCATGGCCAACATGGTTGGAGAACACATTAACCAGTAAGAAGAGGAACATTGTTCCCATATCTATCTGCTTCGAGGATATGGTCAGTAAATGTCTGGGTAAGGTTTCTAAAGCCAAAAGGTTAAAGACTGTATCAAAAATTGATTTTGATGAAGATACAGGTAATTGGACTACGGAGATTTCCCTCCCAAAAACTGATGAAATTATAGCTGATCTGAAAAGTAAAGATTTCATGATGGAAAAAGTGAACTTAGGGGCAGGAACTCACGCAATAGATGCATTACATTTGGAAGTTTCAACCAAGAAGATTTTGAGAAGATCCTGGAAGGATGAAAAGGAGAAGTCTGGAATGAAAGAGATAATGACGAGAATGGAAGAATACATTGAGACCATCAATAGTCCTAATCCGTAGCCCATTTCTCAGACTCCTACATCTTTTGATCCTAAGTCCCTTATGAATCAGAAAACATTCAAGCAAATTCAAAAATGCAGATTAATGATAGATGTTGTTATGGATTGGCTAGGCAAAATTCAGAAAGCGAGAGGGAAATATTTTGTGGATCTGAGTAAGGTTCACAATGATTCAAACATGTTGACAAAGCAATTGGAGAATGAAATTGTTAAATTGAAGAATGAAGAAGCTGAAGGGGTGAAAAGGGTAGCTTAGATGAGAGAAGTACAAAAATATGGTGTAATGAAGTTCTTGTCAGAGAAGTCAGTTCTATTCCTGGATGATAATGTTATGTACGTGTACCATCGAAATGTAGAATGGAGAAATGTGTTGGTGAGACAGGCGTATGAAGAGTCTGCCAAATTGGTGTAGCAACTTGCAGAATTGATATCTTCTATGCGCAATGATCTTCGTTGATTTGGTTTGAAGTGTTTAAAAGATAATGGAAAAAATCTAGAAACAGTTGAAGTCATAACAGGGTCATTATACGAGAAAATCAATCACATCAAGGAAGCCAAGGGCTTGATTTCAGATGACTTGAGCCTCATGTCTAAAACATAGTCACTTCTTTTTTTGTGCATTCAGAACCTAGGTGAACATTTAGATAAAGCAGCACAAATACACCACAAAAAGGAAGTATGGAAGCAAAGAATGACACACGTGGGGATACTGCATAGCAAAATCATTCAGCATGTTTTCGTCGCTTACACGGATTGTTAGAAGAAAGCAGTTATCAAAACTGCTTAGGAATGTTCTATGCTAGGATGTCTCTTTTTAGTTGTTAGTTGTGAAAATAGTTTTATTTTCTTGTTTAAACACTGGTATCTTTGAATTTGCGGGGCGAAAATGGTTTGTTTTCCATGTTTCCCGTCTAAACTATTAGCCAGGTTGTGGCTATATAAACTGTTTTGCTTGACTTTGATAAGGTCCGAGAAATGTTGGTGATGATATAAATTAGAATACTAAGTTTTCTTATGAAATGTGTTGAATTTTCAAGGAATGCATTTTATCAATGAATAGAATGATACTTATTTTGCAGTTTTCAAATCTGTGCGTTTGAAATCTCTGTTGAGATATATATTCATTTATACAACATTTGTTTCTTCTTTGGTTATTTCACTTTTGTAAGTTTGTGAAATAATTTAATGAGTAGGTATTTTGCTGATTTTTCATGAATGTTATGCTCCCCCTTGTTCTATGAGACACAAGAGAGACTCGATCAGATCTGTGTTAAGAGAAAATTTTCTAAAAAAGTGAAGCTAATTTAGTTGTAAGCTTGTGAGTTTGCATACATAATTTTGATCTTTATAGCATTCATGTGGTATTGACTTATGAATGTGAATGCCTTTACTCACATTTTGGTTAAAAGTGAAGTTAAAATTTTAAATAAAATTCATTGAATATTATATGGGAAGCTGCACCCTTATGCAAAGGGAAAATTCTTCATAAATTTACCCAACTATTGGTTCAATGTCTTTCAAGAAATAAGGGTAACATGAGTCAATCAACATAAAATTAAGGCAAGACAAATATGTTAACCAATAGTATCCAATAATCATTAATGAAAATTTAGCATCATGCTCTAAGATATCATCAATCATCATCGATCTGCTATCAAATTGAGCACCGATTAGTTTAGTGATGGTTGGGTTTTGTTACCTTCCTCAAATTAGGTTTTTCACCAGTTTGGTGCAGACATGTGACTACATGAATGGCTTGCTTGGTTATCTTGTAGGCTCTGTCTAGCCATATGAATTCATTGTGGACATAGCTCAAAATGTACCTTACCCATTCATCTTCATCAAATGCCAAAAAATGAACAAACTACGTGAAACTATTCTTTTGTAACTTTGCATATTGCAGTTTGGGATTTCCAACTTCATCCATTATGTTCTCAGTACACAAGGTCAAGATATCCTTACTTTCGGTTTCCTCAATTGTGTAGTGAATGTATGCCCTAACAACATCAACATGCAAAACTTCATATGGCATGGATGAAAAAGCACCATTGGGATCATCCTCAATAGATTTAAGTGTATGTATTTTGAATTATGGCCTTGCTCACTCAAAAATTTCTACTACCAAAGGATTATCAATAGAAGAAGATGCCATTTCATAAAATTTAGGGTTTAAAGGATGAACGTGCTTTAGTAAATACCTTTTTCTTCTATCTAATGCACAATAACTTCTTGTTGGATTACCTCAAGCCTTTTGATCTCCTTGAAAACTATTTTGCCTTGCTCTGCAGCTTCAACTCTTCATTCGCAATGTGAGAAATGATTCATATTTTGCCCTTTTTAACTAGGCAATCCCTAACTTTAAGTTGAAATAAATGTAACTATAAAGTTCAACCAGATGTCCTTTTCAACATAATCCATTCCTTCAGATTCCACGATCGGTATGATGAATTCTGGATAATCATCTCCAAGCATCTGCAATCAACCTTGATCGATCACAAATCTCTTTAGGAGGTTTTTCAAGATTTTGGATGAAGATGCCACCCCTTAAGGCCAAATGTTTTAGTTACCAGATGAAGATCCTGCACCGGATTCAAGTGCAGGCCCACTGGATGCCTTGGATTCATATTTCCTAACCAACATCTTCTCATGCTTGTTCTTGATCTCTTCTACCTTTGATTTGCCTTTGTCATCTGATTTTCCTTTGTTTACCGAATCATTATTCTTGCTTTTGCAGAATTTTGCAATGTGACTAATTTTGTTGCATGCATGACAAACAACATTTCCTTGCATAGGTCTGAAATTCATCTGATTTGGTCTCATCCTGCATTGGTTAGAGATATGTCCAAACATCCCACAAGTATAACATCTCTTTTTCTGAAAATTGTTCATTACTACTCTGCACATATTTGACTTGTGACCAAAATTATTGCATATGAAACACTGACCGGTAAATGTAGGAACATTGTTCATATTATTCATTCCATTATTCATCCTACTTATACATTTATTTTCCATATGACCAAATTTATTGCAATTAAAACATCTACCATTGAATTTATAGGTATTAGGTTGCTTACCACAGGATTCTTGCTCCTAGGTTTTGCATTGCTTTGTCCAGAACCGAAGGATTCTCCTTTCTCATATCCAAGTCCTCTCATGTCTTTTCCATGTCTTTGAGTATCCAACATATCATCCAGCCTTGCTGAGCTAGCATTTAATTTGTCTTTGTATTCATTTGCAGTAGCAAGTTCATCTCTTAGGGAAACAATCTGTCTTTCAAGTTCTTGACCATTATTTCTTGATTGTGTAAACTCAAGCTTCAATTGATCATTCTCATAGGTAAGCCTGAAGCATTCATCTGATATATCTTTTAATGATTGAGTCAAACTTTCTTCATTATTCTTCCGGTCTTCAATCTCCTTAATCAGCTTCATCACAATGGATTGCATCTCATTCTTCAATACAACATTCTCTCTTGTAAGCTTATCACATTCATGAGCTTTGTCCTGATTTTCCATGCTTTGTTCTTCTTTCTCCTTCAACTGGTCCATGAACTCTTTCCTCTTGTCTCTTGAATTTTTGACTTGATCTTTCAAATCATTAATGAAGTCTTCAGTTGCATTCAATTTTCTCTTTAAGGAACTTATTTCATTTCTTGTTGCATCAAGATCCTCAAGTGCCACACAAAGATGTCTCTGCAAACTGGAATCCATTGATTCAATCTCTCGGACCTTCCTCAAGCGATTAGGATTCCTCAGAGGAACTAGGCTCTGATACCTATTGTTGGAATCAAGGAACACTGAGGGGGGGGGGGGAATCAGTGTTCCACTAGTAAATAAATTTTTAAACTTATTCTCAGACCACCGGAAGAAAATGCAAGAAAGTAAAATGCAAAAACACAAGATAATCAACCACAAAATCATAACACTAGGATTTTGATGTGGAAAACCGAAAAGGAAAAAGCCGTAGCAGGAATGGAACCCACAATATTAATATTGTTAGGATTCCCAAAGATACTAAGAGGGGGGGGTGAATCAATATCTGACCGGTTATATAATTTTCTTAACTTATGAAAAACATATTAAAACTGTGTACCGGTAAACCATAAATAATGCAACAAATAAGAACAACAACCATAACATGAAAAGCACACCATAACACAATATTTTAACAAGGAAACCCGGTGTGGGAAAAACCTCGGTGGTATTTGTGACCCACAATATTCACTTACTAGCCAGTAAGGGAATATTAGTGTTACAATAGGGGCCTGCACATGCAGGAAGACCAAGTGCCTAGAGCTCACTTCTCAGTTACAAAAGAAGTCACACTGAATTACAAAATTGGATTAAACTAATCCAATGTCTTGTACTACTTCAGATCAGCATCTGCTATGCTAGATTCAATACCGGTTTAAGTTCTGCAATATACATAAACCCTTATCCTAATAGTTCACACATTAGGTCTCCTATATTCCTTTCATACTTGGCACTCTCACTTCACTAAATGATCTACAATGATCTCATACATATATGATTCATATTACAATCCGCCATGTTAGCTTACAAAATATTTTATAAAATATATTTATACAAAATTCCTGTCGGCCATGGTGCCGGTAATATTCCTTTTTTTTGGTGTCGGTGATCTGTATGTCGGTGTAGAGTCTGTTGCTGTTGGTGCTTGTGTCTGTCTGCTGGTATCACATGATTGTAAGGTTGCCATCAATGAAAATACCTTCATTCACCTACAATTTCTCATTGGAGTGTGTATTTTCCAACAATCTACCCCTTTGGCATTGATGGCAACACTCATGAGAAAAATAAAAAAGTGTCCAAAATGATGTCCAAAAAGAATCTGCCAAAATTGTCTTACCAAAATTGTGTGACCAAAAATGTATGCTCCCCTTGAGCTTATGATGTCCTGTTCTGATCATTTTTCTTATCTCACTACTCCCCCTTTGACATCAATGACAAAGGTTGTCATTTGCTGTCAGTGGAGTGTGGTTCCTGCCTAGATTTTTGTATTCGGTGGGTTACAATCTGGAAAATATCTGCCAAAACCAAATTTAAATTGTCGCCAAATATTTTGCTATCCTGTAATGCCTCTTGTGTTCTCTAAACTGTAATGGTGAGTATGTGCATTTTCTCTTCCGTTGTCTTAAGTTCGGGAACCAGAGCCTCAACAACTTCTTTTCTCAAAGAAATGAGGTAATCTAGTTTAGGACGAAGTTTACATTTTAAGCTCTTTGCCTTATCCTTTATTTTCTCTTTATCATTTTCTAACTTCTCAATTTTCTCTTCAAGATCTACAATTTTCTTTTCTATTTCCAAAAATGAATCTGATGTGCCTATCAGAATGTCAACAATATTGTTAATCTCAATTTGTGTTTTGCTCATCTCCAAATCTATGTCCTATGTCAAGATGTCGGTTTTGCAAGTATCCCTGTATAGTTTCTTGAAATCCAAAATTGTTTCTCCTAGTGCCGGTAATAAGGTTTATGTTTGTTCCTTATTCTTCTTCACTATTTCCTCAAAGAATTTCTCTTTCTCCTTATTCATCCTGTCTTTGAACGTGTCTTCATTTATTTGACCAACTGTCAAAATGTTGCCGATGATGAACTTAGATAATGTGTCTAGTTGACCTAAAGAATCTTTATTATCCACAATGCACTTGGGTGCTACCAATTTGAGAATAGGAATTGTGTCATCAATAGCCTTATAGGATTGTGCATTACACTCTGTGATTTTATTTATTGAGTCCAGTAAGACCTCTGTCACATTTGTAGGCCAGAATTCTATTATTGAAGTAACGCATGTCTGCCCAACTATTTTCACGATATCCATGCTGCTAGTTGTAGTGATAACCTTGCTTATTTCGACCTCTGGTAGGTCAGTTTGTGTTTGCATTTCTATTAGCAAAGGTTTAGGCTTTTTCAATTTTAGCTGGTGGCACTATCTCGGTCTGAACCTGTGTCTCAACCTGTTCCGGTTTCGGTTTCTCCATCTGTGTCTCAGAAGGTTTCTCTGAGCTCTCAACTACCAGTTTCTCAGATGTAGTCTCTGTATGTACTTCTGATTTCTCAGATTGTACCTCTGCACTGTCCATTGCCAGTTTTCCTAATTGTTTTTCAGTTTTATCTACCTATTCTTCTAATGTTTTACCAGTGGTGTCTTCTGTCGGTTGCTCTGTTTGAGTAGGTTTTTCTATGCTTATGTTTATAGTATCATTGACCTCAACCTCAACATCTGCAGCTAGTTGTTTAGTAGCCACATCTTTCCTTTTATCCTTAGTGGTTTCTTTGTCAACCACAACATTTACTTCCTATGTGTCTATATTCATAGTGTACAAAATTTTGGACTCGAGATTTGCATCCTCTTGAAGAGTCTTTGTACTCACTGTAGTCGGTTGATTGTTTGTAGTTTCTACTAGTGGAGTATCTGAAGGAGGTGGAGGTAAGTTATCAGTTATCTTTAGGCTTGGAGGTCCACCTACCTTACCTTTCCCCTTATCCTTGTCCTTTTGGTATACCTTGATGGTCTTAGGTCTTAGTAGCTCTTCTTGTTTCTCATTTGCAACAAAGAATATGTCCCATTGGTCTGCAGTTTCTTTTGTTACCTCATTTACTCTTCCTGCCATCAGTGCTACATGCTGGTGAGTAGTTGAAAATACTGTCCGGTCGGCCTCACTAATTAATTTGTCTATCTCATTAGGTGAGTTTACTGGATGCACTGCAAGTAATTTTTCAATTTTTATCTTCTTGTCCAGCTCAACAATGGCTACCCTTCTAGCTTCTAGTCTTCTATACAAATCATTGGGTATTTTATCAACAATTTCCATCAAAAATTTATTGTAAATATCCAAGTGTAAAATTACACTATTTTCTATGCTTTCTTTGTCATCAGTGGAAAGTGTGTTGTACAGTTTGCTAATGTTTTTCAACTTTCCATCCTCTATTATTTCACTAAGGAGTTTATCCAGTGGAGCAATATCTTGTTTTACTTTCTTCTTCTTCAATTTCTTTACAAAACCTAATAGTCATATCCTGCATCTCATTCTTTGTTGTACTGATTTCATGTCTCAGCTTGTTTACCAAATCATTAAGAGTTTCCTTTTCATCTTCATCAGGAGTACATAAATATTACATAAGGGGAATGCACATGCATTTAGACACACTACCTAGAACCAAAGGTTCTATTATAATATGGAAGTCTCACTGACTTACAAATTATTTACAATGATTGAACTCCAAAATAGCATCAAACAATGCATGTATGAGTTCCGGTTAAATGCAAAAAGGTTGACTATAACACCTCTGCAACTCTTCCCTATTCTGTTTCTCAATCAGCTATTGGATCAAGAATGTGCACATGAAACTGCACCAAATAGGTTTCTCGATCACCACTCGCTCATGCCATACCCCAAAAATATATCCTACATCGATCATATATATTTGCAATCACAAAATAAAACATTCATCAAGTCGTCCAACCATAATATGAAATGGAACGTGTAACCGAGTGTTGGTTTAGACTAGATCACTAAAACATATGCAGATCAACCAAATGATGTCTAAATAATTTCTACATGTCATTCCTATCATCCCATGCACAAATTTGACCACCAAAATCATCACAAAGATTCTGAACCAAAAGTGCTTTGCTGCCTGAGATACTGGTTAGATTACCGGACCACTTCCTCTATTGGTTACCAAAATCCATCAATACTATATAGAATTTCCGAGGACAGTTTCCATCAATGACAACCCTAATCCATTACCCATGCAATAGAATCCACCAGATGAGTGTCAATTGCCAACAATCCATACATGATCAAGACTATTAAATTCAACATTCATATAATGAAAGAAAAAACTTACATTCTCACTGTCATAGGAACAATCATTCATGCATATTACACAATGATAAATATAAGTTTGGACTGTCATCAAAACCAAATAAAAGGTTCCTCTAACATATAATTTCCTTTTCATCTACCAACATGAACTCAATGAAAAATGACAAGCCTATACTTAAGGTCACACAACACAAGTTTTCACTATTGTTATCATTTCAAAAAGACATCATTCTTTATGTATTATCATGCATATAGTTTGGTCACAACCCCTTTCTCAAATTTTAATATGCATCGTTCACCAAGAAAGTATGCAATGCCTCATTAAATGCATAACTAGCATTAAAATGCATACGTTTTCAAAATAAGTTCAATGATAGCACTCAGTACATCAAGAAGGTCCATCACACACATGGTATGAATTTATAATCTTGGATTTTTTTGGTTCCTCGTAACACTTATATTAAGTAACCTTCATTGAAAGGTATTATATGGAATCAAAACCATCTTAAGACCAAGTTGGAATGTGAATTTTCTCTCTCTACTATGGGTAAGTGCACCAAGATGGTGTGCAAAAAGGGAGGTATAAGTAGACACTTTTTTTATTATTTTATTATTTTTTTATTTTTTATTTTTAATTTTTTTCTGAATTCAACTAATCTCAAAATTGGAGGAGAAATTTAAGACTCGTCCACTCAAAATATGAAGATAGTTAGATTTAGGATTTTGACAAATCCTTTAGTAGAAAGATAGTTAAGAGTGAGAACTATAATTTGTGTATTTTTTTGTTATTTATTGTTGAGTATTTATTTTTTTATGATTTTTTAAAATGGGCACACCCTGAAAATCAGGCACCTGTTTGTGCGCGAAACATAACTTGCACCAAAATAATAAAAAATGTAATTTTTAAAAAAAGTGTAAATAATAAAGTGCACTACAATAATATATATATTTTAAAAAATTTGGATAAGTAGATCAAAATTTATTAAAAAAATGGTACACATATGTCTCTAAGAACTATGGAGATAGTGGTAAAAGAAATTCAAGATTAATATGTTATTGTTGTTCAAATTTTTTAAAACAATATATGGTTAGAAAGATTAGAAGATGGGTGAAAATATGGCAGAAATTTTAGAAATACCTAGTTGATGAGGTGTAAACTTGATGATGACAAAGTCAAGAAACCAATTTGATAAAACAAAACATGTCAAAAAGGAGGGAAATGGAGGGAAATAAAATTCCCAATCCTCAGCCTTGTCATCCAAGCCTATTCACAAGCCTAAATGCACTAAACGCGTATGGGTTTTTTAATCAAAAGCGCGTACATGGTTATAAAAAGAGAAAGCTCGTACGCGTTTTAGAGAGAAAGAAACTTGTATGCATTTTGGAGAGAAAAAAACCCATATGGGTTATGTCAACATAAAAATATTCCAATATATATAAATAGATATGTATGTATATAATATGTGTATACATATGTATATACCATGTCTATGTCTATATGTATATAATATGTGCATGTATATGTATATAATATTTGTATGTGTATGTATACATATATGTATGTAAAATATATGCATATATATATATATATATATATATATATATAGTCTCTCAATATCTTAGCACATTGTATTCCCACCCTCTTTAAATCTCTCTCTCTCTCCCTTTCTCTCCCCTTAGGACCCCACATGACCCCTAATGAGATCATATAAGGTCCCTTAGCACACCATATTACCTCTTAAGACCATATGATGTCGTAAGGGGTCATATGATGTTCTAACACATGTGTGGCCCCATTAGGACCCCACATGACCCCCAATGGCATCATATGACCCCTTGGGACCATGTATGATATCCTAAGGGATCATATGGTATTCTATAACATGTGTGGCCCCTTAGGACCCAAGATGACCCCTGACACCACCATATGACTGTTTAGCACACCATATGACCCCTTAGGAGCATATGATGTTCTAAGGGTTCATATAGTGTCCTAAGGGGTCATATGGTGTTATAACACACACGTGGCCCAATTAGGACCCCACATGACCCCTAATGACATCATGTGACCCCTTATCACACCATATTACCCCTTAGGAACATATGATGTCATAAGGGGTCATATGGTATTGTAACACATGTGTGGCTCCATTAGGACCCCACATGACCCCTACTGACACCATAAGACCCCTTAGCACCCCATATGACCCCTAATGACATCATGTGACACCTTAGCACACCACATGTCCCATTAGGAGCATATTATCTCCTAAGGGGTCATATGGTGTCCCAATGGGTCATATGGTGTTGTAACACATGTGTGGCCCCATTAGGACCCCACATGACCCATAACGACACCATATGACCCCTTACCACACTATATGATCCCTTTGGACCATATGATGATCTAAGGGGTCATATTGTGTTCTAAGGGGTCATATGGTGTTGTAACACATGTGTGGCCCCATTAAGACTCCACATGACCCCTAACGACACCATATGACCCCTTTGCACACCATATGACTCCTTTAGACCATACGATGTCCTAAGGGGTCATATGGTGTCCTAGGGGGTCATATGGTGTTGTAACACACATGTGGCCCCATTAGGACCCCACATGACCCCTAACGACACCATAAGACCCCTTAGCACACCACATGATCCCTTAGGAACATACGATGTCCAAAGGGGTCATATGGTGTTCTAACTGATGTGTGGTCCCATTAGGACCCCACAAGACCCCTAAAGACACCATATGACCCCTTAGCGCGCCACATGACCCCTTAGGACCATATGATATCTTAAGGGGCCGTATGGTGTCCTAAGGGGTCATATGGTGTCTTAAGGGGTCATATGGTGTTGTAACACATGTGTGGCCCCATTAGGACCCCATATGACCCCTAATGACACCATAAGACCCCTTATCACAACACATGACCCCTTAGGACCATATGATATCCTAAGAGATCGTATGGTGTCCTAAGGGGCCATATTGTGTCTTGAGGGGGCAAGATGAACCATTATTACAATATAAAAATTACTGCCAATACTGCTTATAAAAAATAAGTTCAGCTCACATGGGCCCTTGGCACACCATACAACCCCTTAGGATCCAACATGACCCCTAACGACACCATATGACCCCTTAGCACACCGCATGACCCCTTACGACCATATGATGTCCTAAGGGGTCATATGGTGTCCTAAGGGGTCATATGGTGTTGTAACACGTACGTGTGGCCCCATTCAAACCCCACAAGACCCCTAAAGACACCATATGACCCCTTAGCACGCCACATGACCCCTTAAGACAATATGATATCCTAAGGGGTCCTTTGGTGTCCTAAGGGGTCATATGGTGTTGTAACACATGTATGGCCCCATTAGGACTCCACATGACCCCTAACAACACCATATGATCCCTTAGCACACCATACAACCCCTGTGGACCATATGATGTCCTAAGGGGTCATATGGTGTTGTAACACACATGTGGCCCCATTAGGACCCCACATGACCCCACATGACCCCTAACAACACCATGTGATCCCTTAGCACACCATACGACCACTTTGGACCATATAATGTCCTAAAGGGTCATATGGTGTCCTAAGGGGTCATATGGTATTGTAAGACATGTGTGGCTCCATTAGGACCCCATATGACCCCTCATGACACAATAAGACCCCTTAGCACCCCACATGACCCCTAGTGATATCATGTGACCCCTTAGCACACCACATGTCCCCTTGCAAACATATGATATCCTAAGGGGTCATATGGTGTCGTAATGGGTCATATGGTGTTGTAACACATGTGTGGCCCCATTAGGACCCCGGATGACCCCTAACGACACCATATGATCCCTTAGCACACCATACGAACCCTTTGGACCATATGATGTTCTAAGGGGTCATATGGTGTCCTAAGGGGTCATATGGTATTGTAACATGTGTGTGTCCCCATTAGGAATCCACATGACCCCTAACAACACCATAAGACCCCTTAGCACACCACATGACACCTTAGGACCATACAATATTCTAAGGGGTCGTATGGTGTCCTAAGGGGTCATATGGTGTTCTAACACGTGTGGCTCCATTAGGACCCCACAAGACCCCTAAAGACACCATATGATCCCTTAGGACCATATGATATCCTAAAGGGTCATATGGTGTCCTAAGGGGTTATATGGTGTTGTAACACATGTGTGGCCCCATTAGGACCCCATATGACCCCTAACGACACTATAATACCCCTTATCATACTACATGGACCCTTAGGACCATATGATATCCTAAAGGGTCGTATGGTGTCCTAAGGGGTCATATCATTTTTAACACGTGTGGCCCCATTAGGACCCCACATGACCCCTAATGACACCATGTGACCCCTTAGCATGCCATGCAACCCCTTTGGACTGCATGATGTCCTAAGGGGTCATATGGTGTTGTAACACGTGTGGCCCCATTAGGACCCCACATGACCCCTAACAACACCATATCACCCCTTAGCACACCATATGACCCCTTTGGACCATATGATGTCCTAAGGGGCCATATGGTATTGTAACACATGTGTGTCCCCATTAGGACCCCACATGACCCCTAATGACACCATAAGACCCCTCAGTACACAACATGACCCCTTAGGATCATACGATGTCCTAAAGGGTCGTATGGTGTCCTAAGGGGTCATATGGTGTTCTAACACATGTGTGGCTCCATTAGGACCCCACAAGACCCCACAAGACACCATATGACCCCTTAGGACCATATGATATCCTAAGGGGTCATATGGTGTTGTAACAAATGTGTGGCCCCATTAGGACCCCACATGACCCCTAATGATACTATAAGACCCCTTATCACACCACATGACCCCTTAAGACCATATTATATCCTAAGGGGTAGTATGGTGGGTCATATGGTGTCCTATGGTCTCTCTCTCTCCACTCTTTCTCTCTCCCTCCTCCCTCCCTCTCTCTCTCTCTCTCCCTTACCACTATTTCTCACTCCCTCCCCCTATATCCCTTCCTTTCCCATCATCTCTCTCTCTCTCCCTCTCCCTCCCTCCCTCCCAACTCTTTCTCTCTCCCTCGCCCCTCTATCTCCCTTCCTTTCCCATATTCTCTCTCTCTCTCTCCCTTTCTCTCTCTCTCTCTCTCTCTCTCTCTCTCTCTCTCTCTCTCTCTCTCTCTCTCTCTCTCCTTGGTGTAGTCATTGGTTAGGAGGGACCTCAAAGAGATCAATCTGGATTGGTCAGCAAGATTAAACACAAGGGTATGATGGAGGAAATGCAAAACATAATGAATTATATCATGAAAATTGATTACAATCAATCGGTAACAACCAGATTATATAAACCATCTCACCAGCCTGCTAAAACATGCTCAATTATAGAATAGGTCACGACCGGGACCTCAAATATTAAGTTCTAGCTTCTATGTTCTATATTTTCTCTGATCTACATTCTAATGCTCAATTACAATGATTTATATGATCGAAGGGGATCTGATTGGCCCAAAAAGGGATCAAATGTCAAATAACAAGACCTAACATGTAAAAACAACAAGGTTGGCCTCTACCAAAGAAATTCCTCCAGAAAATCCAAAGGATGAAGTGCGCATCAACAAGAAGGTCAGCCACATGCCAAGGAACATCAGAATGAACACTTAGGGCTCTACAAGCTATGAAAGGGATCCGATAGATCACAAATGCAACTAGGTCCAGGCAACTGGTACCAGAAAACTGTATCGGAAATCGATAGAAATAACTTGCTGAAAAATGATCCAAATGCTTTGTGGTTTGGGAATAAGGTAGATGATCAAGTCCTTAAGAAAAATCCAACTCCTCAAGATCCGGTGAGCCAATGCCAAAAAATGCAAAATGAAATGCTAAAACTGGAAAACAAAAGGCAAAATAGAAAGGAAATATTTTTTGTTGATGCAAGATTACCAAGAACTGAGGATGCTCCTGCATCACTCCCTCTCCCTCCCTCCCCACTCTTTCTCTCTCCCTCCCCCTCTATCTCCCTTCCTTTCCCATCTCTCTCTCTCTCTCTCTCTCTCTCTCTCTCTCTCTCTCTCTCTCTCTCTCTCTCCCTTCCTTTCCCATCCTCTCTCTCTCCTTGGTGTAGTCACCGGTTAGGAGGGACCTCAAAGAGATCAATCCAAACTGGTCAACAAGATTAAACACAAGGGTATGATGGAGGAAATGCAGAACATAATGAATTATATCATAAAAATTGATTACAATCAATCGGTAACAACCATATTGTATAAATTGTCTCACCGGCCTGCTAAAACATGCTCAATTACAGAATAGGTCACGACCGAGACCTCAAATCTTAAGATCTAGCTTCTATGTTCTATATTTTCTTTGATCTACATTATAATACTCAATTACAATAATTTATACGATCCAAGGGGATCCGATCGGCCCAAAAAGGGATCAAATGTCAAATAACAAGACCTAACATGTAAAAACAAGAAGGTCGGCCTCTACCAAAGAAATTCCTCCAGAAAATCCAAAGGATGAAGTGCGCATCAACGAGAAGGTCAGCCACATGCCAAGGAACATCAAAATCAACACTTAGGGCTCTACAAGCTATGGAAGGGATCTGATAGATCACAAATGCAAATAGGTCCAGGCAACTAGTACCAGAAAACTATCTCGGAAACCGGTAGCAATAACTTGCCAAAAAATGATCCAAATGCTTTGTGGTTTGGGAATAAGGTAGATGATCAAGTCCTTAAGAAAAAATCCAACTCCTCAATATCCGGTGAGCCAATGCCAAAAAATGCAAAATGAAATGCTAAAACTGCAAAACAAAAAGCAAAACAGAAAGGAAATATTTTTTGTTGATGCAAGATTACCAAGAACCGAGGATGCTCCCGCATCACTCCCTCTTCCTCCCTCCCCACTCTTTCTCTCTCCCTCCCCCTCTATCTCCCTTCCTTTACCATCTTCTCTCTCTCTCTCTCTCTCTCTCTCTCTCTCTCTCTCTCTCTCTCCCTTCCTTTCCCATCTCTCTCTCTCTCTCCCCACTTTTTCTCTCTCCCTCCCCTCGCTATCTCCCTTCCTTTCCCATCCTCTCTCTCTCTCTCTCCCTCTCCCTCCCTCCCTCCCCAACTCTATTTTCCTCTTCCTTTCTCTCTCATTTTATTTCCCTTTTCCTTCACCCATTCTTTACTATAAATAACGCATATGGGTTTGTAACATAAGAAGCATGTACAGGTTATGGGAACTATGAACGTGGGTTTGTTAGGGTATTTTTAGGGACTAAATACGCATACAGGTTTTTAACATAAGAAGCACGTAAGGGTTATGGGAATTATGAGCATTGGTTTTTTTGGGTATTTTTATTCACTAAATACGCATACGGGTTAACCCGTAAGCATTTCTTTCACATATTTTTATTTGGTCAACGTCCTCAATAGCCATAAAAGGAGTTTTGGAACTCACTGAAGGCCCCACTACAATTGATTTTGTGATTCTATGATAGTTTTATGTCAAAGTAAGTGAACATTTTGTTTTGCATGAGTTCAAATGATTGAATTGTTGTTCTAATTAGTTTCTTCAATGTTATTATGATTGTTTAATATTTTTTATTATTAAAAATAATGGTAATACTCATTTTTATGGTGATTTGATTGTATAAGTTTTTGTAACATATATGTGCAAAATGATTCTATTTAGGACAATAGTTATTAACGATGGGAAAGAACAAGCAAGGAACAATTGAACAATAGGAAGCTGGAAAGGAAAGACAAAGGCAATGTATGAAGAGATTACGTGAACTAAGAAAAATGGGACAAGAAGGTATGTCATCTACAACATCTCAATTAGATGTACCAAATGAACCTAATGCAATTGAAGAAGAAATCACAATCAATAATAAAAAAAATGATGAATATACACCAACAACATTTGATTTACCAAGTGAACCTAATGCAATTGAAGAAGATATCCCAGTCAATAATCAAACAAATGATTCAAATATGTACCAACAACATTTGATTTACTGAATGAACCCGATGCAATTGAAGAAGAGACCAAAAAGAATAATCAATCAAATTATGAACATACACCAACTCAATTTGATGCGATAAATGTACCTAATGCATGTCATGCACCAATGTTAACACCTCTTAGAATTATTCGTAGGAAACCAAATTATCTAATTGACATCGATGAGAATATTTTGAAGCCAATGCTTGATAAATTACATGAATGAACTTGTAGAAGAATGGTTATAAGAATATGGAAACACTGTTTTGAAAACTTAAATCAAACCGCAAGATGCCAATTAATTGTTGAAATGATTAGAAAGTTGAAATTTAGAGAGACAGTGAAAAATCTAGGCTTAAGATCATCTGAAAGTAATAGTGAAAGAACTATTGTGAGAAATCTATTTGATGCATATCAAGAAATTGGTTCAAAGTCATGTACTAAAGATTCTAATGTTACTTGACATGTTATTACATGAACCATAATGAGCAAGAAAATAAAAGAAGACCGTTTGATAAGAAAAACAAGTAAGTCATTAAACATAAGTAGAAAAACATTACGTAAAGCATTAGAGAGGTGGGATAAAATAGAGGATCCTAACAATAATTCTCTTTGGGTGTTCTCAAGTAGACTACCGCACAAAGACAAGGTGGTTGTTGATGCACTAAGAACATTAATTAAAAATTTTTGGCATGAAAACATAAGGGTTTCACCCAACCAAAGAGATGTTGTTAGAAGGTAAATTGGATCTAGAAATTGTGAGCCACATGCCAAACACTATTTGGATATGACTCAAACAAAATTATATGAAATATTCCTTCAAAAATTTCCTCAAATAAGAATTAGTGAAAGATTTTTTGAAATGGAAAAACCTTTTTATGTTAAGATTAATCATGTACGCACCACGTGTTGTTGTAGGATGCATATTAAAATTTTCATGCACTATGATATTTATCGTCATATATGTTGTACTTTGCACACTAACAATGTTTTGCAGGAATGTAATATACAAGCCCCTCCTAAGTCCCCAAGAGAATTTATTTCAAGTGTTTTGTGTAAAAGAGATGATGGTTGCATTTATTATAAGATAATGTGTTTGAAAGGTTCTTGTGCTACATGTGGTGGTTTGCAATATTTACCAAGATGTGTACATTTGGAGAGCACACATGAAATTGGTAAGAAACTAGTTTCTTTTGGAAAATACAAGATAGACACATATGGCGTAAAAGATGGAAAGGAATTTAAGAGATGCGAGTTAGTGAAAAACGATATATGTGTAGCTGAATTTATGAAAATGTTTCAAGAGAAACTAGTTTATGAGTACATAATGCATACACATAGAGCTCGATGGTTAGATGAGCAATTCAAGTTATGTAAGGACATATTTCCTCTCGGTACCATTGTCTTTATCATTGATTTTGCTGATAATTATACACTACAACCTCAAAATGAAGTGCAATCTATTTATTACCATTCTTTACAAGTTACTATTTTTTTACACATAACATTCATGCATGCAAATAGCACCACAGAGGAGGATAAAAAGGTTTTAAGAGAGTATCACTTCTACATAAGTGATGATCATACTCATTCGTCAGAGTTTGTGCAAGGATGCTTTAAAGTTTTCTATGATGATTTAAGGGAAAGAAACATACGATACAACCAACACATAATATGGTCAGATAATTGCACCTCACAATTCAAGAATGCAAGGATGTTCTATTGGTTGACTAGGATGCATGTGACAAGCAGTGTACAACATTTTTGGAATTTCACTAAGGCTGGACATGGGAAGGGAGAGAACGATGTCACATGACCATGCGTTAAAACAACCCTAGCTAGAGAAGAATTGAAGTACGAAGGTGGTGTTGAGTTGATAGATGTAGGAACAATTGTGCGATGGTGTAATTCTATAATGGGACCAAATAATGCAGACCGTTGGTTCCCATTGATACATATCAAGTTCCTGAAGCACTACAATTGAACTAGATGGAAACATCAGTGGATTTTGACCATGTATCAGACCTAGTGGAACCAAGTGATTTTTTTGGTTTAATTTTTTTGTAGGAATTTTTTGGCTCATTTTGTTACATCACACATTATTTTGGATATTAATTATCATTCTATAAAATGCAGGTCATGTTTACGCAATTGTTGCAGAAGAGAACAATGAAGAAGGAATGAATAACTTATTATTTCATTGTATTGAGCCTAAAACAAAATTGACAACCACAATCATTGACGGAGAGGGTATTGAGTACCCAATAGGGTTTGTTGTTGTGACAGGCACATGGCTTAGGATACCCTATCAAGAATTATGATGTTTGATTGTTTGAGGACTTTGAAACACACAAACATATTCTTCATTTCTCCAACCTTGTTGTTGAAACAAATATTCAATTGATTAAGTATTGTGGTAGACCTAATAACAAGAATTTATGGAAAGTTTGTGAATCTAACCATGAGGCAATACCTGACAGAATACGAGTTAGAGTCAATCCAATAGGCTCACTTGATTGATTTTGGATCATCTACAAGTGTTCAATGTGTTGGAGAATTACAATCATTCTATGGTTTAGGGTAGAATGATTTTGAGAATTTTGTATATATCATCAGCGAATTGTTATATATTCATTTTTTGTATATATAAAAGGCCATGAGCTAATTTGTGCATATTTAGAGGCAAAATTTTGTATATTTAAATGACCTTGAGCTGATTTGTACATATTTTTAAATGCCAAATTTTGTATATTTAAATGGTGACAAGTTGGATTGTGCATACTTAAATGCCAAATTATATATAAATGCCCATTAGCTTATTTGTAAATATTTTTTTTGTATATTTAAATACCCAAGAGTTGATTTGTCCATATTAAGAGGCAATTTTTTGTATCTGTAAATTTTGTACTATTTGATTATAAATGCATAAATAAAATTTTGTGGTGTATTTTGTATTTTTTATTATACTTGAAATTTTGTATGACTATTTATGAGTGCATGGCCTAATTTTGTTTTCACACCAACTGAAAAATGTTACCCTATGAAAATGGCTCTAGGTCTTAAAAAACCAAGATAGGTCATTATAGATGGGTCTTACATGACCCCATAGGTTCAAACAAATCAATCATATGCTTCTTGGATTCTAAGAAATAGTCTGTTAAAGTTTGATAATTTTTTGAACCTAGGGCACTTGAGAGATCGCGCTGATAGGGTATGGCTTTGGACATTCCAGCGATTTGGGAGGCATAACAGAAGCTTGCCTATCATAAAATTTCCCACCCGAATGCACTCATGCTGGTAGGTCGTGTTGTAATATGATGGATTTGGTTAAGTGTTGTCATTGATGTCAACACTGTATCCCGGTTGGATCTATCCCAGTTAGTCTTGGTGATCATTTTGGTTTTGGCTGTGATTCTGATCCGGTATGATTAGGCCTCTGGAATCAGTTTTGGATTCTTATTCTGATGGTTTCTTACTTGCTATATTCTGGTGGTTTCATGATTTGGTTATCACTTTTGGTATTTTCAGTTACCGGCTTGTTCTTGGCTTTACTGGCTAGCTTTTGCCTTTACTGACTTTTGGCATTCCCGGTTAGCTTTACCGATATGTTGTTTTGGTGACTTGGTCAGTGGATTTTGGGTCTGGCTTATGGAATCAGTTTCTTTCATTTTGTTGGTGCTTCTTGATCATATCTCAAGGATTTTGTCTTTTCTTTGGATGGTGTGCCTTTATGGTGGTCCTATTTGGATCTGGTTAGAGTTTCAGTGAGGGTTTCTACTCGCAAGTGAAGCGTGTTGGATTTTGGTCTTAGCAGAATTTTCGGCAGATATATTGTTTGGTTACTTGATTTAGGTCCATGCTATGTAATGCAAATCATAATATTAGTTTGGTGGTATCATATGATGTAATTTTGTAATTATGGGTTTATGGGTTTAGGGTTTAGCTGACCTTATCAATAAGGTTGATGATCTATATTTATAGGTGGCTTGTTCATGAAATTCAAATATAGATGGGATATTGATGGTTGGTTAAATTTGCATTATCAAAGAAGGATTAAGTGTGAATAAAGTCATATCATTCAGGTGAAGGTTGGAAAGGTTTTTTATTACAGAGAAGACATCAGTACTTAACCGGAACTGTATCAGGCATTAGTAGATTCTACTTTCATAGTTCATTATATTTCAGATTGCAGTCCGATGATTTTGTAAGTCAATGAGACTTCTCATTGTGATGAGCAGTGCACTCTAGGTTGTTGGTCTTTCTGCATGTGCAGACCCCATTGTAATTATTCATAATACTACTATAGAGTATTTATCTGATTGTGGGTAGGGTTTCCCACCGTAGTTTTTCCCTTTCTGGGTTTTCCACGTCAAATATTGGTGCTATGTGTGTTGTACTTTCATGTTATATTTTTCATTGGGTTGTGCTCTGGTTTAAGGTTTATAATTGAATTGATTGTTGTTATTGTTAGTAAACTAATTCACCCCCCCTCTTAGTTTACTGTCGGTATCAGTACATTCCAACAGTTCGTACTGATGATGAATGGAGTGAAAGTTAGCCAATCTAGTAACCTTGCATTGCATGCATCTAACATTTTTTGCACCAATTAAAAAATGCTACCCTGCAAAAATGGCTTCGAGTCTTCAAAAATTGAGATAGGTCATTATAGATAGGCCTCACATGACCCCATAGATTCAAACAGATCAATCGTATATGTCCTCGATTTTGAGAAATTATCTGTCAAAGTTTCACAATATTTTGGACTTAGGGCACTTGAGAGATCGCGTCGGTAGGGTATGGCTTTGGATGTTTCGACAAGTTGGGAGGCACAACAAGAGATTGCCTACTGTAAACCTTCCAACCTGGATGCACTCGTGCTATTAGTTCATTCCCATGACGAATGGAATGAAAGTTAGCCTATCTAGCAACCTTGCATTGCATGCATTTAACATTTTTTGCACCAATTGAAAAAATGCTACCCTATAAAAATGGCTTCGAGTCTTCAAAAACTGAGATAGGTCATTGTAGATGGGCCTCACATGACCCCATAGATTCAAACAGATCAATCGTATATGTCCTAGATTTTGAGAAATTGTCTGTCAAAGTTTGACAATATTTTGGACTTAGGGCACTTGAGAGATCGCGTCAGTAGGGTATGGCTTTGGACGTTTCAACGAGTTGGGAGGCACAACAAAAGCTTGCCTATTGTAAACCTTCCAATCTGGATGCACTCATGCTAGTAGTTCATTCCCACGACGAATGGAATGAAAGTTAGCCTATCTAGCAACCTTGCATTGCATGCATCTGACAATTTTTGTACCAACTGAAAAAATGCTACCTTGTGAAAATGGCTCCAAGTCTTCAAAAACCAAGATAGGTTATTGTATATGGGCCTCACATGACCCCATAGGTTCAAACATATCAATTGTATGCATCTTGGGTTCTAAGAAATAGTTTGTCAAAATTTGACAATTTTTTGGACTAAGGGCACTTGAGAGATCGTGTTGGTAGGGTATGGTTTTGGACATTCCAGTGAGTTGGGAGGCACAACAGGAGCTTGCCTACCATAAAATTTCCCACCCGGATGCACTTGTGTTGGTAGTTCATGCCCATGATGAATAAAATGAAAGTTAGCCTATCTAGCAACCTTGCATTGCATGCATCTGACGATTTTGGCACCAACTGAAAAAATGCTACCTTGTGAAAATGGCTCTGAGTCTTCAAAAACAAAGATAGGTCATTTTAGATGGGCCTCACATAACCCCATAGATTCAAACAGATCAATTGTATGCATCCTGGATGCCAAGAAATAGTTTGTCAAATTTTGACAAATTTTTGGACTTAGGGCACTTGAGATATTGCACTAGTAGGGTATGGCTTTGGACATTCCGACGAGTTGGGATGCACAATAGGATCTTTTGTACCATAAATCTGCCCACTCTGACATTCTCATGCTAGTAGTTTGTGGCCATGACAAATGGAATGAAAGTTATCCTATCTGGCAACCTTGCATTCCATGCATCTTATGGTTTTTGCACGAACTAAAAAATGCTACCCTGTGAAAATGGCTTCGAGTCTTCAAAAACTGAGATAGGTCATTGTAGATGAGCCTTACATGACTCCATAGGTTCTAATAGATCAATCGTATGTATCCTGGATTCTGAGAAACATTCCGTCAAAGTTTGATAATTTTTTGGAGTTATGGCACTTGAGAGATCGCGTCGGTAGGATACGGCTCTGGACATTCCGATGAGTTGGGAGGTACAATAGGAGATTGCCTATCGTAAACCTTCCCACTTAGAAATGCTTGTGTTGGTAGTTCATTCCCATGATGAATGGAATGAAAGTTAACCTATCTAGCAACCTTGCATTGCATGCATCTGACGGTTTTCACACAGTTTTTAAATAAATTGCAATATCTCCTAAAGTATTAGGTGAAAATTGATGAAACCAAGTGCAAATGAAACTAGATTCACATATCTAACATTTCCAGCAAGTGATCTAAGGTCACGAGGAAAAAAATAGGGGATACCGTAGTTGTGTCTCCTCACCCAGGGTGCTTTTCAAAATTCGACAACAATGGCACTTCTCAGCCCTCGGCCTCCACCATTCCTATGGTGGATTTGGGTGGCAAGGGAACTTCCACAATGGGTGATATAGTTGTTTCCTCCTACCCCAATACTATTGGTTTGTAGGGTGTGTCGACTTCTGGAAAGATGTCGAATGTGACTATGTCTGTTGGGTAGGGTGAGGCCCGGAGATCACGCCTTGCCAGACAGTTGTATGGTGGATTCATTCTTGTTTCCAATAACATCTCTATTAATTTGAAGGAAGATATAGTAGAGGAAATTATTCATAATGCTTCTATTCTCTCCTTGCATGGTGTGATCTGCCGATTTAAGGGTTTTTGGCCTTCCCTCCCTCAACTGCATACCTAGATCTCAGAACATTGGGAGTCTCTTATTACTGGTAAAGTTCATATCCTCCCCATGGCTAAGGAGTTTTTTTTTGCTAAGTTTGATAATGCTCAGGACATAAACAAAATATTACTTGACCATTTTTTTAGTTGGGAGGATAGATTTTTGTTAATGATTAAGCCTTGGCACTCTGATTTCAACACTTCTACTAAAATGTTAAATAAGATTCTGATTTGGGTTCGGCTTCCTAATCTCCCCCTCCATTTATAGAATGATTATCTTGTAGAGAAAGTGGGTGAAGACCTTGGAGATTTTTTGATGGTGGATGATGATTCCTATGATATGTTCCACTCCACCTTTGCCTGCATATTGGTTGATTTGGATATTTCAAAAGGGTTGCCTGCTGAAATTTTACTTAAATATTCTAAGGGTTCTTGGGTCCAATCTTTGGACTATGAAGGGATTCCCTTCAGATGTAGAAGATGTTTTAAAACTAGTCATGCAGCTATGCATTGTGGTTTTGAGAAAAAGGATACGATGACCACTTGGTGGAAAGGCATTTTTCATCAACATTATACGATTGAGAAGAAATCTTAACATCCTAGGAGTTTTTCTGAGGTGGTTGCTTTGGAATCTTGGTATCTTAGGGAATCCTCGCTAGATGCCACAAATGGTGGGGTTGTTGTTGCTGCAACCCCTAATGTGAGAGTGAATGGGCCTCATGATGCTAATTCTGGTGGGGTTACTGCTGGTGCAACCCCTAATGTAAGAGTGAATGGGCCTCAAGTTGCTTTGGCAATTAATTCGAGTGGCCTATCTGATAAGGCAATGCCTTTAGGGAGGAATACATACTATTTTTCTATGACTGTGGTTGTTGGCTTTCATTCACAAGAAAATGGGGTGCTGGTTTGGAATGACATGGCAGTGCAAGTGGAAGAGGGTTAGATATTTGTTAAGAGAAAGAAAGCTACATTTTCTAAGCCTTCTTTTGGCATGACTCTTTGCTCCCACAAGATTAGATCTAAATGTAAATCTTGATGGTTCTTGTTTGGGGCTTGGTCTTAGGCTGGCTGCAAGCATTTCTTTTTGCAACCTTGTTTTAGGGTGAATGGTTGCAAGCTGTTCTTTTTGCAGTCTTTTTTCTTTGGTTGTCTATGCTTTCATGTTCCTTATGTTTGGACAAATATATGGTTGTGGGTTCTAGATCCTTTCAAAATTTGATTGTATTGGGTTTCGGGTCCCCTCAAAACCTATTTTTTCTTTAATCAAAAATATTTCCAGGAAGTCTCAGGTCTTTATTTGACCCATACAATCCACACAATGTGAAAGAGAAACAATATTGCAAGAAAACACATAGAAATAGTCTTCAAAATTATTCCAACTTTATTCAAAACTTCAATACAATTTTTTTCAACCCTTGGGCTGCATTGAAGATGCCTATTTATGACCACACAAGTGGTTTCCATCATCCGACCCCAAACTTTGACAACTTTGACAACAACTGAGCAACTTTTACATATTTTATCCAAATGACCCCAAACTTTCACAAATGACTCCAAATGATAATTAATGGCCCCAAATGACCTTATTTAGATGAAACAACACAAAACAAGACAAAAACCCAAATTTGACCATTGTGAGCATGAGGGTGCTCCCGCACCACTCACATTGAGAGATATAAAGGGAAGGAATCAAAAGCATCTAGTGATCATTACCATGGATCAAATGTGATCATAATTGTATTTTGTCTTTATAAAATTTGAGGGAGCCTATTGTATTTGGTCTCTAAGCGCTTTGGTTACATTCACATCCTCTTCTTCTTAAAACCGAAGTAATAACAAAGGTTGACACTTACTAATTACATAGACAAATATTCAGTTAACTTTTTAAGAGGGCAATCACAATGCTTTATATTATAGAAACAATTGTAATGCAATGCTTTATATCAAATCATATTCCACAATTGCAATGCTTTATATCAGAGCAACAAAAAACATTTGGGGAAAAAATCAGCAAACCAAAAGTACAAGATTTTTTGAAAAAGTGGGTAAAAATTTGGATTTTAAAAAATCGTAAAAAATAGTAGAAAAATAGACACAAACTAGTTTTTTTTTAAAACTAAAAGGCATTTCAATAGCATAGAGATATATAAATAAAATAAAATAGAGTTTAACCCATGATTGTAGAAAATAGATTTTTGTTGTTTATATTAATATTGCTGATTACATAGGCAAATATTCATTTAACTTTATAAAAAGGGTAGTCACCAAATACACCAAATAGTTGTCTAAGTTTGAGATCAAAGATTAGCAAGTCTATGAAGTAGCTAATATCAACATTTATTAGACAAACATCTAACTATTGTTAGGATTTTAGTAAAAGTGGAAACTATTTTGAAGTGATCCAATACTTCC
Organism: Cryptomeria japonica; assembly: GCF_030272615.1. Classification (NCBI taxonomy): domain Eukaryota; kingdom Viridiplantae; phylum Streptophyta; class Pinopsida; order Cupressales; family Cupressaceae; genus Cryptomeria; species Cryptomeria japonica. The sequence goes on from NC_081415.1 coordinate 426,408,171, forward strand.
GTTGTGATTGAGACATGGAATTTTTTAGTAGTTCAATATCTGAGAAAGCTTATCAAATCATATTCCACAGTTGAAATGCTTTATATTCCCTAATGGAAATTGTTAAGTCTTTTATATGGGGTAGAATTCAATAAAAGGCATTTGTTTAGCTAAAGTAAAAGATTAGCAGGCCACTGGTTTTGGCAATACCTAGCTTGCAACTACTATTTTAGGTAGAGACAAATTTTAATGATTGTGTGTTGGAGGCTATTTTATTACAATTATGTAAACTTGTTTGTTGTCATTCAAACTTAGTTCATGGAGCACTTTGGATATATTTCTCACATAATGAATTGTATGTCTTTGTTTGAGCAAAAATTAACTATATCAATTATCAATCAACATTTATATATATCAAAATACATAATAATGAACACAATGAACAAATTGTGTATGTATTGAATATAAATATCAATATCAACAAAATGCACAATAATGAACATAGTACACATTTATTCGATCGAATACCAACATTTATATATATCAAAATGCACAATAATTGTGTATGTATACAAACATGGCATATATGCCAAGTCAATAAAAGTTTACAAAAATGTGGCATTTGCCATGTCCAAATCGATATACAATAAAAATGTAGAATATATCTAGATGTATTGGTTCTTCAATGACCACAGCTAACACTATATGATCCTATAGTTGTGGTGGAGTATCAAAATAGAGCCTCTTTGATGCAGTACGTAGCTCTGTAGATGGCTACACAACCACAATTCAAAAGCCAAGTTAGAATCCTTTTGTAGAAAATAGTTCACATTTATCAACATAGCTATACATTCAACTATAATTTCTTTGCAATTGAATTGAAGATTACCTCATCTATTTTGATTAAGTAAAAATAGGTATTTGAAAGGTACCCGAACCTTTTACAAGCCAGGAGAATAGAAAAGCATAAAAAAGTGCTTGATCACTTCAAAAAGTCAAAATGAACCCACCGGATGGGCCCAGCTTAAAGCATCATAACCTAATTACATAAAACTTAGAACTGAAAGCAACAAGAAAGCAAAAGACATCAAAGAGATAGAACCAATGACATCAACTGGAACTAAATACTATTCAGGATCTCCTCAGCATGAACAACCATTTGTTTCATGTTGTTTGCCGAGGTCTTCATATCCTCCAGCTCACAACCTCTGATATTGACCTTATTCTTTGTGTTGGCTCTGGTCCTCCTTTCATGACCCTTCTTGTTCACCTACTCTTTATCACCTTCCTTCTCTACATTGTTCTCGTACTTGTTGATAAAGATGTTCATGTTGTCCACCGAAGATTTAAGAATTTGGAAATTTTGATCAGCAATCTGCTTGACATTGTGCTCCATCTTGTCAATTCTGTTGCCAAAATATTTCAGTTTGTTGTCCATTTCCTTTCTATATCCCATCTCATTGACCTTTTTCTCCGTGGCTAAGATTTTTCCAGCTATACATTCAAGCTTGCGCATTATGCAGAACAACCACTAACTCTTTAACATGCTCCGCCAAGGGCTTGTCACCAACTGTAATTTTTGCCATGGCCTATGTATCTATTTTCAAGCTATTAATATCCTTCACCAGAGTAGTGATGGTCTCACAAAAGGCCTTAATGGTATCTTTTTCACCACTATCACTTTGACCCCCTTTTTCCTCGTTATGCAGTCCAGGGGTATTCATGGTCTCCATGGTTTCCAAATCATCCTTAACTGGGTTACCCTCCCCTTCTTTGTCCTAACTATCAATCCTCTTATTATCATCATCCTCCTCCTCAGACTCAACCAGAACATAATTGAGATCAAAATCGCTACCCTTTTTAGTGTTATTTTTCTGAGCCTTCTTTCCAGAGGCTTTCCCTTTCCTCTTTTTAACAAGTTTTTCCTCAGGGGAATCAGTTTCAGAGTCTGACATTTCAGATTCCACAATAATCCTCCTCTTCTTAGCCCTAATCCTCCCTTTTTTTCTAGTTTCTTCCAACTCTCCCTCAGTCTCATAATCAAAGTTGAAACCACTATCCTTACTTTCTGTAGTCTCATCTCTGGCATTTTTGCCTTTAATAGGCTTTTCAATGCACTTCCCCTTTAGCATTTTGTAAACCAGGACCATAAGTCCCTGGTGGAGGGCATGATCGCCTTTAGGGTCCTTCTGGATCTCCTTTATAGTATGATCCATTGAATAGGCCAGGTAATAGGGAAGGCTAACCCTTTCACCATGACAGAAATGGTTAAGAAGGATGAAGTGATGCCCATAAGCCCTGGTAAACCTACTGTCTAAGGTAATATATTCAATAGAGGCAAATAAGACAAACCTCCATGGCTTGCAAATTCTCTTCGGGGAGTAGTAGGAGTTGTCAATTTTGATCATCTTTCTTCTCTCACCATCTGTAATAGGAAACTTGTCTGCAACCTTATCTGATATCCCTCTGTCCCTGTAAAATTTCATACCCTCAGTAGTCATCCCCATGGCCTCAGGGATAACTTCTTCATCTACATTCATCATATGTGATCCAATCAGAACTTTTCCATTTTTCCAGTTCTTAATGAAGTAGCTACTAATTGTAGGGTCCTTCCCATTCAGTCGTTCCATGAAAACATTGAGCCCCACTTGCTGAAGGATACTCCATACTTCTTCATTCTTTCTCCATTTAGCGCATGAAGCAGGTTCAAATCTCTTCTTGTTTCCTCCCATTTTTCCAGCACCTTCCTTGCAATGCCTTCTCTCATTTTGATAACTTTTCCTCTAGTTTCTGTGGTTATTCTATAAGAGTACCTATAATCCATGCCAAATAATGATGATATGACACCTATTTAATAGCTCATTATCTTCAAACAAGCCCTGCATCGAAAAAGGTAGAAAGGTCATTAGGAATAATGATTAAAAGTACCACGTTGCCTTGTATAGCTTCGGTCCTAATTGAGTAAGGATTTCATTTCACTTGCAATCTCCTTTTCACCATAATTAGTGATGATGTTTTCCGATTGGCAAGCCAGGTTGGCTGCCCAATCAGCACGAGTTGGCCTCCCTATAAACATGTGTAAAAACACACATTTCAAACTCTTCGTTGATTTTCCTTGTTGCTTTAATAGCATTACTAATCAAACATGACGGCGGGAATTTCATATTTAAACAATTGATGATGTTTAAGGAGTCTCCTTCACACCAAACTTTAGTGCATTTGGCTTCTTTGGCAAGGATGATCCCATGATAAGCCGCCATGGCTTCGGCAACATGGTTGGTCTGTTTTCCTATAGGAATACATTTTATGATTTTACATATTCCCCATTCATCCCTTAGGACCACTCCACATCCTGCAACCCCCGGGTTTCCCTTAGAGGCCCCATCAAAATTGATTTTCATCCATCCCCTAGGTGGGCTGGTCCATATCACTCCCTCTTTAGGGTTACTCTGGATACTCTCTTGAGCTTTTAATCTCCATTTTTTATAGACAAATTGATCCTCCTTAGTATTAGGATTATCAATACCACCTATAATATTCATATTTTCCACTATGCTTCTTCTTACTTTTTCAAACACAATGTTAGCCTTAGTGTACTTTTCTTTGAAAATTCTGTCATTTCTCTCTGTAGCGTCGTAAATTGTACGTGTAGACACCTAAAAATGGTCAACGCTTGCGGAGTCATACTTTAACATTTGCGCATTGCCTCGTTTTAGGTTTTTGCGTCGCATTAACATTTCTCCTATGATACGCACTTGGTTTTTATCATTTGCGAACATCGAGTCATTCTTCTACATTCTTCCTTTATCTCGCTCTCGAATTTGGTCTTGTCGACAATAATCTCCAGTCATGATTTTAATCAATCTTATCCTATTGCATCAATGTGCGTGCTTATTTGTCATCATTTTGGACATCGTCAATCCTAATTAGGGTTTTGTCCTCCTGTCAATCTTGTGATCGATTTGTCATCGATCGTTGTCCTCTTATCAATCTTGTCGATTTATTATCAATCCTTCAATCTTGTCGATTAACGATCGATTTGTCATCGGTCGTTGTCATTTTCGATCTTGTCATTTTGCAATTGATTTGTCATCAATCGTGGTCATTTTCAATCCTGTCGTCTTGCAATCTATTTTGTCATCAATTCTTGTTCTCTTGTCAATCTTGTCATTTCGCGATCGATTTGTCATCGATCGTCGTCTTTCTCAATCGTGTCAATTTGGATCAATTTGTCATTGTTCCTCGTCAATTGGCGCATTTTATCAATTAAATCATTTATCACATTGGTCATTTATCAATCCAAAATTAAATCATGATTGAGTCAATTATCTTTCAAGACCTAATTGTCATTCTTGCATTGCTAATTCATCTTCTAGGGTTTTGTGATTTCATCATTTAACCTGGTTTGTCATTTCCTTCTTTAGGATTAATAAATTATTTATTTATCCTAAGTCTTCTTGTCACAATTAAATGATCATTTAATTGGCTAATTATTCCTCTTTGTGAATTAATTAATAAATGAAAGATTATTAATTAATTTACCTAATTTCTAATTTTCATCAATTTCTTAATTCCTCATTTCTAATTTCCTAATTTTCTAATTCCTAATTTCATTTCCTCCTATTTCTCTCCTAAATTCATGGAAAATGACATGACAATTTGTCATAAATTTGTCATAATTGACAATCAATCAATTTTGACATAGAAATTGTCATAATTTGTCATAAATCATCAATCAACAAATTTTGCATAGAAAGTGCATAATTTGTCATAATTTGTCATAATTGACATAATTGATTTGCAATTTCCATTTGAATTGAATCATGCTAATCTTGTCATCTCTCCAATTCTTCTATAAATTGGATGATCTTCATCAATCAAGGCTAATAATTGGTAATCAGACTATCGAATTTATGCTTCTAGTACTCTTGATCAAAAATCTCGTCTATTTGCTTTCAATTGTGTGTGTGCACTTGTAGGTGAGATCCACAACCAAACCATTTGAAGAGGAAAGAAGAACAATGGAGCCACATGAAGGAGCATTCAAATCACACCTTTGGTTTGCTTAAATTCTAGTTTTGAATGCTTTTGTTTCATGTCTCTATTGAGTGTTGTTTAGGATAGATCATTGCAATGAATGCATTTGTGATTGAGCTATTACATTTATATTTCTTGTGATGATTTCCTATTTCCTATGCTACATTAATTGGTGAACCCGATGTGAACACTAACCTTCTAACCTCTTTATGGTGTTTTTGAGTGCTTTCAAGTTGATTGGCAGGCCAAAAAACCCAAAAACAGGGTCGTGCAGGGTTTTCTAGAGACTTCTGCACCTGTGTTGAGCAACCTGCGCCTGTGTTGAGCATTCTACACTTGTGTTAAAGACATTCTACACTTGTGTCATGGGTTTTGCGCTTGTGTCATGGGTTCTGCGCTTGTGTAAAGTCCAGAATAGGGGTAAAAATGCAGTGTTTTACTTGAAATTTGTTTAGTTTTTGCATTCTGTTTTCTGTGCTTTGGATTTTGGTACTAATTATCTATGCAGAATCTTGGCATACACATGGCAAAGACAATAAATCAAACTACTAACATGTGTTATGCAGAATCGATAGTCAAAGACAAGAAATCAAACTTCTAACTTGGGTTTTGCACGTTGCCTTGGAGAAACAATTAAACTTGGTGTTTGTCTTTAAATGTTTTAGGCACCTAGTGATTTCTAATAGGTTGGAATGAACATGTTTTTTCTTTGATTGTTGAGTGTGACATTGGAGTAGGAGAGTATGCTCTCATCCTTTCAAGGTGATCAGAAATCCAGATCTTTGATACCATGCTTTTGTCTTTGATTGTGTGTCTCCTTTAGAGGGCCTACCTTCCCGACCACTTTTCTTTTGCAAGCAAGTGATAATCGTGAGAAGGGAATGACCCAAAGTGAGTACGGCTAGAATTCCTTGGCATTCTAACTCACTATAAAAAAATACCCAATGAGCGAAAGCTTTGAAGGAAGTGTTACGTGGGAATTGTAGTTACTTGGGAAGTGATGACCCTTGAACTCTTTCTCATATCAACATCTAAGTAGGGCCTCTTGGTCTAAATCATGCTTGCGCGACTACATTTGTTTGGTATCTTGATGGGCTTAATGTCTCAATCACGCTTGCGTGACATCAAGGAGTAACGCTTAACAGAAATCCTTACTAAACACCTTGTTTTTAGAGGCCAAAAACCCTTCTAGTTGCTTGAGAAGGACAAATTCGGATACTTGGAAGAGATACTAAGTTCAACCATGGGGAGATTTCCATGGGGACTGATGTTTGGCTGCCCTGAGAAGTGAGTGCCATGGAGGGGAGCCCGTGGGGTCAAGCATCTATGTATTCTCCTTGAATCCCATAATGAGTCTACCTCTCAAGTACCTAATGTCTTTGCCTACCATAAGAAATGTGGAAATGAGCATGATTGTCTTGAGTCTAAGTTGCAATATCTTGTATTCTTTGCTTGTCAAAAGTTGAATTGCATCCCATTTCAAAAGAAAAACAAATTGATTCAAAACATAAGATTAAACACAAGAGACATTCATCCAACAAAGGTCCAACAAATCTTCAAAGCACACTTTCAAACATGGTTGTCAAATATAGTTCAAAATCTTGTCTCAACAAGCATGTTACTTACATTTAGGTTCATCCTAGGTTGCATTTTGCAAAAGTCATTGTCAAGTACCAAGGTTAGGTTTCACCTAAGTCATATTCCTTTGCATATCAATAAGAGTCATCCATTTGCATATGTCCTCTTGCATTAAAGTCATACCATTGTCATACATTGCATACCCTAGGTTTCTTCATTAAGCTTAGGTCATTATCATATCATATTAGGGTCACTTGCATATTAATTGTCCCTTAGCATATAGTGTCAAAACTAGGTTTTGTCATACTTGGGTAATCCAAATCTTTGATGCAACCCTAAGTCATTGTTAAGAAGTCTAGACCTTATCAAATCTTTTGTCCTTTTGTCATCAATATCATTTGGTCAAACCTAGCTTAGTATCCAAGCATATAGGGGAGACTTTGTCATTTGTCCTTTTGTCACTTAAGTCCTTTTGTCCTTTAAGGTCTAGACATCATTCCAATTTCCTAAGGGTCTCTTTTTAGATTTGCATTTCAAAAGTTTGTCAAAATCTTCAGAACAACCAAAAACATAGATTGCATGCTCGTCTATCTAGTTTGCATTTAGTTGCATATCATACATTATCCTTGAAAATTCCAAAAACATTGCATTGGCATAAGTGACATGCCTATTGAGACAAGATCTAAATCTAAAAAGATGGGCAAACCAATGTATCAACCCATGGACAACACAGCAAATTTGCAGTTTCAAACTAGTCAAACAGTACAAATTGAAGGTTCATTAAACACATCCCTACCACCATATGGAACGGTTCAACTTGGACCACCTCCATTATATGAACCATTGTTTGTACCTATGAAACCAGGACATGGGAGTGTTCCACCAACTCCAAGAGGAAGTGCGCCTTTCAATTGGAATCAACCAAACTTGCAACATGACATTCAAACTCAAACATTATATGAAGAACAAACCCTCTCACAAGGATTTGGTTCAGATCAAGGCATTCAACAAGAAACGAATCCAAATGTCCAACCAGATTCTTCATCTAATTCTGATGCTTCGGATGATGTTGACATATTCCTTCAAGATCCAAAGGTAACAAAAAAGATGGATAAGTTCTTGAACAAGGTCTTTAAGATGTTTCCACAAAAGTATCTTAACATGATGAATAATGTGACCTCTTCAAGTGACCAAATCAATGTGCAAGAACAACAAAGCGGTGAGTTGTTAAGTTTTTCCCCGCATCCAAATGAAGAAAATACACATCAAGCAACTCAACCTACATTGATGAGAAAATGTGCTTCAAAGGCATTGACAGTGACTATTCCTCAAAAGTCACCATTTGAGACAATAAATAATCCACTATTCAATACAACACCTATAACACAAGATCAAATGAAGACTACGCAATTATTCACAACTGTCCCTCAACAAGAAGTGGTTCCTTACATGCATAAAATTGGATCAAAATCTAAGATGCAGGAAAGCTTCACAACTGGAATGCCTAATGTCGCCAATGTCCAAAATAATTCCATGATGCAACAAAGTTCTTATGTCCCGTTAAGTTCCATATCTTTGCCAAACACTATTGCGATAAATCCTTCGATAATGGCGACACAAAGAGCTACGGATAGTGGTTTGCACCAACAACAATTGTTGCAACAATTGAGTAATATACAAAAGGTGCAATCGAATGTGCAAACAAGTAATGTACCACAACAACAATTTCGCATTCGACAACAAATTGCAGCGCCTTCGGCACCATTACAAGTTAATGCAAACTTGCAACCATCACAATGGATTGGACAAACAACACAGCAAGTTAATGCACGTGCTATACCCCATCCTAAGGAGAAGCAATGAAAATCACCTAAACAAAGTTTTTTACAAATGATGGGATATACACTGGGACAACAATTGGCACAAAGTCAACAAATTCCAATTCGTCAACATCAACAACATGTGCCTCAGTATGTGCCAAGGCAAGCAAGCTATCCTACTTCACAACCGCAATTGGCGCCTGTGCAATATCAACAACCTACTCAATTGCAATCTCAATCTAGGCTCCAAGAAGCACAACAACAAGGTCAATATCAAGGCATAGTGCAACCACAACAACAAGCGATGTACCAAGAAGTTTATATGCTGGAGACACCAAAAACGGCCATTTCAGAGTATCAACAACCGATCGGAAATACGATGTATCGACAAAGAATACCAATCGGGATTAATGATGGACCTCTACAATCTGATACAATTGCACAACAACTTGAGCAGTTACAACAAAAAGTTGATGCATTAGAAACTAAAGGAACAAAGAAGTTGTATACAGACCTAGATTTATGTCCTAATCCATTTGACAAGAGTGTATACATGCCTCCATTCCCTAAGCATTTTGAAGCACCTAATTTTGAGAAATATAAAGGGAATGGCAACCCAAAAGATCACATTTGTGCATTTTTCGTGGCATGTACTGAAGTGAGCTATGAGGATACATATTTAATGTGATTATTTGCACGAAGTCTCACGGGACAAGCCATGGATTGGTATTCGCATTTGCTAGGAAATATAAAGACTTGGTCTGAATTGGCTCAAAAGTTTATATCTCACTTTGCATTTAACATCGACAGTGATGTGACTATGTCAGATCTATGCAACACCAAGCAAAAGCAAGGTGAACCATTAGTGACTTTTTTGCAACGATGGCGAAGCTTGTATAGTCGTTCTTCCCTCGATATACCTCAAGAACAACAAGTGAATTTGTTTATCCAAAATTTGGTCCCAGAAATGATGTATCAGCTAAAATTGAAAAGTCCCAGTACTATTGAGAAACTCATTAAGAAAGGGATGAATATTGAAACTGCTCTTGTAGCCAAGGGAATTATTAAGCTCAATAAAGACAGTGATAACACCAATTATTCGGGAGATAGAAACAGATTTTGGTATAAGAACAAGAATGTCACTAATGATGGAGTTGTTGATGCAAGAGCGGTGAATGCAAATCAACCCCCATTCATGATCAAGAAATTGAGTGTTCCTAATATGTCAACTATGGAACAAAATCAAGCACCAATGAGAAATGTTACTCAACAGCCTGCTCAACAACAACACACTCAACAGTATAATCAACAACAATGTCAACAACAAAACCAGCAGCGCAAACCCTTCCGATCGCGGGATGGGCCTCCTCGACAATTTACGCCATTGGGAGAGCCTATTGAATTAGTAATGAGACAATTGATACAAGCAAAATTTATTAAGCTACCAGATATCAAGGCAGAACCAGCAGTAAAACCGCATTGGTGGAATGATAAGGCGTACTGTGAATATCATCGGTCCAAAGGACACAAAACTGCATCCTGTTTTCAATTGAAACACATGATTCAAGATTTATTAGAGCAAGGAGTAATTGAGGTAGATCCACCCCATCCGACCTCTAACACTGATCATACTATTTTTAAAACTCCTTTGCTTGATCATGACAAGGGTAAAGCATCTTCTTCCAACTCTGCCCAAACGGCCAATTATGCAAGTTCTGGTTATAATAATGTCATTAATTGTTTTCGCGCTTCAATTGAGTATGTTTCTACCCTGAGAATAAAGGGACAAGATCCTTCTTGTGCAGTCACCACTCGTCGATCCAAGATAGTCCTAAAAGGTGCTCCTGCAGCTCCTCCCAAGCCAACTCCTGCAAGTTAGTATAATCTTTTGGATCATCTAGGAAAGACACCTGCACAAATATCAATCCTTGAGTTACTGAAAATGTCTCCCATGCATCGTGCAGTCCTGGATAAGGCTTTAATTGAGTCCACTATTCTGACAGATATTGATGTTGACCAGTTTCAAGCTCGGATTGGACATTTAGCCATTTCCCAAAATGTCGCATTTTCTGACAATGATATCTCACCTGATAAACTCCCTCACAATGATCCTTTACACCTTGAAGTCTTTGTTCATAACTACAAAATCCGACGAGTCTTGATAGATGGCAGAGCAAATCTTAATATTTGTACTTTGAGAGTGGTCATTGGCCTTGGGTATATAGAGAATGACATTGATGCTTCTAAAAGAATAACAATTAAAGCCTATGATGATGCTGAGCGCCCATCCAAAGGGATAATTACATTGCCTATCAGAGTTGGTCCAGTGACAGAAAACACTTTCCTGTAAGTCCTAGACCTTGATCTCCCTTATAATATGATCCTTGGCCATCCATGGATTCATGCAATGAAAGCGGTTCCATCCACCTATCATCAATGTTTAAAATATCCTTATAATGGAACTGAGATAACCATTCCGGGAGATCCTAATCCATTCCAATTTTGTGCTACGCTAAAGGATACCCCTCAGCAGCAAGTCCCAGTCAACGGAGAGGCCAAATCACATAACTATGTGGATCCTAATCAATTATTAGATGCTGTCAAAGGAAAATTGAAGATACAAGACCAAGGATGTGGAGAATATTCAATGGATCAAACATTCCTCGTTGGGAATTTACCAATATCTCCAAAATCATATGGCAAACCGCATTTATTGCAAAAGGAACCTAAGGTCATTATTCAATATCAGCCTCCTACTACATTTACAAGATGGGGAGAACTTGACAAAGAAACTGTAGATGATGATGTCATAGATTGGCTTTATAAAGATCCAACTGAGACCCCACCTGTCAGATTGCTAGTGGAACGATATGGCAAAGGATTTACTATGCTGCAAAAGAAAGGATATGATGGTTGCAGTGGCTTAGGCTTGAACAACAATGGAAGGCTAGAACCTGTCATACCCAAGAGGCGACCTCCAACTTTAGGGTTAGGTTTTGTACCGTTGCGAATTGGATCCACATCTACCAAAGTGCCCACATGTCGAAAAGGGCGTGATTCTGACGATGAAATAACACCTGAGGATACCCGACCCGAAATTGATTCTAATGATTGGGAGTGGAGTTCTTTTTCTTCTAGCTCCTATGCCCTCGACAATATTTTCATTGACCCTGATAACTTGCCTATGGAAGACAAACATGAAATAACTCCTCTTCCTAAAACCTGTCCCCATGCTTGGATAGAGACATTTTGGGATCCAAGCTCTGAATCCGATACAAGCAGTTCGGATAGTGACACTACAGATGTTCATATCTTTACCATATCATCCCTCTCTCTCCTTACAACTGATGATGACATGCCCCTCATCTATCCCCAGCTTATCCAACATGACCAACAAGAACCGCTCACATTCGACTGTTTTCAAAATGACGAAGCAATTGCAGAATTCCTTGGATTACGGGAAGGCATTTCACAAGGTGATCACAAGGTAGGATTTGCTATTGACCTGGATTCCACTACATATTTTGGGGAGTCAACTCCCTCTTCCAGTCATCAAAATGAAAAAAGAAAAGAAATAGTAAAAAATCAAAAGAATAGATCTTTGGGTGAAAACCGTAAGGCACTCTCTGATCATACAAAAGTAAAAAGAAAAGACGTACCTGCGGGTGAAAACCTCTCTAAGGCGCCCAAAGGTGGAAGAGTGGACATACCCCTATCAAGTCAGGACAAATCAACATTACTTGTGGGAATGATCGAGGAAATCAATTTGGGTACACCTGACTACCCTAAGGTCATTCATTTTGCCGCTTCTCTCTCACAACAGGAAAAAGTAGATTTTGTCAATTTCTTTCTTGAGAAGAAGATCAGCTTCACATGGTCCTATGCAGATATGTCTGGCCTTGATCCAGAATTGGTTCTTCATCATTTGCCACTAAAACCTGATGCTAAGCTTGTCAAGTAGAAACTTAGAAAGATGCATCCTTAGGTGGCTCTTTTGGTCAAAGTGGAACTAAAAAAATTGCTAGATGTGGGCTTCATCAGACCCATTGATTATGCAGACTGGATTTCAAATTTAGTACCAGTTAGCAAAGTAACTAGGGGCATCAGAATCTGCACAGATTTTAGGGATCTCAATAAAGCATGCCCTAAAGATGATTTTCCATTGCCAAACATAGACATCATAGTGGACATGACGGCTGGATATGAGATGCTTTCATTAATGGATGGTTTCTCCGGCTATAACCAAATTCGCATTGCTCCTGAAGATCAGCATAAGACAACATTCACCTGTTCTTGGGGTACCTACTGTTGGAATGTGATGCCCTTCGGTCTTAAAAATGCAGGCACAACATATCAAAGAGCAATGACGACCATTTTTCATGATTTCATGCACACTTTGATGGAGGACTATGTTGATGATTTGTTATGCAAATCTGTCACCGGAGATAGTCATCTAGCCATCCTGGGCCCGATCTTTGACTGAATGGAGACCTACAAACTCAAGCTCAATCCAAAGAAGTGTGTATTTGGTGTCATAGCTGGAAAGTTACTAGGATACATTATTTCTCACCGAGGCATTGAGGTCGACCCTGCCAAAGTCAAAACAATAATGGATATGCCTCCACCTTCAAATCTCCGGCAATCAAGAAGTCTGCAAGGAAAGCTCCAGTCAATCCGCCGCTTCATAGCTCAGTTGGCCGACAAATGTCATCCATTCCAACATCTATTGCATAAAGGTGTTGCTTTCAAATGGACTGAGCAATGTCAAGCAACTTTTCAAGCCCTTAAAGAATATTTGTTGTCGCCACCTATTCTAATGCCTCCGATAGATGGAAAGCCATTTTCATTATATATTTCTGCCACTGAAATGGCATTAGGAGTTCTCTTGGCCCAACAAGATGAGAACGGCAAAGAGCGAGCTATTTACTATATCAGTCGGACACTGGTAGGCTATGAGCTCAATTATTCAACTATTGAAAGGGCATGCTTAGCAGTGGTATTTGCAACGCAGAAACTCCGACATTATATGCTGAGCCACCGAACATTGTTGGTTGCAAAAATTGATCCCTTAAAATATTTGCTTAGCCGAGCAGCTTTGACGGGTCACCTAGCAAAATGGGTCATGATTCTCAGTGAATTTGACATTGAGTATATGGAGCAAAAGGCCATCAAAGGACAAGTCATAGCAGATCAACTTGCAGAGGCTCCTATTTCTGATGATCATCCCATGTTGACCGATTTTCCAGATGAATCTGTCTTTGCTTTCACATCCTCTAATGAATGGAAGTTATACTTTGATGGGTCCCATACTAAGTTCGGGTCCGGAGCCGGCATCTTGTTTATCACCCCTCAAGGTGACGCTATTCCAAAGTCTTACAGAATAACTTTCCACTGTACCAATAACACTGCAAAGTATGAAGCACTAGTCACAGGACTCCGAGTAGCAGTCCACTGGAACATCAAGCATTTGCAAGTCTATGGAGATTCTCAATTAGTCATCTAACAAGTGAATGATGATTACGAAACAAAAGATGAAAAGATTATTCCCTATAAGCATATGGTAGATTTCTTCAAGACCAAATTCACGGCTATCCATTTCAATCAAGTTCCCAGAATGCAAAACAAGTCGGCAGATGCAATGGCTACGATTGCTTCCATGTTGAATATGCCAAACAATATGGACAAATGTGAATTTTTAGTTGAACAATTGCTGGTTCCTTCTTTTGACATTCCGACAGCAGATGTGATGTGCGTTCTTGTTGGTCCTAACTCCCCATTGTACAATGACATATATCAATATTTAAAATCCCAAACCTTACCACCCAATCTTTCCGCTAACCAACACCGAGCCTTTATTCGACAGACAGCCAAATATGTCATCATCGCCGACACCCTTTACCGCCATTCCTTTGACCATACCCTCCTCAGGTGTTTGGATTCTGATGAAGCACAAACGGCTTAACACGAGGTTCACGATGGTATATGTGGAGGCCATTTCAATGGTCTAAGCTTAGCTAAAAAGTTGATTCGTGCTGGGTATTATTGGCCCACTCTGGAAAAAGATGTTCATGATTTTGTTAAGAAGTGCTACAAATGCCAGATTCATGGAAACTACATTCATGCACCAGCCCAAGAGCTTCATTCTGTCATATCTCTGTGGCCTTTTTCTCAATGGGGATTGGATCTTATTGGCAAGATTCACCCGACCTCTGCAAATGGACACAAGTTCATCATTACAGCTACAGAGTACTTTACAAAATGGATCGAGGCTATCCCCATGACCTATATAACGGGTGTCCAAATTTCAAAATTCTTGCTGAATTATTTGCCATAGTCACAGATAATGGTCGTCCCTTCAAGAATAAAGATGTCAAGGAACTTTGTGAAAAATTTCATATCCAACACCGTTTCTCCAATCCATACTATCCATAGGGGAATGGTCAAGCCGAGGCATCCAATAAAACCGTTATCAAGATCCTAAAAAAGGTTGTCAATGATGTTGGTTACGATTGGCATGTTCAGTTGAATCCAGCACTATGGGCCTATCGTACTTCTATCCGCACACCTACTGGCGCAACACCTTATTCCTTGGTGTATGGTGCGAAAGCTATTTTACCTTTGGAGGTGGAGATTCCTTCCTTGCGTGTTTCCTTGCAACATCTGATTGATGATGAGACACACAGAATCTCTCGGCTGCACCAGCTTGAGATGTTAGATGAGAAACGTCAGACAGCTCTGACACATTTGCAAGCATATCAAAACCGTCTCCGTCGCTCTTATAATAAGAAGGTCAAAGGGCGACACTTCGAAGTGGGAGACCTAGTTTTAAAGGCAAACCCTAAGAATGCACAGTCTACTGACATCATCAAAGGTAAATTTGAACCTAATTGGGTTGGTCCTTTCATAGTAACTGCCGCATGTGGCTCGGGGGCATATCAACTTGCTACCCCAGAAGGTGAACCTCTGTCCGATCCTATAAACAACATGCATCTTCGCAAGTACTGGGCATAATTTTCTATCAGTCCTTCTTCAAATATAATCCTGAAAAAATACAAAAAAAAATCAAAAAAAGAGAAAAATACAAAAAAAGTAAAAAAGCAAAAAAAAAGTAAAGAAAAAAAATGATTCGCCCTCTAAGTGAAAACCTGGCAAATAGGCGCTTGGGGCAAGTACCTTGGTGAAAACCTGGCAAACAGGCGCCATGTGTAAAATGAGATCGTTGCTCCATCATCTATCATGATCTCTCATCTATGCTTTTTCTTGGCCGGTTTCTCACGTCTATCTTTGTCTTGATCCAATGTTCTCTCCCAGGCCTGTTATTGGTCAACATCATTGTCTTGCATACCCCAGTTTCTTGTACATATGTTTTGGTCCCGGTCTATGTATATCTTTCAGATGCGCATTGGGTGTGTTTCCCTTGTCATGATCGATCACTGGAACTTTTGCATTCAAAAATGTCCTGAAAAAATCTCTTAAAAATTGAAAAATGTCCTTAAAAAATCTCTTAAAAAATTGAAAAATGTCCTGAAAAAAGATCATAAAACTTCAAAAAAGTCCTGAAAAAATCATAAAAAAATCAAATAAAGTCCTGAAAAAAAAAAAAAAAACAATCAAAAAAATCACATAAAGTCTTGAAATAATCCAAAAAAATTGAAAAATGTCCTGAAATAATCCAAAAAAATTGAAAAATGTCCTGAAAAAATCCTAAAAAGTCACATAAAGTCCTAAAAAAAATGAACACAAAAAAATTGTAACAATTCGAAAAGCAAAAACAAAAAAATTCAATAATCCCTTTGTGCATAGACAGATCACTGAGTATACATCCAATGACACGCAATCAAACACTGTGCTTTAATGAAATCACGCTTAAACAGGTGAACATTTTCCATCAAACTCAGACGTTCAAACTGATCAACATGGTCATATCAATCAACCTCAAAATCATTCGTCCTTGGCACACTATCATGGGTCTTATACAGGGTGTGGTATACTCGAAACTAGACTGTGTCCTATCTTAGACGAGGTACCACATGTCCTGAAACCAGATAGCATGATCATCCTATCAGCACTTTCAACTTTTGACAATGAAGATGAAGATGTTTGTTTGATTTGTTGGAATTTTTGCATCTTATCTTTTTATTGATTTATCTTTGGCTTTGATCATGTTCCTATGTTGCTCGATGATGTCACTGAGTGATTTAGAGTGACCGGGATGGTTCATGGTCCCTTTCTTTTTTGTTGTGATTGTTGTTTGTCTGTGATGTGTCTGTCTTTTGCAAAAAGGGTTGCATTTCAGCTTTGGCCTTCAATGCCATGATGCTACGCATCCATTTTGCTACATTAAAATAAAGGTTCTCACCTACAAAGTGCATTACTGAAAGCAAGTTTTTCTTCATCTCTAACTATTCTCTATTTCATTTTCTTCTTACTAACATTTCTTCCATCTAGTCGGCTGGTCAGTTCGGTCTAGTGCTCCGATTTCCAACCATACATATTGCATCCTGCATCCATTTGGTTAGTACATTTGCATTACATCTAGCATCATATCAAGCATTTTATCCATTTCATACTATCAATGCATCAAAAGCGCATAAACAAAAATATATCCATACATATTCCACAAAGGTACATAAATAGTGCATAAGTCATCCATACATGGAAAATCACATAAATCGTTTGCATCTCATTATATCGATGCATATCATATCATCTGCCACAATAAATATCAGAGTTCAAAATTGGACTATCTGTCCTAAGTATGGCCCGCAGGCTGACTACAAAAATGTTAAACTACATAATGTCTACTGTCTGTCGTAAGGAACACGTGCCTCTATCACTGGGTGCTCCCTCTATCCTCCTCATCCCTGCCAATCTCGTGGATGATGTCCCTCCTGGTCCTGGCTGTGGTGGTCTCATAGGTCCACTCACCCCCATGCTACTCAATGACCTCCGAGAGCGTGCCCTGCTCTCTGTCCTCGATCGTGCCCGATATGAAGGTGCTCTCTGCTCTGGTGGAACTGTACTCTCATATAGTGTCCTCCAATGGCGTATCTCCTCTCCGGTCTCTACCAACATTTGTCCTAGCTCCCGTACACTGGCATCCCGAATCGACCCAATATACTCAGTGACTCTCTGTTCCTCTCGCTGTGCCTGAGCAATCGCTGCATCTCGAGCCGCTATGAGTCTAGCTATCTCCGCTCTGAACTGGTCCTGCTGTCTCTCTAAAGTCTCAATGTGATCCTGCTGACTCGCTATGGTAGTCCTGCACATCTCCATCTCCTCTGTCCTAGCTATCTCCGGCTCTATGGGTATATCCTACAATGCCTCATGCTCGCCTGAATCTGGCTCATCCTCATCACCCCCACCATCCTCGTCTCTATCCTCATCATCCCCATCACCCTCATCCTTGTCATCCCCCTCATCCTCATCCTCGCCCTCCTCCTCCTCCTCGTCCTCGTCATCTCCCTCCTCCTCTCCTGTGAGTGAGAAGTCCTCCTGTCTCCTCGGCACTGGAATGTCTGGATCTGTCAATGGCACTGGCCGCCATCGTGCAAACCATCTATCATACTCATCTGTCATCCTAGCGTCCACCACATCTGACCTCCAATCCCACTGTCTCGGCTGTAGCTGTGCAAAGTCAGCATAGGCTATGTGTGGCTGAATCATACTCCCCCACTGACTTGTCTCTCTGTGAGATCGGGCAAAGTGTGCAGTTCTCCTAGGTACATCCTACCTCTCTCCAAACTGTCATCTCACTCTCTCTGGCAGGTACAACTCAATCACTCTCTGGCGGTTCACTGGTCGCCCAATCAAGTACCTCTCCTATCTGCAATACGGTAGCTCCTCACTATCATCTGACCATCCCGGACAATCACAATATGGCCTCCATATGAACTCTCTCAATCTGTCTAGCTCATGTCGCCAGTATAGTATGTATCCAAAAGGACCCTGTCTTAGTGCTCCCCCATAGCAGTACACATATGGTCGGTGTGGTACTACCTGTCTATCTGTAATCGGTTGACATATGGCTATGTGCTCAAATGCCCATACCTGTAGCAATGTGACTCCACAGCTCAATGTCTGAACTCCCTGATATGCTATCTGATGCAGCTGAAAATATAGCATAGCCAGTACACATGGTCCCCATGCGTACACTGTCCCCTCTATCGCCATCCGCTCTAGCACTCTTCCCCATCCAATAGGGAATCCATGTCCTCGTCTGTCTCCTGCTAGTAGACATGCTATCACCACTGCTATCACCACGTATCGCCGATCATACTCTGCCGCCATGCTCTCCCAGCCAATCTCCCTCTCGATGATATCCAGATCATCTACGTCGCACTCAAACAATCTACACAATGCATCTCTCCCTGTCACTGGGTCATACTCTATCATCTCTCCATGAATCAGAATGCGGAGGATACGCCATACATCCTCCAGTGTCACCGTTGCCTCTCCAATTGCCAGATGGAAGGACGAAGTCTCTGAATGCCATCGCTCTGCCAATGCAGTAAGCAGTCCTGTGTTTTCCCTAATCTCGGGCATGAACATGACATAGTATATCCCAAGTCCTGCTAAGGTATCTCTCTCTGTGCTCCTGAGTCTATGTCGTAGCATGAAGCAATCTGGTTGGTTCTCTCGCGTGATCAACGGATACTGTCGACTCTGCATCACAATTGGGGCATATTTTGTTAGTTTTAGGGTTTGCTACTACGGGTTGCATTTCCTCATTTGCATGTCTAATCAGGGTGTTTTTCATCTAATCTGACCTATCCTACCCTTGTCCCCTTTTTCCAGATCATTTGCATGTCATTTTGACCAAAATTAGGGTTTGCATTGCACAATTGCGCCTGTGTTAGGTAACCTGCGCTTGTGTCTCCCTACACAAGCGCAGAAGACCCCACACAAGCACAGGATTCGCCCTACACAAGCGCAAGAGTCCTCTTCTGCATCCCTTATGGGCCCCGCAATGTCCCACATGCAATTAAAATTCATGAAATTGAAAACATGGGTATTTGAGATCCATACCACTGCTCCTGCGTCGTTCAGTCATCTGAATGTGCATACACATTCACCGAGGTGATCCGCCATTGGAATGTTTGCCATCTATCTGGAAGTGTCCTTGTCCAGAGCAACAAATCCTTCTCTTTGTCTAGTGCAAATGAGAAAATTGTCACTCTCTTGGTCTCATTTATAGATCTTTGTCAGTGCATAGATGGACGTGCACCCTCTCCATCTTATGTTGGTCACGGTCTTTTGCATCTTCAATTGCTTGTCCTTCATGCATTTGCTCTCCGATTGTCATTTCGTTTGATCCTATCATTCTTATCGATCAATTGGCCTCTTTCTGCATGTTTCCGGCCAATTCCTCGAGGGGGCATGCATTAGTCATTGTCATTGTCTTGGGCATTTTCATTATTGTTCTTTGAAACAACTCTTACAATCGCATTGTCTCAAAGAGGGGCAAAATGTAGACACCTAAAAATGGTCAACGCTTGCGGAGTCATACTTTAACATTTGCGCATTGCCTCGTTTTAGGTTTTTGCATCGCATTAACATTTCTCCTATGATATGCACTTGGTTTTTATCATTTGCGAACATCGAGTCATTCTTCTACATTCTTCCTTTATCTCGCTCTCGAATTTGGTCTTGTCAACAATAATCTCCAGTCATGATTTTAATCAATCTTATCCTATTGCATCAATGTGCGTGCTTATTTGTCATCATTTTGGACATCATCAATCCTAATTAGGGTTTTGTCCTCCTATCAATCTTGCGATCGATTTGTCATCGATCGTTGTCCTCTTATCAATCTTGTCGATTTATTATCAATCCTTCAATCTTGTCGATTAATGATCGATTTGTCATCAGTTGTTGTCATGTTCGATCTTGTCATTTTGCGATTGATTTGTCATCAATCGTGGTCATTTTCAATCCTGTCGTCTTGCAATCTATTTTGTCATCAATCCTTGTTCTCTTGTCAATCTTGTCATTTCGCGATCGATTTGTCATCGATCGTCGTCTTTCTCAATCGTGTCAATTTGGATCAATTTGTCATTGTTCCTCGTCAATTGGCACATTTTATCAATTAAATCATTTATCACATTGGTCATTTATCAATCCAAAATTAAATCATGATCGAGTCAATTATCTTTCAAGACCTAATTGTCATTCTTGCATTGCTAATTCATCTTCTAGGGTTTTGTGATTTCATCATTTAACCTGGTTTGTCATTTCCTTCTTTAGGATTAATAAATTATTTATTTATCCTAATTCTTCTTGTCACAATTAAATGATCATTTAATTGGCTAATTATTCCTCTTTGTGAATTAATTAATAAATGAAAGATTATTAATTAATTTACCTAATTTCTAATTTTCATCAATTTCTTAATTCCTCATTTCTAATTTCCTAATTTTCTAATTCCTAATTTCATTTCCTCCTATTTCTCTCCTAAATTCATGGAAAATGACATGACAATTTGTCATAAATTTGTCATAATTGACAATCAATCAATTTTGACATAGAAATTGTCATAATTTGTCATAAATCATCAATCAACAAATTTTGCATAGAAAGTGCATAATTTGTCATAATTTGTCATAATTGACATAATTGATTTGCAATTTCCATTTGAATTGAATCATGCTAATCTTGTCATCTCTCCAATTCTTCTATAAATTGGATGATCTTCATCAATCAAGGCTAATAATTGGTAATCAGACTATCGAATTTATGCTTCTAGTACTCTTGATCAAAAATCTTGTCTATTTGCTTTCAATTGTGTGTGTGCACTTGTAGGTGAGATCCACAACCAAACCATTTGAAGAGGAAAGAAGAACAATGGAGCCACATGAAGGAGCATTCAAATCACACCTTTGGTTTGCTTAAATTCTAGTTTTGAATGCTTTTGTTTCATGTCTCTATTGAGTGTTGTTTAGGATAGATCATTGCAATGAATGCATTTGTGATTGAGCTATTACATTTATATTGTTTGTGATGATTTCCTATTTCCTATGCTACAGTACGCACTTGCTAAAGTGGTACAATTTCACCCCTAGTTTAGCACCCGCCTTGGCGCATTTTGCATTTTGCATTGTATTTCCCCTTTAGCACTTAATTTATCAAATTAATTAGGTCTAAGGTTCTATTTCATCATCTTGCATATCATAAAGTTGGGCCCTTTTCATTAAAGTGTGCCCCTTTCATTTTATTCCTCCAATACATCATTTAATGAAAAACCCTAATTAGGTCTTATTTTGAACTTGGGGGCTTGATTTCGGGGGTCAAAACATCTTGAAATCACTTGTAACTTCAGGATTCTCTCTAAAATCATCATATCCGACGGCCCTGAAAATTTGGTGAAAAGTTGTCGGGACCATGGCGCTCGGAGAGGACCATGGCGCCCGGCGTGCACATGGTCCCGGACATTTTTCTCGAAATTTTAGGAGTGCAATCCAATCATAAAATAAAGCTTAACCCCAAGAAATTGGCGGGAGAGTCAATCTCTAGGTCGGCCAAAAGTTGAAATTAAGACCTAGGGTTTCATATATAAGAACTCTCTTTCTTCATTTGAAAGGGAGGGAACTTTGGTTTTCAGGGACCTTCTATGCAGCGAAAGAGAAGATCTTTGAAGACTTCAACAACATTCAACATCCATCCATCAAGCATTCATCAATTTCATTCATCCATTTAGGGCTTTGAAGGCATTGAAGAGCAATAAGGGATCACCGACTGAAGATTGGCTTGTACCCCTCCCTTGGGGTTGGGTATGATTTCATGTTGTTTTCATGTCTTTGCATAAGCCTCATTATATCATTTGTATTCATGCTTTAGATCACTTTGCATCTTGATTTGGAGCATTTACATTATCATTTACAAGCAATTAGGGTTTACTTTCTAGGTTGCTCTAGTTTGCTTACTTTCATTTTAGGATCTTGCACACACACAAGGTCTGCACACACACATTACTTTTACAATACAACTTGGCTATTCGTGGAGGTGGAAATCACCAAAGCGGGGGTTTGACTAAGGCAAAACCCTATATAGCCGCCCACCATACCTTTTCAGATATAAGTGCAGGTTTCGGGATTCGGACGACGCCGCAAGTTGCAGATCTGATGGAAGCAGACAGAGACTGAACTTCACACCAAATTCCAGAGTAAAAGACCAGGACAGGGGCATGGGGCACCCTGGTCCTGCCAGGACAGGGGCGCTAGGCGCCCTGGTCCCTAGGACAGGGGCGCTGGGCACCCTGGTCCTTCTGTCAGACAACATTTCCGACAGTTTTCCAGGTTGTAAAATAGCAGTTTCAGGTGCAGTTTCAGGAGCAGAATCAGGACAGTGGCGCCCGCGCCCCCATCCTGAACATTTCCACTCAAATTTTAACCCCAGGTACACATTTGCATTCTCCTTTTATCCTTGTGTTTACAGCTTTTCATCACTTAATCTCAATCTTGCAATCTTGTTACTAGTTCATACTTGCACTCTAGGGCTAGTAGTTGAACTTGCATCATTTTATCTATCATTTGCAACAAAGGAATAGAAATCCTAATAGGTAACTCGTGGCTCTCTCTTCTACAAAAAGAAGTAGCCAATTGTGTGATACCTCTAGGCTCTTTCGTATTCCACAAGTGTGTGATTGAAAGTGAGATTAGGGCATGTTTGCTTAGTGTCACTTTTTCCCCTACACACTCTCTTTCCATATACCCCAGCATATGTGTGGTAAGGCAATTCTCCATAGCAAGGTAGTTGTTCTATTTTTTGAAGGATGATGCCATGACTTGAAAATCTCCTAAATCGAGTTGGGGAAGCTCCAACTGATATTGAATTGATCCAGACAACTTCCTCAAACATCAGCTGAGAAGGAGAAATGAAAGAGCATATGATTTATTGTCTCCTCATTTTCCTTATAGAGTGTACAAAAACTTGGTATACTGATACCTCTTTTTCTTATATTCTCTGTCATTAGAATTTTGTCTTGGAGGGCTATCCAAAAGAAAATGTTGATCTTGGGGGTAAGGCCTTTCATCCATGCTTTAGCCCAGCAAGGACTTTCCATGTTGTTGTCCTGTTGATGATAAAGAGATGCCATAGTAAAAGTACCACTAGCAGTGAGTTTCCAAATTAACTAGTCTTCTTCGTCAATCCTCACCATTGAGTTCATGACTTTGTTCAAACTACCCAAAGATTGATCCACTTGAGATAAGTCTTTCCACTGTCCATCTTTCCAATAATCCTCCACCTTGGTTCCAAATCTTTCCTTCCATTGGTTTTGATATCTGTTCCACTCAAGGTTTTCATTTAAAGGGGTCTCCATAAGCCAAGGATCCTCCCAGAACTGAATAAGATTCCCTTTCCCAAACTTCCATTTTGTACCTTTGATAATTAAGTCTCTAGTCCTAGAGATATTTTTCCAAATATTGGATCCAATTGGGATAATCTCTGCTTTGAGGAAACTTTGAAGATTTGGACATTGGCTTTTATATTTGTTGTCCCATATTTTTTTCCACTCTCCTTGATTTCTATATCCTCTCCAAATCTTCTTAGCCATAAGGTATTCATTTATGTCTCTTATTCTTCTAAGGCCCAGACCACCTTTATTCCTAGGCTTACAGACCTTCTCCCAAGCAATTAAGTTCATTCTCTTCTTCTCCTCAACCCCTGTCCATAAAAAGGATCTCTGTATTTTTTCAATGGCCTTAGCATACTTAGTAGGATTCCTGAACAGACTGATGGCATAGAGAGGGATACTTTGAAGAGTGGTTTTTAGCATTTGAACCTTACCAGCTTGACTAAGTAGAGCTCCCTTCCATCCAAACAGCTTTTTATGGAATTTATCCACCAAGGCTCCCCAAAAGGTATCCAAAGGATCCTGACCTAAAGGGAGCCCCAAATAGGAGGCAGACAAGCTACCAATTTGGCCACCCAGAATATTACTAATTTTAATCCTCCTTCTCTCCAGGGTGTTGATAAAATAAACAAAGCTTTTAGACTAGTTTATAAGCTGACCAGTAGCCTCTCCATAGATATCCAAAGCTTTTTTTATTCTTCTAGCATCCTTCACAGTGGCTTTTCCCATTATTATAGAATTATCAACAAACTGTTGATGAGAGCATATTTGATCTGCCGAAGAAGGTTTCAAACCACAAAACTCCCTTTTCTCAACCAGCTTTCCAATACATCTACCCAAACACTCCACCATGATGATAAAGATCACTGGAGATAAAGGGTCCCCTTGCCTGAGACCTCTTGAGGCTTTAAAGAAAGGAGAGGGGGAGCCATTCATTACCACGGAGAAAGTGGGAGAAGAAACAATTTGCCTAATAAGTCCAACACTCCTAGGATTAAAACCAAAAGCTGAAAGAACATCCATCATAAAATCCCAATCCACTCTATCATAGGCTTTAGAAAGGTCAAGCTTCAGAAGAAAACCTTCATTTTTAGAGAAGGCTAGAGAATGGATGTTTTCATGAACAAAGATGATAGAGTCCAAGATTTGCCTCCCCAGGACAAAACCACTTTGCTGAGGCAAAATAATGGAAGGAAGCAAGTTGAGAATTCTAGAGGTAAGGACCTTAGAGATAATCTTGTAGAGAGAGTTGCATAAGCTTATAGGTCTGAAAAGATCCATTGAATCAGCCCCCATCTTTTTGGGTATAAGAGCTATAAAAGTACCATTAACTTCTTTCAAAAAATTTCTACCACCAAAAAACTCTTTCACAGCCCTTGTAACATCATCTCCAATAATATGCCAGTACATTTGGAAGAAGAACATGGGAAAGCCATCCAAACCTGGGGCTTTGCTGCCCTCAAAGGACTTAACAGCTATCAGAATTTCATCATGGGAGGAATTGACAGTTAAACGATCATTGTGATCTTCCCCCAGAGTAGTAGGTATACTGTCAAGAAGTTCCCTTTGGGCCTGTTTATTCAGATTCTGATCCTTAGCAAGTAGATTAGAGAAAAAATCCATTGCAGTCTTGCTCATGGAATCATCATCTTCAACACATCTGCCATTCACTTTAATTTGTACAATTCTATTTATAGCCTTATATCTAAGTGTGGACATATGGAATTATTTAGTGTTCCTATCCCCCTCCTTTAACCAAACATTTCTTGATCTTTGTTTCCAGTAGGTTTCCTCTTTAGCTATTATTTCATGATATCTCATCAAAATAGCATCTTCAGTATTTCTAGACATATAGGTATAACCATTGTGTTGTATCTCATCCTGGATCTCCTTGAGTTCTAAGAGGGTCGATACTTTTGAGGTAAAGATGTTCCCAAAGTAGTCCTTATTCCACTTCTTGACATTATCTTTAACATTCTTAAGCTTTTTGACCACTTTATACATGGCATTGCCTTCAATACTGACCTGCCACCAGTCCTTAATCTTACTTTCCAGATCTGGGTGTCTAGTCCACATTTTTTCAAATCTATAAGGGAAATGTCTCCTTCTATTTTTTACTTCAGTCGTTAGGGTTATAGGGTAATGATTTGATCCTACCCTTATATGAGATGATAAAGAACATTCATGAAGATTAAACCAGTCTAAGGAAAGTAGAGCTCTATCCAGTTTGACTTGAATCAAATTCTCACCACTTCTTCGATTAGTCCAGGTGTATTCGACTCCTTGCAACTCCAGATCATGAATGGCATTATTTTTTATAAAGTCCATTAGGTCCAATCTGCTATCCAGACTAGCATGACTCCCTCCCTTTTTCTCATTTTCCTTCAAGGGAGTGTTGAAATCTCCCATAATTATCCAGTTGTCCTCAGCAAATCTTCTTCTCAGCCCAGTGAGATATCTCCACATCTCGCTACGGCCAGTCTTAGTGTTAGGAGCATAAACATTTGTTAGGACCCACATGGCACAATTCTTAATGTGCTTAAATCTAATACATGCCAGGTTGTTGTCCTGAATTAACACCTCTCCTTCTATATTGTTTTTGTTCCTGAATGTAACAATTCCTCCCGAGGCACCTTCTGAACTACCTCCACTGACTCCTCCATTTTTGGAATTACTCAAACTTTCAACTTTATCTTTCACCATCTTAGTTTCTTGAATCAAAAAAATGTCAAGGTTTTTGTCTCTAATCATATTTCTAACTAAATTAGGTTTATGAGGACTATTAAGTCCCCTAATATTCCAGGAGATGATTTTCATGGATTTTTAGAAATACCTGCCTCAAAGATGGTTCTTTGGGTACCATCTGCTAAATTCCTACTTGTTTCCAATGTTCTTTTTTTGGAATTTGAGTGTCTTCCTGGAGAACTATGTTGCGCTCCCACATCACCAAGCCTACTTCTGGTGTTTCTAGTCAGTGTACTATTTACTGGATTATTGTTACTCTTTTTCTTTTGCTTGTTCTTTCTTTTATCCTCTACGACTTCTTCGTCCCCCTGCTTTGATTAATTCTTCCCCAGTGCCTTTTTTATGTCCTCTTCATCTCCCCATTTTGGATCTTGTTCCTCCGAATTAGCCAGCTTTCCCTTTACTGGGGTGGTTAATGAGATTTCTGATAGCCCTTGGCCCAAAATGGTATCAGGTTGGGCTTCTTGGAACCAATCTATTTCTTTATCTTGATCTTGAGATTTTGAAACAAGGTTGAAGTTATCTCCTTCCTCTTTATTATCTATGGGATGTTTATTTGTTTTCTCTACCTCTGTCTTGTCCTCTTTCTGATCCTCTCGCTAAGTGTCATCTTTTTCTTTGTGTTCAACACCCTGTTCCAACATCTAAATCTTTGGTTCATTACCCACTTGACTAGTGATTTCTTCCTCCACCCTCACTATCTGAGATTGCTTCTCCTGATTAGGATCATTTGAATCCCGAACTTTTAGTGGCTTGTCCACTTTATTCCAAACCTTAGTTTGGGTATGGGGTTTATCCTCTTTAGATAGACATTTTTTAGCCCAGTGTCCGACTTTTTTACAATGATAATAGGCGAAGGGGATTGTTTCATAAACAATATTTTGCTTCCACTTCCCTAGTTTTGATTCTATCTCTATTTCCTCTGGCAAGTTTGTGTCAGGTCCTACTCCAACACAGATCCTTGCATAGATCAGTCTTCTTCTAGAAGCCGTGATCTGATCAATGGCGATTAGCTCCCCAAAGGTATTGGCAATTCCTACAAAAATGTCTTCCTCCCAAAATTCCATTGGGAGCCCAGGGAGTTTGACCCACATCGGGACTTGGGCCAAAAAATTCTTTCCTTTCGCTACATTAGGGTACCACTTCTGGATGTACATAATGTATTTTCCTATTGCCCAAGACCCACTACATAGAATGTTTCTTCTATCCTCATCACAAGAAAAGGAGAAGGATAGACAACCTTTGTTCATTGCTACCACATCTACCTGACCTTTCAGGTTCCACTTTCTTTTTACAAATCCACAAACTATTTCTATGTTAGGTCTAGATCGAAAGAAATAACCAATCAAAGTGTTTTCCATTCTAGCGATGTTTTGATCAATAATTTGGTTAGGAACAACGATAGCAAACTTTCCCTGAGACACATTTGAGGAGTTTTTAACAGGAGGCAATGAGGACTTACCTTTGGGCTTGACCCCAAACAACGAGGACCACTTACATGTCTGTCCATTGGGTACCCCTTTAGGGTCCATTGACAAAAGAATCTTTTTTGGATGATCTTTACCTTCCACCGTGTTCTCTGAAACATAAGTCATTTGCTGTCCTTGGGCTCCTTCTGAGTTGCCATCTTCTATTTTTGAAGTTTGAACCTGCCCTTTCCCGCTCTCTAGTGCTAACTGCTCTTCACGTGGTGTTGATCCTCCCCCTGGGTCCCCCAAGTTCACGGGATCATCGGGGTCCTTACCATCTGAACCTTCTCCTTCCGCAGGAATCTCTGAATCATCTGCCGCATGCTTTCTTGATGTCGATCCAGAATTCCCGCTTGAATTTGAATCCTAGAACCGCCCGCCTTCCATCTCTCTCTGTAAATGTGTCTTGTGTTATCTACTTGAGGATGATGCAAGGCATTGGAATCAATGAACACTGAGAGGTGAATCTGGGATCTTTTGTCTTTTCTGTACTTGCCTTGTTAGACTTAGGAGTCCTCTTAAAATGGAACTTGAGACGATCCACGTTATGGCCAAACCGTGAAGGGGCCTATTGTAGGTTAAATACAATTAATACAAGGTAATAACATATAGATCAAAAACACTAAAAATCTACAATATATAGAACAAAAGTGTACCGGAGCCTGAGATGCTTCTCCTATTGACTTAGGAGGGCTCGTCATTTATGAAGCAACTATTGCTATTTCCTGTGTGAAAAAATGATAAGATTATAATTTATCTAAATTTCAAATGTACATGTGCATATAATCATCAAATCAATAAAATAAAGCAGACATACATACCTCTTCCCTCTGTTGATCCTCTAGCGTATCAAGTGCATTCATCAACTCTACAAAGCCCAATTGCCACTATATATAAGAGAGACAAAAAAGACTAATCAATCTACAAGTTCCAATTAATACAATTTCAATCTTTTCAAACAATTGTGTTATTTAAAAATGTGTTCAATTACCTTATGACGTTTAGGCGTCCTCAAAAATTTCTTTCACCTAGGAGGTGTCCAAGACATGTGTGGGGTACCCTAAAAGAAACATAATTAACACAAGAGATATTAGTAGATAATATTAAATATAATTTAACAAGTCTAAATTTAAATGACTTGCATATTCAAAAGAATACATAAATAAGAGGTGTGCAAAATATGATACCACATAGATTTCCAGGCCAAAATCAATGGCCGAGAGCATGACATTATCAATCTGGGGCATTTGATCCCTTGATAATGCCTATAAAATGCAAAATAAATATACATTAAAGAGAGTTAGTATATCTTAAAATTATTTTTTTCAATTAAAGTTACTATTCTATTTTAACATGTTACAAAATTTATCCCTTCAGCGTCAAAGCTACAGCTACAACAACAATGGGAGGAATATGAGACGGTGTATTAACACCAGCTGCTACATCCTAAAATGCATATTGTATATATCAATTTAAATTGATCTATAAATGAAAATTTATTTACATTTACAAGTTTTAAGTGATTGATAAATAAAATGTTATCAATTCAAATCAAAACACCTGTGTCTGCGCCTAACCACCAAACACCTTATCCATCAAATCATCAGTTGTGTCACATCCTTTGCAATGCTAGTCAGACATCTACCCTTGCAACATACACACAGATGGGACATGGAACCATCTGTACTGACCTCGATATCTACCCTAGAGCATATACCTGGGCAACTGGGGCACGCATGTTGAATGGGCTCACCATGTCCAAATGGATCAACTAATGCATCATTGTCTGGGCCAAGAGGGTGTGATAATGGTCTGCCATGTTGAATGATAACATTAGTCAATGCAATGGTTGCCTAAAGAGTATGTACCTCCATTGACTCTTTTAGGGCTACTGGGACCGTGACATGGACCACAGGTTTTGGTGCTAGGGGGATGTGACTTTGGGGGTTTAGTACCCTCCGGGCTCCAGGTCTACCTTGGGCAAAGCCTCCACCTCTACCCTGCAAATCTCTCATATCAAAATAGTTCGGCCTCTCATTGAGGATAAATTCACAATATAGTTTCCTCAAAAAATATAATGGAACCTCAAACTTATCACAAGGTGGTTGGTCATAGACCATCCACCACCTATTCCAAAAAGAATTTTTCATTGTCAAATGGTTGCACCAGTGTATATGAAACCTCTTTGAATTAAGAGGTAAGGTCTCAATGGTTTTGGGGTCAATAAAAAGATCACATATTTATGCTTTACTTATTTTTATTTTTTTCACTTCACTATAGGACAACCCACTAGCATAAAAAGAACGACATCAATCCCTATAGCTTCCCCTTTTTGTAACTTGTTTGGAAAATTTATTGGTACTGCTAAACAATGATTCTAGGGTTGTGGCAAGGGATGCATTATTCTCATGCTCAGATGCCTTCAATCTATTCACCAATCTAGTTATTTTCGTAGTGTTTTGTGTTAATTGATTTATCAAATCCTCCTGTGTAGCTTGTGAATGGTCTATTGGAGGAGATGGAGGGTTTGTATCTTGAGGGTCTGGCTATGGGTTCCCCTGTGGGGTTTTCCCTAAGTTCTCAAAAGACGTGTCTTGCTGAGGGGTAGTATTTTTCAGAATCTGGCATGCATTTATAACAAAAAAATAAAATTAAAAACAATGAATTTACATTCAAATTCCAAATAGAATTTATCAAATGGATAAAATAGATGAAAAAAACTTATTCTCAAACCTCTTGGCATTGTGGATGTGTTTGGTCTTCAAAACCCCGTTCGCATATTGCTTACTCCAAAACCCTCCTAAGCGTTTTTGTGCGGTCGTGGGTGAAAATGACCCAGTCGGTCGCAGTAAAATTTTTTTATTGATGATAAAATATGTACGGAGTTTTGAAAACTAAACCATGTACGTGTTTATTATAACATGAACCCCATATGTGGTGTTGCTTTGTTTAGGCTTGATAAAACAAGCCTAAACACGTACGTGCTATTTAAAATTTTATATAACCTATGTGCATTTAAGTATTTTCAACTTTTTTGGGGGGTGAGTCCACTTTTTTGCACACCATCTTGGTGCACTTACCCCTACAACAACTTACCATTTAATGGTGTGATGCTCCCTTATTAAGAGGTGTTGATCACTATATTAAATGTAGCAAGAAATGGCTTCAAGGGACTACATCCTTATGAGTTGACCTTTAATGGCATTGTCAACAATTACAATATTGTAATTCTATAAAAAAGAGATTTAAAAAAAATTATGGATGCACCATTTTTTTTGATAGGTGAACATAAGGAAAAAATTGCACACTATTTTACTTCCTTGTGGTTCTAGGTGGACAAATGGTGTTCTTGAAGTTCCAATGAAGTAAAAAAAAATGAAATCTTTTGCAACATGTTGGTGAAGAGAAAAATAGCCTAATAAAAGTACACAAGAGAAGCAATTCTAGAAGAACTAATAAAAACAAAAAAGTGGCATACACACAATACAAAAGGTTTCACTTGGAAAACTCTTTCTTAAAAACTTAGGACAATAACTACCTTATCGCATCAAATAAACATTTTACAGTAAAATAACAAATATCTTTACTAACTTTGGTGCATGTACAAATATATAGATGCACATTAATGATGGTATTATAATTTCATGGGTAGAAAAATCATGGGATAGAAAAGCACCCCAACCTTTTTGTTGAGGGGCTTTTCCCTTAGACTACAACTAGGGGCTATAGCCCTTAGACCCTTGAAATAAGTTAGGGCTAAAGCCCCATTCTATTATTTAGTGCCAAGTCTCCTATTTTTATTGAAAATATGTCAAGTATAAAACATATTTCCAATTATTTGATGGGGTAGGGTGTCGATAATATTATGCATGTTGTGACAACTAATGCAACTATTAGACTTCTTGAGGTAGAGGACCCTTCACTCCATTAGACACCTTGTGATGCCCATTGCTTTGAGATTTTCCTTAAAGATATACACAAACTTGGATGGGTCAAAACTAAGGTAGAAGATGTAAGAAATATTATATAATACATCTATGACCACACATGGATGCTAAATATTATGAACACCAAAAGAATGGAGTTTGTGAGATTGGGAATCATATAGTTTGCCACAAATGTAATCACACTACAAATTATTATGCAATATTATTATAATATTTTAAATACTTGTGATTGTCAAATGGTTGTAAAATCCCTAAAAAAGATGATGGGAGAGGGTCATGAAGATTATTTTCTATTATCTAGGGGAAGAGTACCAATAGATAATATAGTTCCAATAACCATCACCTTATTGCCATGTTAACCCCCCAAAACATAAAAAAAAAATTTGCGAGCACATAAATATAAAAATACCAGTAAATATTTATTTTAACACCAATACATGTTCACAAATGAATTAGTAGTTGACAACAAAAAAGTGAAAAAAAATAAACAACTACTGGTACATTTCCTATTTTAATACAAAACAACTTGCACAAATAATAAACATTTTAATTTTTTTTTAAACTTAATGTTTACATTTGCCACTTTATGCAAGTGGCTAAAAAGTACAAATATACTGCAATTACAATTACATATGCACAACTATTAGTGCATTATATGACATAAAAACAATCAACTTTAGACTTCTTAGACACTCAAGTGTACATTCTTCCAAATATCACTTCACAACTTTGTGCATTAAATGGATCTGTATTTGGTACCTGCATTTGCAACAACTGGTGTAAGACTCCTCCGTAACCAAGAATTTGCATAAAATCAAATTAAAAAAACATGTTTCATTCAAATCATAGAAGAAAACTAAACAATTTGAGGCAATGGAGGACTGCATATTTAATATGACATGATCGATTGTTTCCCACAAAAATTCAAATTTGAAAATAGCTAGCTACCACAATCGAATGCATTGCACATTCTAATTATATTATAAGACAAAAATTTCCATGTCACTTTCATTACAATCCAATTCATTGCATATTCCTGAGCTCTACAAATACCCTCAACGCATTCCTTATTCAAGGGTGCACATTTAGGTTGGTACACACAGAATAACTAAATTCCCTCTGCAGTAAATGTTAAATGCTATAAATATTTCAATTGAAATTATATTGTTTAAAATAAACCAACATTTCTTTCAATATATTCACTGTAAATAATATTAACAGCCATATTGGATGTCCAATGATGGTTTAGATCCTTCGTAGCTACATTATGCTTTGTTAATTGATAATTTTTGTGTATGTGGTTTACAGTTTCATTTCAATGCTCTCTTATAGTTTAATGTGCCATATGGTTATTGTCCATTAATAGTGTGAACTTTACTCCAATTTATTTGCTTCATTATAGTGTGAACTCGACTCCACCTTCTTTGCTTCATTTTGCGATATAAGTTTCATTTCAATGCTCTATTACAGTTTAATAATGTTGAAATCCTTACAGTATAATAATGGCGAAATCCTCACAAAGAATGGCAAAAAAAAATGATTATCTATTTGTTTTATTCACAACCCCTTCATTATTTATCATTTCATTTTATGGGTGCACTGTTAAATGGTGTCTCTTTGTTTATAATGCCAAAATAATTACAGAGAAGGTAAAAAAAATTGATTATTGTTCATAATTATTCAAAACCCCTTCATTATTTATCATTACAATAATGTGTATGTTTAATACTATTACTTACAGAGACTATATATTGGCTATAAGGTTGTTGTCCACACACACACACACACACACACACACACACACAATGTTATTGTCGACATATAACAACCTTCTCACATACATGTTATGGGCCACTTGGCACGAGTTACCACCAACTACATTGCCCTAAAAACTTTGGGAAATGAATTTTTTTTGAGGCATTTTCATTGTTTTCTCTGCCTTCAATTTGTTAATATAGTCACTGTAAATAATATTACCAGACATACACTATCATAACCCTCTTTTTGGACCTTGATATGACTTGTTGTTGTTGTTGTTGTTATCACTACTACTACTACTATTATTATAATAAATATGATGAGCAATGTTAGTTAGAGAGTGGTTCAGGACCCGGATGGTCCCGATGAGTCTAATGTCTCTGGCCAGAGCATATCCTATTCTTATGAATAGATGCCTACTTCGTTTGGGTAGATGCCTATCCCGGATTGGATAGATGAAACCTCCTGTCCCATATGGATAGATGCCTAACCTATATGGTTAGATGCCTAACCTGTATGGTTAGATGTCTGGTCCTGTATGGATAGATGCCTAACCCGTATGGTTAGATGCCTAGTCCTGTATGGATAGATGCCTAACCCATATTGTTAGATGCCCATCCCGGTTGGATGGATGCCTATCCCATTTGGATAGATGTACCTGAGTATGTGATTGAATAAAAAATAATTAAGAATAAGTAAGAATATGAAATCAATAGTTTTATATATTTAAAAAATAAAAAATAAAAAATAAATCAGTTGAGTTTTTGGTTTAAGTTAAGTGGGTTGTTACATGTGGTATCAGAGCGAAGGTTCAAGTCTAGGCCTTGAGCTCACCTCAACTTATGTAATCTCGAAGAGTATCTTGGAAGTAGTTGGAAGTAGTAGAGATAAATTGATTGAATAATAAATTTGAATTTTAAGAAAGACCTAGATGGTAAGAAAAGTGGAATAGAAAAGCATACCACCACAAGGAGTCAAAGAGAAGTTAGCAATGATGGAAATCAACAAGAACAAGGAGTGAATCAACAATGAGAGTTGAAGCTATAATCAACGTATTAAATGAGCAAAGGGAACAGATCAGTAATGACATTGAAAAATAGAAGTGGGACTTAAAATGAGGATCTTGACAACGATAAGGAAATGAGATGGATGATGAGAGGGAAATTAATATGTTGGAGCTATCTAAATATTTGAATAAAATTACCCCACCTATGTTAGATGGAAAGAAAGTTGGTGAAGGAGTAGAAGATTGGTTCAATGAAATGGAAAAATAATTTGATTAAAAAGGAAATTAGTGAAACTACCAAGACATTATGGGGTCCCTACCAACTTATCAAGGTAGCAACTAGTTGGTGGATTAACATGAAGGAATAAAATGGGTATAACAAGGATATAACCACATGAGATCAATTTGTTCACCATTTATATAAAAGATGGCTATCACAAGTATTGTTTGATGATAAGGTGAGATAATTTCATAATCTTCGACAAGGGACCTTGACTATTCAACAATGTTGGGATAAGATCACTGAATTGATAAAGAACGTACCTATGTATCAAAAAGTTCATTTTGGGTTGAATACCAACATAAGGGTAGAAGTTGATATAGGAAGTACTTGAGAAATATTTAAATCAAGAAAGGAATATTCAAACCCTAGTAGCAACAAGATAGAACTTTAACAAGAATCGTTCATTCAAAAGGAAGCATGAATTCAAGGGAAACTCAAACTTCAACAAGTATCAAGAGTTTAATAAATCTAGAAGGAGGCCACCTCCTAATAAAATCAAAGGGATGCATACAATAATAATAGGAGAAATTATGATGGAAATGATCATCAAATAGGATAGCTTAATTACCAAGTTTTGATGAAGCAAGGAAGGATCATCCTATGAATCGGGAAAATAATGATAGAGCTATTCAGAGTTTTGGAAAGACGCCAGTACCAATTGCGCAAAAAAGAAGTTGGTCAATGCAAATTATAATGGAATCAATATGATGCTAATGGAAAGACATGAATGAGATGCAACAAATGTTTTCAATAAACTCCTTAAAAGGTTATATTAAATAGATGCATCGGGACGATGCACAATTCAAGGGGGGAAGGATGTCATAACCCTCTTTTTGGACCTTGATATGACTTGTTGTTGTTATTATTATTATTATTATTATTATCACTACTACTACTACTACTATTATAATAAATATTATGAGCAATGTTAGTTAGAGAGTGGCTCAGGACCCGGATGGTCCTGATGAGTCTAAAGTCTCTGGCTAGAGCATATCCTATTCTTGTGAATAGATGCCTACTTCGTTTGGGTAGATGTCTATCCTGGATTGGATAGATGAAACCTCCTGTCCCATATGGTTAGATTCCTAACCCGTATGGTTAGATTCCTAGTCCCGTATGGATAGATGCCTAACCCGTATGGTTAGATGCCTAGTCCCGTATGGATAGATGCCTAACCCATATGGTTAGATGCCCATCCCGGTTGGATGGATGTCTATCCCATTTGGATAGATGTACCTGAGTATGTGATTGAATAAAAAATAAATAAGAATAAGTAAGAATATGAAATCAATATTTTTATATATTTAAAAAAAATAAAAAAATCAGTTGAGTTTTTGGTTTAAGTTAAGTGGGTTGTTACATACACTATATTGCTTCCAATAATTTTCATATAAGAAATACAACAACATCATTCAATTATTAGTCATTTGAGAAATGAATCTGCATCTTAATACTATATCAGCAATATCCAGTTTTTAATCACATCACAAATACATCTTTCACTCCTGCATCTCATGCTTCTAGTTTCTCTCCTTGTTATATAATGTTTCAAGTTTTGTACCTATGTGTGTGTGTCTATATATATATACACAACACCATTTTATTTTGTTGAAAGATATTCAATGATGTAATTGTTCACCATCTAATAGAATATCAGCAATATCCAATTTTCAACCACATCACAGTTACATACTTAACTCCTGCATGGTTGTTTTGAGTTATGTGGCTATATGGTCTGTTGAGCATTGAATTTTAATTAATGGAATTCCGTGGTTTCAATGGAAGCTACAAAAGTTTTCTTAAAAAAAATATATGAAATCAAGCATGCCCTTAAGAATTTCAATAGAACCCTTAACATTTTCATCGACATCAAAGTCCAAAAAATTATCGCTCAGACCGAGGCCATCGGATATACATACTAATCCCTCACTGAAAAGTCTAGTTTGACTGAAATGGTACACCTATCGTATAAAAAAAAACCTATTTGTATTTCATCGACAAAAGGATCTATCGAACAAACTAGGGCCTCGATGAATTCCAAAAGGGACTCATCGAAAACACTATTTTCATCAATAGGTGACATGTTGAGGAAACCATAGGAAGTTTTCATCGATAAGACCTTTTGAGAAAATGAAGGTGTCAAAGAGGTGTGAAAGTAGTAGCTTATCATACTTGGTGGGAGCAGAAGTAGTAGTTTATCTTCCTAATGCAGTAGTTAAAGATGTATTTAGACAGACATAAGTCACAGGGAAAAGATGTAAGTGGATCAATCAGATACAAGAATTTAATATTGAACTTAAGATTTCATAGGTCATAAAGGGACAAGGATTAGCTAAGATTATGGCAAGGAGAGAAGTTGAAGAGTTATAGATAAATGAAGTTAGTCTGGAGGAAGCTAGGTTCAACATTGAAAACAAAACATGGTACAAAAATGTTATGTACTACCTCAAGCACCAGAAGTCTCCGAATGATATGACTGATAACCAAAGAAGAACCCTAAAATTACAATCTTCAAAATATGTGATAGTCAATGGTGATCTATACTAGAAGAATAGAGATGGAATATTACTATTGTGTTTAGATTAATATCAGACAGACAAGA
This sequence comes from Cryptomeria japonica, assembly GCF_030272615.1. Classification (NCBI taxonomy): domain Eukaryota; kingdom Viridiplantae; phylum Streptophyta; class Pinopsida; order Cupressales; family Cupressaceae; genus Cryptomeria; species Cryptomeria japonica. Next base: position 426,445,747 of record NC_081415.1, read on the forward strand.
TCTTACAGGAAATGCATGATGGAGTGTGTGGTGGTCATTTTTCTGCCAGGACTACAGCTCACAAGATATTAAGGGCAGGGTATTAATGGCCACATGTGTTTAATGATTCCTATTAGTATGTTAGAAAGTGTGAAGCATGCCAAAAATTCTCAAGAAAAATGAACTACCAAGGAGCGCTCCCATTAAGACCAATGCAGGTTGAAGAATCGTTTCAATAATGGGGATTGGATTTCATAGGGGAAATATATGATAAATCCAATGGAGGTCACAGATGGATCTTGGTAGCCACTGATTATCTAACTAAATGGGTGGAAGAAATTCCTACCAAACAAGCTACTAGTAAAGTACTAATCAAATTCATGATGGGAAATATTATTACCAGGTTTGGTGTCCCTGCGAGAATCATCACAGACAATTGTATGTGTTTTAGATCTAAATAATTCAACACCTTTTGTGGAGAATATGGCATCAAAATATCTCATTCATCTCCTTATCATCCCCAAGGTAATGGACAGGCTAAGTCAAGTAATAAAAATATTCTCAAGATCATTAAGAGGATGTTAGGACATAATAAGAAAGCATGGGATTCTAAGTTGAATCTGGCAATTTTGGCAGATAGGATAAGAGTGAAGAAGTCTATAGGAAGATCTCCATTTGAGCTATTTTATGGCAAGAAAGCTACACTTCCTCTGGATAACCTCTTGCTTGTTCACAAATTCATAATGCAGGAAGAGATTGATATCATTGATCCTATACAAAAAAGGCTTGTGCAATTAATAGAGTTGGATGAAATCAAGACAGAGGCTCAGAAACAAAATGTTAAGTTATAGAACCAAATGAAGAGATTGTATGACAAGAGAACAAAAAATAGAAAATTTGAGATAGGTGATTGGGTTTTGATGTGGGATGCAAGAAATCAGGAGAAAGGCAAGCATGGGAAGTTTGAGGCTCTTTGGCTAGGGCCATATATAATCCTGGAGAAGGTAGGAGGAGACTCGTATTTCATACAAGGTGCAATGAGAGAGAATCAAGATTTTCTGGTACATGGACAATTCCTGAAGAAAATTTTCTCTTAAACAAACAATACAATTCCATGTATGGTAGAGTAGGAGTACTTTTTCAATTGTATATACCACAAATTCCCATTGGCATGTTCTATTAACCAAAGATTCTAGACTCTTGAAGGAATCCATAGTATACCTCCATCCCCAGTCAGAGCCACTGTTGAGCATTGAATTTAAATTAATGGAATTTCATGGTTTCAATGGAAGCTACAGAAGTTTTCTTAAAAAATATATATGAAATCAAGCATGCCCTTAAGAATTTTGATAGAACCCTTGCCATTGACATCAGAGTCCAATAAATTATCACTCAGACCGAGGCCATCGGATATACATACTAATCCCTCACCAAAAAGTCTAGTTTAACCGAAATGGTACACTCGTCGTATAAAAAAAAACCTATTTGTATTTCATCGACAAAAGGATTTATCAAACAAACTGGGGCCTCGATGAATTCCAAAAGGGGCTCATCGAAAACACTATTTTCATCGATAAGTGACATGTTGAGGAAACCACAGGAAGTTTTCATTGATAAGACTTTTTGAGAAAACTAGGGTGTCGAAGAGGTGTGAAAGTTATTGACCGATGGTCACAGTTTCATAGAAAGACAAAAGGTCGATAAAACACAAGAGACTTTCACCGATAAAATTCCATCGGTGAAAGCGAAGAGTCGAAGGAGGATATTATTCTTTCACGGACATAAATAATTTCATCGATAACCCATGCAGATAATGAGGGACCATTATCGACATACGATAAGGCAGTTGTAAAATAGGGCGATGAAATGATTCCTACCGAAACAAGGTTTTCGATGAGCTGATGGAGGATTACATCAACATAAACACATGAGATGGAGCCTTTCAATGAAAATGAAGAGATCGATGAAGCCAAAAAGCTCCTTAACGATAATGGTTGTTTCATTGAAATGAAAGAGACCTCGATGAAACATGACATTTCGAGGGAAGATAAAGTGAAGCCACCGAAGTACATGATTCCATCGAAAAATGGTACGGCCATAAAATTAATGAGCATCGATGGATAATATGAAGTACTGCTAGACAAATGATTACTTTCTGTCGCGAGAATCAATACAAACCTAGATAAAGTCACCTCATCATAAATTCAAATAAATGCCTCTATGACCATTATGCAACTGGCAATGTAACTGATAAATTCACCATGAATGCGAGATAAATTGACAAGAAGGGAAACACTTTTGAGCAGCTCTTGAAGAATTTGGACTGAGCCTCAAAGAGCCAAGATGATTCAAAATCGAATTCACAAATAGAGTTCAAGTAATTTTTTCCACTCTCAGAGCTCTGCAGTTATAATGGAGGGGTCATCTTCTAAAAAGAATAGGGCTAGGAAAGATAAAGAGACTCAACCCGTAGAAGAAAAACCTAAGAGGTAGAAAAAGGATGGGTGCTCTTTGGCCCAAGATTTAATTGACCAATGTCCTACACCAAGCCTTAGGTCTAAGAAAATTAAAACAGACGAGGAAGGTTTGGAGGATAGATTTGAAGGCCTAGGAGATACACGGATAGAGATAAGGGGTCATGAATTGTTTATTTTTGGGTATATATGAAGGAGTGCACCTAAGCCTATGAACAACTTGTGGAGGTTGAATTTGGGGAAATTAGCAGTGGCTAATGTCTTTGTGAATGTTGAACTCATAAAATCCTTAGCCAATAACTATGACCTCAAGACCAGGACCATATATGACTATATGGGGAAACCAATACTATCAATTACCAAGGAGATTATTGACACTATGTTTGATCTGGATTGGGGATTTGAGGAATAGATTGATACTAAGAAATTGGCAAGGGAATACTTCAACATAGAGGACATCTATAAGAGATGGAGACTTCCCATCCACATGCCTAAAGTTGTAGGGTCACTAGTGCCATTGGGAAAAGAAGTCAAAGTTACTTATGATGTTAACTCTTTCCATCCATACTATTGTGTTGCTCAGGTTTTGGGAATAGAGGCTCATCCTTTGATGGATATAGTAGCCATGGTTATTTATGCAGACTGTAGTCTAGGGATCCCAGGTTATTTGATTTTGCTACTTTTCTTGCTGGAGTCATTAATCACGGTTTGGAGAAACTAAAAGGAGATGTGATAAATGTACATTTCAAGTATTATTCTATTCTTATGCATATGTTGCTTTATGTTGGACAAGACAAAGGGTTGTGTCTAGATGAGTTATGTATCAGAGAATATGATAAGGCTGGGATGAGAAAACCCGTGCAACTATGGATATCCTCATGGGACCAGAGATACAACAATAACCAGTACTGGAATTTTGAGGAGTGTTTTGTTAAAATGTAGTGTAGGTTAGTAGGATATCCATGCGACCATGCCCTATCTCTTGAGATTCAAAGGTTTTTGAGGCCAAAGGAATATGGTGAAGACACCTTGATTGATCACAACTGGGGGGACTGGTATTATTTTCTAAATTACACTCAAATAAGAGTGTATGGGTTTGAAGGGAAACCCTACCTTTTACCCATCAAGGTGCCTAATAGAGTGGCATGCCTCGAGATCATCACACAATTGTCGATATAAAGTGCCCAATAGTTAACTAAGCATGGAAAACAATCCATTGTGCTTGGGTTGTTGGTGTTCCCAGATTTCATTGCTAAAAGCTCTAAGAGTTATGGGTTGTTGCAGAACAAATTGAATTATTATAAAATGGTCGAAGGTGATCCTAGGCAAAATTTTGACCCTGAGGGTTACATGAGAGAAGCAAGGACATCACAAAAATTGCGAGCAGGTGATCATAGGTCGCTCGTGTCAGATGACTTCATGAGAAATTTGGACAGAGAAATGACCATTGCTAAAATGGCATAGTATAATAAAGTCTCCAAAGTCTATACATGGAAACTACGCAGAGGGAAAATTAGTGATGATGCCCTACAGGGAATAGATGACCCCTTGGTTAGAGCAAATAAACTCATGGAACGTGAACTTGAGATCTTGGAAGGTGTCCCTACATATGTTTTTAGGGATAGAATGCAACACATTAGGGATACAGATCCCTTGATTCAAATGTCTCCCCAATCCATTTCTAATTTCATCCCAATTGATTCGCCCAGAGAGGACTACCCGCTTGGATTTGAAGGTGACGTGCAATTGGACTTAATGGAAGGACAATACAATGTCCAAGAAATTGGAGACATAAGGCTATTGGAACATGAAGATTTTATTGTTGATAATGATTTTATTCCTTCCAAGGAATTTAATACATTTGTGTGCCAACATAAAGGAATGAAAATCAAGGACATCATGAAAGAAAAGATAGAAGAAGGAAAGGTCCATAGATTTCAAGAAGAGGTGGATGAGGCCATGAGGGAGATGACACCTGAGAAAGGGAGACAACTACTTAAGGATGCATGAGTGTTGATTTACTCTGGATGGGATATAAGATTTGCATTGTTATTTGATAGTTTTCTTAGGAAACATGATCCAACTAGGCAAATCATGCCTGATGAGGTTGACAAAATCTTTATGGGTTCAAGATATGACCCAGACCAAAAGGCTCTCATGCTCTAGGCCTTCTATCCGAAGGAAAAGAGACCCATACTTGTCGATACAGATCAAGCTTTTGGTCATTTTATGATTCAACGGGTTGGAAAGATTGATCCCAGGATCACAACCAAACTAAACTTGGATGTAAAAAAATTGAATCAGGATTAGACAGAGTTCTTGGTCAGGGAAAATAACACTTACAAAGGTTTGTATGAGAAGGCCACTGAAGAAATCCAGAAGCTATAAGAACAATTGCTACAGTGAGCTCCTAGTGTTGGGAATGATGAATTGGACACAATACTTCAGACTGACCGGAAGGTCATAGATGCTTTAACAGATGTCATTTATTGGAAAACAAGAAGTGAAAAGCTTACAAAACATGTAGATAATGCCAAAATGAAAATCAACAAACTTGCTAATGACATTATAGAACACAAATTCAAAGTCATGATGGTACACACAAGCCAGTATTGGAGGGCATATACAGGGACTATAAAAGCCTTAGAGGAGCATGAAAGGTTTAAAGGAAGGTTGCAGGATGTAATGAACAACCACAAAGCCATGTCACCAGAAGAGAAAACTCAAGGAGATCAATATCTAGAAGAACATGACAGATATGCCAATGCACTTAATAAGGATCTCCAGGCATTGGATGAAGATGCTAGAGTAATCGGGTCTTTACTTGATTAGTTAAACAACATTTGTTTAATTATTTAAGTTTTCTTTATCTGTTTTACACTTAAGCTAACTTTAGGTGCATAATAATTAATTATTATGTGCAAGCCTCAGGTTTTCCCTTTTAGGGTTTCTCAACCTATTAGAGGTTAATTCTTTTCTTTGTATCATAAGATTGATGGATTATCACATTACACATTTTGTGAATATTGAGCTCTCATCATTTTGAGCATATTTTATATCTATTTGTTTTTCTGTTATTGCTTCCTTGCTTCTCCTTGTAACAGGTTCATCAACTTGTAGAGATCATTTGGGCTCCTATGGTGTTGTATTTCTCAACTCTCACATGGTATTAGAGCTTCAGATTTGCAGCTATCTCTTCTTGTTTTGAGATTTTTTGCATTGGAAGCAGATCTAGGGTTTTTTAGAAGTTTTTTTATGCACCTATGAATAGGCCTTTTTTTCTAAGCACTTTAGGCCTAAACGGACCTCACCATCATGCTCAAAGGGCCCAAAAACCCCTATGGTCATATAAAACTTGACCATTTTTGGCTCTTGAGCCTCTGGGAGTTTTTTTTTTCTCTAGTACCAGGTCGTACGACCTTGGCATGTAGTTTGAGAAAAAAAATTCAAAAAAATAAAATTAAAAAATGTCTTTTTATGGCATGTAGGCCGAATGATTTTTTGTTTAAAAAAATATTCAAAAACCACCAAAAAATCAAAACGCCAAAGTTTAAAAAAAAAAATCAAAACTCATTTTTTGGGGGGGGGTTTCCCCACGCTATGCAGGGTACTGTGGGGCCCCCTAGCCTGTCGCAGGTCTAGCGCCGCCATCAGTTCTGACAAGTCTGGCCCCCACTAGTGCCCTACCTTTGGCCCCCACTAACATCTTCCCTCCGGCCCTTGCGCTCATTGCCACCACTCCGCCGCCCCCGACCCCTGTTGCCTGAGCTTTTCGGGGCCCGCCGACCCTTCGGCCGCCACAGCTCCTACCACCGGACTTTGCAACTCCACCAGAAACCACGGCTCCACCACCATGGCTCCTCCTGCCAGACTCCGTAGCTCTACCAAAAACTGCAACTCCATCGCCCGACTACTACTGTGCCACCACAGCGCCGCCCACGGGCCACCTCCACCTACCTGCCACCAGACAAGCACCCTTTTTGCCTTTTTTAGGGGGGGTTCGTTTTTTTGTCATAACTTGGGAAAATGAAGTCATTTTTTTGAAAATGAATAGACGTCAGAAATCTGGTTCCGAACTGGACCTCGTGGTGTTGGAATTTTTTTCCAATTTTTCTGTTTGACTGTCCTTTTTCCCAGTCAAAGTGGGGTCTCTTTTTTGCACTTCCGGGGCCGTAGAATGAGCATTTGAACTCCGTTTTTCAAAAACTTTATATTGTTAGAAATATTGTTCTGTGTACTTTCCAGTCATATGGGTTTTATTTCCAGATACTACTCCAAGAATATTTTATTCAGTTTTTTGCTTTTCAGCACTTTGGTAGATATCTTGGTTGTTTCAGGTCTTGGGATCTCTTCTCTGAGTAGGATGTCTCGGTTTTGGTTGTTCTTTCTATTTCCAATCTTCTTATCATTGTAGATTCTTTTATGCAAACACACTGAGATAAAGTGCCATCATGCATTGTTTACTTGAGATCTTGCACATCTTGTGCCTTACTGTACATGCACTACTTATAAAGTGCCATGAGGGGGTTGATGTTTTCCTTTTATTTTCCATCTACCTTTGTCTAGTGAGTGTTTCTTCCATGACATTCACCTCATGATGTGTGTCAAATGAGTGTTCCTTCCATGACACTATGTACTTTCTCTGTGCCTTCGATATTCTTAGTTCTTCATCGTGCAGTTCTTGTTGACTGTTCTTTTCAGTGTACCTGTCCCTCTCCCTTTTCAGCATTATGGGGAGGTTTGTCTTGTTGGTTCTAATGCTTCCTTAGTTCGATTGATCAGCTCTTCAGGCTTTGGTTTCTCATGCCATCTGTATCTTCAAGTTTAGTTGTTTGCCTTTGTTTGCCTTCTGATTTGAGTAGTGTCATTTGAGGGAACTCATACAGATTACAGTCTTCTCTACCTGGTCATGTTCTATTTCAATGGAGGTTCTTTAGATCAACAGTTATTCTTTGACAATGTTTGCAGGTTCTTCATGCTTCAGTGATTCTTCTGATCTTCTCTTGTTCCTATCTTTTTGGAACATTCTTGTTTTGAGGCTTTTTCGGTCCTTCTTCTTGCCTTTTCTATCTCTATTTGGAGTAGAGTTTTTTTCCCACATGGTTTTCTTTATTTCTCTAGTTCATAGAGATTTGGTTGTATTTGGGTACCTGATCAGGCCTTGTTTTTGGGACCCATCTTTCTTGCTTTCAGTAGCTGTTCTAGGTTTTAGCTTCTCCCTAAGTCTATCTTAAGGGGGGTGTTAGAGTAATCAGGTCTTTACTTGATTAATTATACAACATTTGTTTAATTATTTAAGTTCTCTTGATCTCTTTTACACTTAAGCTAACTTTAGGTGCATAATAATTAATTTTTTTTATTAATTATTATGTGCAAGGCTAGGGTTTTCCCTTTTAGGGTTTCTCGACCTATTAGAGGTTAACTCTTTTCTTTGTATCATAAGATTGATGTATTATCACATTACACATTTTGTGAATATTGAGCTCTCATCTTTTTGAGCATATTTTCTGTTATTGCTTCCTTGCTTCTCCTTGTAACAAGTTATTCAGCTTGCGGAGATCATTTGGGTTCTTGTGGTGTTGTATTTCTCAATTCTCATAGAAGATGGCATTGCAAAATTACCAGCAATCTGTAAGGAAGGAGAAGTGATGGCATTAGAGCAGTGGAAAAATGAGTTTGCCTATGTTAAAGGAAAAGTTGTCGCCGAAATCAGCTAGGATGAAGACATGGCACCATGCATAAATTGAGCAGTATTCGATATCTTTTCATTGGAAACCAAATTGAAGGCGAGGATCACTGCTACCAGATGTTACAAGAGTGATAATTACATAAATTACCTTGGAATTCTCAATTTGTTTATCTTTCACTTTGTTAAGCAAACACAATCTAATGTTAGTGTCGAGGAGACATGACCCTTCGTAGGATAGACTTTACTCTCCTATATGTATGAGGATTTTTTATAAGAAGGGGGTTGATAAGAAATATAATAGAGACTCCAACATGATACTGTACTATTTTGAAGACTTTAATACAATCAGTTGTTTTCTTTTGCATATGTGTTGTGAGTTATTTCATTTTCTATAAGCAATTGTTTGTGATATTATCTCTGAGAAGATACGGTTACTTGTATTCTTGTAGTGAAGTTTATGTTCTTATTTTATAAATATGAATCAAAAGATCTACTTGTGAATTGTCATTATTCCTTGTAGCTCTTTCTTGAATGGTCCCTTAAGGTTAGGGTTAAATTCATTTAGGCTATCTATAACATAAACATTTGACATATCTCTCTTAAGAAATAGTAATTGACAGATTTACCAAAGGGGCAAGTTTAAGATTTGTCTCATAAATCATACATTAAGTCCTAGAAGAATATAAGACTATGTAACCTAAATAACAGGGAAGACGTTGGTCATTAACAAATCATAATCTTTACCATATTAATTACCTTTACATTAAAGCAGTAGGACTAGTTGAGTAGGACACATAAAACCAACTAGCAATAGTATACATACATATAAATTTCAAGTACAAAGATCAAATAGCTTCCACAACAACAATCTTGAACTCATCTAAAAGCCACCTATCCTAGGAACCTATGCCAATCTGAGATAGGGAAAAAATTTAGATCAAGATACTCAATCTGCTATAAAAAGCATTAGCCATCGAAAGCCACTAGTGAATAGGTATACCCGCCTAGGTCTTGCAGAGCCTAAATTGAGGGAGTTAGTAACCAAATAGGTTCACTCTATAAGTTGGCCAAGTCAAATTGGAGGCTTTGATCATAGGAGTTGGCATTTCCTTTGAACCTATCCAATCTATTGATTTGAGATCCAATAGATTGGCGACTCTGCTGGGGAGAGTATTTATTTAAAAGGACTCTGTTGGGGAGAGTATTCATTTAAAAGGACTCTATTGTGGGAAATAACTCATATAAAAAGAAACAAATTTACTCTCTAAAGAGAGGTGGCGACTCTGAAGTAAAGAGAAGAATTTTTATGTACTGGAGAAGGTCAATAAAACAAGGCCATCCAATAGTACAATTGAACTTTGATCAGAAAAGGAACAAGAAAAAGCAAAACAAAGAACCAACAAACAATCTAATGGAACACATGAATTATTTCATGAATGAGAGGTATAATCAGCATTACTCTAAAAAATAACTCACATTCAGCTTGGAATAAATAGAATTATACAATTCCTTCATGCCCAAGAAATGAGGACTTGGCAGCTGCAGATAAAGAACAAAAAGGAAAATTCCCTCCTGGTTTTGAAAATCATCACCCAAATTCGAGACCAAATACATCAAGTTCCTCATGCTCAAGCAAGATAGATGTACCAGACCATTTTGCATATCTAATGAAACAAATGTTAGATGTAGCTACTGAAATGAAACCAACATAAAGAACAATACCTATAAGATAACTTGAAACCCCTCATATGATAATGGGAATGGCAACTTTGCATACACCCATGTACCTCCTGAACATCAGTACAATCATTGTAACAACTTTGCATATCAAAATCAATTTCAACCCTGAAACCAATTTCCCCATTAAAATAATATGAGTAAGAACCATGGGAATTTCTTCCAGGGAGGATATGGATTGATGAATATAGAACATAATAGATAATTTGACTTTTCAAGAATGGTAGTGTACCCGCATCCCATTCCAAATGAGGTTTGGACTACAATACCAAAGTTTACTGGGAGCAATGCAATCACAGGGGAGGCACACTGCAAAGCCTTTAATACAGTTATGGAAGACTTATGTCTGCCATATGAGGATGTTAAGATGAAATTATTCATGCAGTCTTTGATAGAAGATGCAAGAGATTGGTTTAGAACGTTGCCTGATACCTCAATAGGTAGCCTTGGGGAATTTAAAAGACTCTTCCTCGAATAGTATGGAGATCATAATATCCCTGAAATTGCGCTACATGAAATCATAAGTATCAAGAAAGAAATTAATGAAATAGTGGTCAACTTCAATAAGAGGTTCAACAAAGTTCTAAACAAAATCCCCAACAGGATAAAACCAGTCCCTGAAGTGAGTATCTTGTATTACATAAATGCTTTTGACAGAAAAACAAATTATGAACTCAGGACTAGAAGCCCTACAACCCTCCAAGATGTCATGAAGGCTGCCATAACCATAGAAAACAATAGGAAAGCCGCTGAGATAATTAGAAAAAGAGATGATGCAAAATTGTTTAACCCAAGGGCACCTAGGCAAGTCAAGGATGAAGATAAATTGGATAAAGTATTAAATATTTTGAAATATTTGTCGATGAGGGTGAACAAAACAGAAAACCAACAATTATTTTGCCATGATAGACCTAGATTACATGATATGCCTTACAACACTGCATGGAAAGATGGAAAACCATTAGAAAAGAATCAAAAGGACAACACACAGCCACCTGACCCCTTGAAAAGAATTGTGAATTAGGTGACATAGGATGGTATGTGGTGTTTGCCTTGTGACATGCCACATTCCCCTTACCAATGTGGGGTAGAAAAGAAGCTATAGGAATATTATGAAGGGTATGCAGATCATCACACCATAAATCTTGTATTGTTTGAAGAATATGATTCATCTGAGCGGGGTGGAGATAGTGATATAGCCTCCAAACAGATTAGCCAGCAGTATTGTGTGCATCAAATATTCTCCGATGAAGAAGATTAAATCAAACTCAAGATTCCCACTGAAGAAGAAAGAAAAATAATAATGATGACTGCAGTTGAACAAGCCAAGAGGACCTATGCTCTCAGAAATAGAACATAAACCTTGGGTAGGGAAAACCCTCTAGGATGTTCATGAAAGAAGTCAATAAAATATCTAAACCAATAAGTAGAATGAGTAATATCCAAGATAAGGACTCAAGAAAAACCAAAGAGAAGGAGGTTCAGATAAAAAAACTACTAAAGGGAGATAGGGAGAATATGACAGCTACTTCCCCAATACCTGTTGCCACATCTTTTGACATTTCCAATGCTTTCACACATATGAAGGTCTCTCTACCATTGCTTGAGATGATGAAGTTCCCAGAATACAGAGAAAAGACTCTAAGGATGATCACAGATGTCTCGGGAGAGAAAATGAAAGAACATAAGTAGGGTGGTCAAGACAATAATGGTGAACATGATCCAGCTCCAACCATATATCTGTAGTGAAAATTAGTGATGATGCCCTACAGGGAATAGATGACCCCTTGGTTAGAGAAGATAAACTCATGGAACATGAACTTGAGATTTTGGAAGGTGTCCCTACATATGTTTTTAGGGATAGAACGCAACACATTAGGGATACGGAGCCCTTGATTCAAATGTCTCCCCAATCCACTTCTGATTTCATCCCAATTGATTCACCCAGAGAGGACTACTCGCCTGGCTTTGAAGGTTATGTACAATTGGAATTAATGGAAGGACAATACAATGTCTAGGAAATTGGAGACATGAGGTTGTTGGAGCATGAAGATTTTATTGTTGATAATGATTTTATTTCTTCCAAGGAATTTACTACATTTTTGTGCCAACATAAAGGAATGCAAATCAGGGACATCATGAAAGAAAAGACAGAAGAAGGAAAGGTCCAGAGATTTCAAGAAGAGGTGGATGAGGCCATGAGGGAGATGACACCTGAGAAAGGGATACAACTACTTAAGGATGCAGGAGTGTTGATTTACTCTGTATGGGATATTATATATGCATTGTTATTTGATAGTTTTCTCAGGAAACATAATCCAACTAGGCAAATCATGCCTAATGAGGTTGACAAAATCTTTATGGGTTCAGGATACGACCCAGACCAAAAGGCTCTCATGTTGTGGGCCTTGTATCCAAAGGAAAAGAGACCCATACTTGTCGATACAAATCAAGCTTTTGGTCATTTGATGATTCAACATGTTAGAAAGACTAATCCCAGGATCACGGCCAGACTGAACTTGGATGTAGAAAAACTGAGTCAGGATAAGATAGAGTTCTTGGTCAGGGAAAATAACACTTACAAAGGTTTGTATGAGAAGACCACTGAAGAAATCCAGAAGCTACAAGAACAATTGCTATAGCGAGCTCCTAGTGTTGGGAATGATGAATTGGACACAATGTTTTAGACTGACCAGAAGGTCATAGATGCTTTAACAGATGCCATTTATTGGAAGACAAGAAGTGAAAAGCTTACAAAATAGGTAGATAATGCCAAAATGAAAATCAACAAACCTGCTAATGACATTATCGAACACAAATTCAAAGCCATGATGGTACACACAAGCTAGTATTAGAGGGCACATACGGGGACTATAAAAGCCTTCGAGGAGCATGAAAGGTTGAAAGGAAGGTTGTAGGATGTAATGAACAACCATAGAGCCATGTCACTAGAAGAGAAAACTCAAGGAGATCAATATCTAGAAGAACGTGACAGATATGTCGATGCACTTAATAAGGATCTCCAGGCATTGGATGAAGATGGCATTGCAAAAATACCAGCAATCTTTAAGGAAGGAAAAGTGATGGCATTAGAGCAGTGGCAAAATGAGTTTGCCTATGTTAAAGGAAAAGCTGCCACTGAAATCAACCAGGATGAAGACATGGCACCATGCATAAATCGAGCAGTATTCAATTTCTTTTCACTGGAAACCGAATTGAAGGCGAGGACCACCGCTACCAGATGTTACAAGAGTGATAATTACATAAATCACCTTGGAATGCTCAATTTGTTTATCTTTCACTTTGTTAAGAAAACACAATCTAATGTTAGTGTCGAGGAGACATGACCCTTCGTAGGATAGACTTTACTCTCCCATATGTATGAGGAGTTTTTTAAGAAGGGGGTTGATAAGAAATATAATAGAGACTCTGGCATGATACTGTACTATTTTGAAGACTTTAATACAATCAGTTGTTTTCTTTTGCATACGTGTTGTGAGTTATTTCATTTTCTATAGGTAGTTGTTTGTGATATTATCTTTGAGAAGATAAGGTTACTTGTATTCTTGTAGAGAAGTTTATGTTCTTATGTTATAAATCTGAATCAAAATATCTACTAATGAATTGTCATTGTTCCTTATAGCTCTTTCTTGAATGGTCCCTTAAGGCTAGGGTTAAATTCATTCAGGCTATCTATAACATAAACATTTGACATATCTCTCTTAAGAAACAGTAATTGACAGATTTACCAAAGGGGCAAGTTTAAGAATTGTCTCATAAATCATACATTAAGTCGTAGAAGAATATAAGACTCTGTAGCCCAAATAATAGGGAAGACACTGGTCATTTACAAATCACAATCTTTACCATATTAATTACCTTTATATTAAAGCAATAGGACTATTTGAGTAGAACACATAAAACCAATTAACAATAGTATACATACATATACATTTCAAGTACAAAGATTGAATAGCTTCCACAACAACAATCTCGAACTCATCTAAAAGCCACCTATCATAGGAACCTATGCCAATCTAAGATAGGGAAAACATTTAGATCAAGATACTCAATCTGCTATAAAAAACATTAGTCATCGAAAGCCACTAGTGAATAGGTATACCCGCCTAAGTCATGCAAAGCCTAAAGTGAGGGAGTTAGTAACCAAATAGGTTCACTCTATAAGTTGGCCAAGTCAAACTGGAGGGTTTGATCATAGGAGTTGGCATTTCCTTAGAACCTATCCAATCTGTTGATTTAAGATCCAACATGGTCATTGCCTATATTATCAGGCATACAGAAATAGAGACACAGTACCATTTTATTTTGTTCAATGATGGATTTGTACTCATTGGTAACTATAGAAATTGATTTGTTTTTTATCATTTATCTCAATGGCATTGAGGGTTTCATTTCAATGATATGTCTCTCTATATATATTTATATAGGCACATATAGTTGCATTTTATCGTTGGTACCTTATCGTTGCAGGTTCACTGAGCATAATGGCACCAAATAGAAAGGGAAACAAATGTGTTAGACGTCGAACAGTTAGAGTCACATGTGGGGTGCACTTCACTGATGTAGTTTTGTCCAAAATGAAGACCGAGTGACTCCTGTTGTAGATGACCATTCACGTAACAATGCAACCGATGTGGAAATTACTGTTGTAGATTACCATTCTACTATAGCCTATAATACTACTGTTGTACAGGTGGTCAAAACAAAATGGAAGCAATATCATGCATACAAGATTTGCACATGTTTGTTAGAGGCACATCAATCAAGTATGGTATCCCCATTGTCTCTTTGAGGGCATGGCTTATGGGAGCCACAACCACGACTGTGAGGGGTCCACACACCATTTTATCAGCAAAGGAGGAGGATGAAGTTGTCCAATGGTGCAAAAACATGGATGAAATTGGTCAGGACTCCAAATCAGTTAACTTCAATTAACCATTGCTCAAATTTGCGAGAATGGGCCTAATCCATTCAAAAATGGGATGCCAAGGAGGTCATGGTGGGCAGGTTTTAGACAAAGGCACCCTGATCTGACAATGAGAACAACAAAAGAAGTGGACTCTGATAGGGCTATTATGCTTCGACCTTGTATTGTTACCTCTTTCTATGACAACCTTGAGGTAATGTACAACCTCAATCAATATGGTAGTAGTCGGATTTGGAATTGTGGAATGAGAGTGATAGCTAAATTGGGCCAAAGGTGTGTACCACACCTAATTTCCAAGAGTAGAGAGTGGATTACTATTTTGGCATGTGTTAGTGCATGTGGTTTCAGCATTCCTGGATTTTATTTGTTCAAATCTAAGAGTCACATCTGAAAGTACATTGCAAACTACGAGCCATGAGCATGCATGACAGTCTAAGAACATGCATGGATGACAATGGAGATGTTATTAAATTGGTTGGAACATTTTGCACGTTCAGTCCCTGGTGGAGTTTCACCCTCACGTAGGGCCCTACTGATCTTCGACGGTCATGGCAGCCATGTAGCCTTCAAGACAATTCAAGAAGCAAGGCGGATAGGTATAGATTTGGTAACCCTTCCTGCTCATATAAGCCACAAACTACAACCACTTGATGTTTTTGTATTCTCACCTTTAAAGAATTATTTCAAACAACAAAGTATATACATGTCAAAGTACCCACAAATTGAAATTGGTAGGTAAGGGTTGGCAACTCTTGCGAGCAAGGCCTTTTCCCAGCCATAGACACCAGCTAATATAAACACTGGCTTTTGTAGGATAGGGATTTGGCCACTTAACTTATCTGCATTGCAGAATGATATGAGGCCAAGTGAGGAATTTGAGGTTGCAGTTGATATACAACCAATTGTTGGAACGAAACATGATGCCACTTCAAGGGATGAAGAACCAGAGTATATGGCAATGAAAGCTTTCTTGTGGTTGGCTGGTTTTAATGAGGAAGACATTAAAGATTTTGTAAAACGCCATAGCGGAACACAAGCAACGGTTGAGGGTACAAGTTTGACACCACAAACTACCGAACCAAGTCTGGCCCCACAAACCAGCTAGCCAAATGAGGGTTTGGAAAGTACATCAACAAGCATGTCTTTGCCAACACAAGCTGTCATACCAAACTAGACCCAAGAAGAAGCCAACTATGATGATGTAACCCTTTCCATGCCAAGTCTACCAAAAATTGATCTAGCAGATGTGATACATTAATTCACCAATAGAGTCAATTGGGAGCAGCAAGATGGTGTTGATTGTGAAGACGAAATTCACATTAGTGAAGACGAACCTGAGTTTGTGCCATGTACACAATAGGATGGGCAACAAGTGCCAAGGCAAATCACTAGATTCTTAAGACTTCCAGTACAGAGAATGAATCAATCTTCACGTGGAGGTAGGAAAGGGGTGCTACGTCTTAGTAGCCAATCACAGATCTTGACATCTGATGAGTACATTCAAATGGAAAAAGATAAAGAGGCTGAAAGGAAAAGAGATGAGGAATTGGCAGAATGAAAGAAATAATAGATGAGATAGAGGAAGGCACAATGTGAAGAAGAAGCGATAGAAAAGGAGGCTATGAGGGTGGAAAAATAGGCCAAAAAATTGCAGGATTCCCAAGAGTTCATTCAAAGACAAGAGAAGGTAAAGAAAGATGCAGAAGAAAATATTGAGAAGGTGAGGAAGGCAGCTGAAAAGGCAGCCAAGTGTGCAAAGAGGACGAAATATGTGGCCACAGTCGCAGAACCTCTACCCATCTGACACCCAATTCTCATGGAAATGATGAGCCTCTTGTCCCCATCCTTTGCAACTATTAATACTATGCAAGTTGGGACTGCACTTGGATGCTCAGACACCATGCAACTTACTTGAGGTGTAAACTAGGCATTGCTTGCTCAAATATCAAGTTGCTTACAAACCCCTCCAAGCCAAGAAAACATTGTTGTTGGGCCAGACCCTAGTAGGCCATAGTCTATTGGGGTTGGATTTGTGAGACCTCCTCTATTTAATACCCATATGGATAATTGATCGAGTTTGCGATAAATTATATTTTGTATGCCCTCTTAAGAGAAGATTTTGAGTTTCGATATAATTGTGATGTGAGTATAGAATGCCATACTGCCATATTTTGTAATGTTTTCAGATATCTCAGATGAATATTCCAATGAATTGATGGTGTTGTTATAAATCTCATATGTTTTTTTCTTATGTGATTATAGAATTTCTCACTATCAAAAGAGGCCACATCACTATTCAAATTTCTCTTTATCAAAAAGGCCATATCAGTGGCATCTGATTATTCAGCTCCCACTGATATGTCTTCTTTTGATAGTGAGAAATTTGAACACTTATAAGTGTTCAAATTGCAGTCATCTTATATAAATTGTAGTTTCTCATATGTCTACTAGGTCATTGCATCGAAATGATAAAAGGAAGTGTCCTATTTGTAAAAAGGCACCAGACAAAGAATTATTTTCTAGTGCCTTACAAGATATCTTGTTAGCTGCCAAGTTTTCCTTATTGGCAGTGTCTACCAAAATATCTAATAAGGAACTATTAAACAATTCTTTGTCTGAATTTTTTTTGCAAATGGGGCACTTCATTTTGATCAATAATATTAATATATATATATATATATATATATATATGAACACAACAACATAGGCATATAAATGTTGAAATTGAAACAAATTAAAGTCCCAAAAAGAAATGATTGAAATATAAACAAATCACAAATTGCATTGTCTACTAGATCATTGCCAAAGTAACGTCCCACAAAGAGAAGATTGAAAGATAAACAATTCGCAAAATGCATTTTCTACTAGATTTTTTTTCTAATGTGAACTAAGTGTGTTTTTTGCAGCCATATGAACGAAGTGAGGAATTTAAACAAATTGAAACATAAACAATTCACAAATTGAAACATAAACAAATCACAAATTGCATTGTATACTAGATCATTGCCAAAGTAAAGTCATATTGACTTTACTTGAGAGGAAGGCTTGTTGTCTTCGACATAGTGACTCCTTATCGTGTTTGTAATTTCCTGCCATAACAATCACAACAAAATGCAAAACAAACTAAAGTGTGTTAAGAAACACATTTAATAAGAAATGCGTAACTACCTAAGATATCTACACAAATTAATATAAAATGTAAGCATTAAAGGCATAATCTCCAAAGAATTGAAGTGTGTTAATAAACACATTTACATTTATATAATGATCTTCCACAAGTATGGTTCTTCCCTTGATGCTCTAGCAAACAAATAGTTACATAAGGAATGTGCAAAGGGAATTTGCAGAACTCAGAAATATGCGATGAATTGGATTGTAATAAAAGTGACACAAAAAATTATGTCTTATAATATAACATACATACATATTGCAAACAAATAGTTACATGAGGAATGTGCAAAGGGAATTTGCAGAACTCATAAATATGCAATGAATTGGATTGTAATGAAAGTGACACGGAAAATTATGTCTTATAATATAATTCGAATATGACATAAACAATTCACAAATTGAAACATAAACAATTCACAAATTGAAACATAAACAAATCACAAATCGCATTGTATACTAGCTCATTGCCAAAGTAAAGTCATATTGACTTTACTTGAGAGGAAGGTTTGTTGTCTTCGACATAGTGACTCCTTATCGTGTTTGTAATTTCCTGCCATAACAATCACAACAAAATGCAAAACAAACTAAAGTGTATTAAGAAACACATTTAATAAGAAATGCATAACTACCTAAGATATGTACACAAATTAATATAAAATGTAAGCATTAAAGACATAATCTCCAAAGAATTGAAGTGTGTTAATAAACACATTTACATTTATATAATGATCTTCCACAAGTATGGTTCTTCCCTTGATGCTCTAGCAAACAAATAGTTACATAAGGAATGTGCAAAGGGAATTTGCAGAACTCAGAAATATGCAATGAATTGGATTGTAATAAAAGTGACACGAAAAATTATGTCTTATAATATAACATACATACATATTGCAAACAAATAGTTACATAAGGAATGTGCAAAGGGAATTTGCAGAACTCATAAATATGCAATGAATTGGATTGTAATGAAAGTGACACGAAAAATTATGTCTTATAATATAATTCGAATATGACATAAACAATTCACAAATTGAAACATAAACAAATCACAAATTGCATTGTATACTAGCTCATTGCCAAAGTAAAGTCATATTGACTTTACTTGAGAGGAAGGTTTGTTGTCTTCGACATAGTGACTCCTTATCGTGTTTGTAATTTCCTGCCATAACAATCACAACAAAATGCAAAACAAACTAAAGTGTGTTAAGAAACACATTTAATAAGAAATGCATAACTACCTAAGATATGTACACAAATTAATATAAAATGTAAGCATTAAAGGCATAATCTCCAAAGAATTGAAGTGTGTTAATAAACACATTTACATTTATATAATGATCTTCCACAAGTATGGTTATTCCCTTGATGCTCTAGCAAACAAATAGTTACATAAGGAATGTGCAAAGGGAATTTTGCAGAACTCAGAAATATGCAATGAATTGGATTGTAATAAAAGTGACACGAAAAATTATGTCTTATAATATAACATACATACATATTGCAAACAAATAGTTACATAAGGAATGTGCAAAGGGAATTTGCAGAACTCAAAAATATGCAATGAATTGGATTGTAATGAAAGTGACACGGAAAATTATGTCTTATAATATAATTCGAATATGACATAAACAATTCACAAATTGAAACATAAACAAATCACAAATTGCATTGTATACTAGCTCATTGCCAAAGTAAAGTCATATTGATTTTACTTGAGAGGAAGGCTTGTTGTCTTCGACATAGTGACTCTTTATCGTGTTTGTAATTTCCTGCCATAACAATCACAACAAAATGCAAAACAAACTAAAGTGTGTTAAGAAACACATTTAATAAGAAATGCATAACTACCTAAGATATCTACACAAATTAATATAAAATGTAAGCATTAAAGGCATAATCTCCAAAGAATTGAAGTGTGTTAATAAACACATTTATATTTATATAATGATCTTCCACAAGTATGGTTCTTCCCTTGATGCTCTAGCAAACAAATAGTTACAAAAGGAATGTGCAAAGGAAATTTGCAGAACTCAGAAATATGCAATGAATTGGATTGTAATGAAAGTGATGCGAAAATTTTTGTCTTACAATATAACATACATACATATGCAAACAAATAGTTATATAAGGAATGTGCAAAGAGAATTTGCAGAACTCATAAATATGCAATGAATTGGATTGTATGAAAGTGACACGGAAAATTTTGTCTTATAATATAATTCAAACATGACATAAACAATTCACAAATTGAAACATAAACAAATCACAAATGACATTGTATACTAGATCATTGCCAAAGTAAAGTCATATTGACTTTACTTGAGAGGAAGGCTTGTTGTCCTCGACATAGTGACTCCTTATCGTGTTTGTAATTTCCTGTCATAACAATCACAACAAAATGCAAAACAAACTAAAGTGTGTTAAGAAACACATTTAATAAGAAATGCATAACTACCTAAGATATCTACACAAATTAATATAAAATGTAAGCATTAAAGGCATAATCTCCAAAGAATTGAAGTGTGTTAATAAACACATTTACATTTATATAATGATCTTCCACAAGTATGGTTCTTCCCTCGATGCTCTAGCATGCCTACAAAAAATAGTAATAATCGGGGGTAGCGTAACATTCTCACAACAAATAATCCATACATTATTGAATGCAGAACAACTTGTTAATCATTTTTAACATTTGACAACATGCATACAATCCTTACGCATTCATACATACATATTCAAATTCATAAGTACATACATATACATATCCACCTACATACATATGCACATGTACATAGAATTGCACATATGTACATATACATACATATGCATATGCATATGAATAACATACATACATATTGCAAACAAATAGTTACATAAGGAATTTGCAGAACTCAAAAATATGCAATGAATTGGATTGTAATGAAAGTGACACAGAAAATTGTCTTATAATATAATTCGAATGTGCAATGCATTCGATTGTAGTAGCTAGCTATTTTCTAATTTGAATTTTTGTGGGAAACAGTTGGTCATGTCATATTAAATATGCAGTTCTCCATTGCTTCGAATTGTTCAGTCTTCTTCTATGCTTTGAATTGTTCACACTATAATTAGTCAAGTTCACACTATATATATGTATGTGTGTGTGTGTGCCTATATAAAAATATATACAGAGACAGATCATTGAAATGAAACCCTCAATGCCATTGAGATAAATGATGAAAAAACAAATCAATATCTGCAGGTACCAATAAAGACAAATCCATCATTGCACATCTTTGAACAAAATAAAATGGTGTTGTCTATATATATGTACATATGCATATATATAAATATATATGTAAATATATATGAGTCAAGTTCACACTATAAAGATCAAAAGAAAGTGGAGTTAAGTTCACAATATAATGAGTCAAATTCACACTATAATGAAACAAATAATGTGGAGTCAAGTTGACACTATAATCCCTCAAGTTAACACTATAATGAAGCAAAGAAACTTGAATCAAGTTCACACTATAATGAAACAAACAATTTGGAGTCAAGTTCACACTATAAACCCTCAATTTCACATTATAATGAAGCAAAGAAAGTTGAGTCAAGTTCACACTATAATGAAGCAAATAATTTGGAGTCAAGTTCACACTATAAACCCTCAAGTTCACATTATAACGCCTTCAAGAAAGTTGAGTCAAGTTCACACTATAATAAATCTAGTTCACACTATAATGAAGCAAATAATTTGGAGTCAAGTTCACACTATAAACCCTCATGTTCACACTATAATGAAGCAAATAAAGTGTATTCAAGTTCACACTATAATGATTAAAAAGCAAATCCATTTCTGCTTGTACCAATGATTACAAATCCATCATTGAAAACCTTTGAACAAAAAAAATGCTATTGTGTGTGTCTACACACACACACACACACATATATGTATGTGTGTGTGTGTGTATGGACAGTAACCATATAGGCACATTAAACTGTAAGAGAACATTGAAATGAAATTGTAAACTACATACAAAGAAATCATCAATATACAAAGCATAATGCAACTACGAAGGAGCATAAACCATTATTGGACATCCAATATGGCTGTTATTATTATTTATAGTGACTATATTGAAAGAAATGTTGGTTTATTGAAAACAGTATAATTTAAATTGAAATATTTATAACATTTAACATTGACTGCAAAAGGAATTTAGTTATTCATTGTGTACCAATCTGAATGAGCGCCCTTGAATAAGGAATATATGTATGTGTGTGTGTGTGTGTGTGTGTGTGTGTGTGTGTGTGTGTGTGTGGACAATAACCATATAGGCACATTAAACTGTAAGAGAACATTGAAATGAAATTGTAAACTGCATACAAAGAAATCATCAATATACAAAGCATAATGCAACTACGAAGGAGCATAAACCATTATTGGACATCTAATATGGTTGTTATTATTATTTATAGTGACTATATTGAAAGAAATGTTGGTTTATTGAAAAAAGTATAATTTAAATTGAAATATTTATAACATTTAACATTGACTGCAGAAGGAATTTAGTTATTCATTGTGTACCAATCTGAATGAGCGCCCTTGAATAAGGAATTTAGTGATTATGTTGTTGATTACAACAAGTTCTGTGGCTATATGGTTATTGTCCATATACATATACATATTTATATAAACAATAACCATATAGCCATAGAACTCGAAACAACCATCATTATAGAACATATTATGTTATTGTGTGTGTTTCTACATGTATACATATACATGAATAAATATACATATACATGTATATATACACACATACATATATATGTATATGTGTGTATATATATGTATGTGTATACAGAGATATGGACGATAACCATATAGGCACAAAACTTGAAACTGTATATAACAAGGAGACAAACTAAAATCATGAGATGCAGGAGTAAAATATGTAATTGTGATGTGATTGAAAACTGGATATTGCTGATATTCTATTAGATACTGAACAATTCCATCATTGAACATATTTCAACAAAATAAAAATGCTATCATGTGTGCATATATAAATATATATACAGAGACAGATCATTGAAATGAAACCCTCAATGCCATTGAGATAAATGATGAAAAACAAATCAATTTCTGTAGGTACCAATGAGTACAAATCCATCATTGAACATTTTTGAACAAAATAAAATGGTGATGTATATATGTGTGTGTGTGTATATATATGTGGACAATAACCATATAGGTACAAAACTTGAGACATTATATATCAAGGAGAGAAACTAAAAGCACAAGATGTAGGAGTGAAAGATGTAACTATGATGTAATTAAAAACTAGTTATTGTTGATATTGTATTAAGATGTAGATTCATTTCTCAAATGACTAATAATTTAATGATGTTGTTGTATTTCTCATATGAAATTTATTGGAAGTAATAGTGTATGTCTGGTAATATTATTTACAGTGAGTATATTAACAAATTGACGGCAGAAAAAACAATGAAAATGCCTCAAGAAATCTTCATTTCCCAAAGTTTTTAGAGCAATGTAGTTGGCGATAATTCGTGCCAAGTGGCCCATAATGTGTATGTGAGAAGGTTGTTATATGTCTTCAATAATTGTAGTGTCCCTCCTAGATTTACATGTTGGTTCATGATTTGATAGACTTATCTAGACTTATGATGATATTTTGATGATGATTATGACTTTATTCCTATGCAGTAAACATTTACGATGCTCTATGGACATATGATATATTGATGACTTTTGATAATCTATGTGATGGGTGATGTGTTATGATTACTCGATGGATGATATTTCTTGATGGCCTATATGTATTCGAGATTCTTGTGCAATTCATATGATTTCATGATATATAAACCCTACTTCATGATGATGATTTTATGAGATGTGTTTGTATTGGGTGACTGTCTTCATGAAAGGGACGATGTCTTATCACTCATTGCGAGCATGATAAGGTGGTGTGCTTATCTTTCACTTGCTTGCTACTATGATGTTGTATACATGTATGCTCTATTGTGTTTATCGGTGGATGCAGGATTGCAAGTACCAGATATCGACTCCACCTGGTCTCACAGGTCTGGGCGTGTCCTAATCGCAATGGTAGTTGTTGGAGATGACTTGGTTTTCCCTCACCTACTCATGATCTATTATGTTCACATTGTCAGTTTTGTTGGGTATAAGTGTTGTCCAGTCTTGAGTCGGTATCTCGTTCTATCTTTGTGCGGTTGGTTATGTGTGTGTATGGTTTATCTTGGATTGGATTAATTATCCTATGGTTGGGTAATGTTTATTTAATTAATTAGTTAATGATGAGTAATAATTAAAAAGTTATAATTAATTAATTAATTAATTAATAGAGATTTGATTTATTATTATTGAATTTATTAATGTTTGATTTACTAATAAATTGTTTCACTTTGGATTTAATTGATTGATTATTTATTTAATTGATTTATTGGTTATTGTTTTATTTAATTATTTTTATCCTTTGGTTTGTTGATGATTGATTAATTTTTATTTATTTTAGATATTGTTATAAAGCTGATTTTGTTATTAATAATAATAAAGGTATAAGCCTATTTCTTTTCTTACGCTCCTAAATAATAACAATATTATTATTATTGCTTTTATTATGTAGGGAAATGTAAAAATAAAATAGATTTGTTTTCACCTACCTGTAGCGTCGTAAATTGTACGCACTTGCTAAAGTGGTACAATTTCACACCTAGTTTAGCACCCGCCTTGGCACATTTTGCATTTTGCATTGCATTTCCCCTTTAGCACTTAATTAATCAAATTAATTAGGTCTAAGGTCCTATTTCATCATCTTCCACATTATAAAGTTGGGCCCTTTCATTAAAGTGTGCCCCTTTCATTTTATTCTTCCAATACATCATTTAATCAAAAACCCTAATTAGGTCCTATTTTGAACTTGGGGGCTTGATTTCGGGGGTCAAAACATCTCGAAATCACCTGTAACTTCGGGATTCTCTCTAAAATCATCATATCCGACGGCCCTAAAAATTTGGTGAAAAGTTGTCGGGACCATGGCGCCCGGAGTGCACACGGTCCCGGACATTTTTCCCGAAATTTTAAGAGCGCAATCCAATCATAAAATAAAGCTTAACCCCAAGAAATTGGCGGGAGATTCAATCTCTAGGTCGGCCAAAAGTTGAAATTAAGACCTAGGGTTTCATATATAAGAGCTCTCTTTCTTCATTTGAAAGGAGGAGATTTTTGGTTTCAAGGGCCTTCTATGCAGCGAAAGAGCAGATCTTTGAAGACTTCAACAACATTCAACATCCATCCATCAAGCATTCATCAATTTCATTCATCCATTTAGGGCTTTGAAGACATTGAAGAGCAATAGGGGATCACCGACTGAAGATTGGCTTGTACCCCTCCCTTGGGGTTGGGTATGATTTCATGTTGTTTTCATGTCTTTGCATAAGCCTCATTATATCATTTGTATTCATGCTTTAGATCACTTTGCATCTTGATTTGGAGCATTTACATTATCATTTACAAGCAATTAGGGTTTACTTTCTAGGTTGCTCTAGTTTGCTTACTTGCATTTTAGGATCTTGCACACACACTACTTTTACAATACAACTTGGCTATTTGTAGAGGTGGCAATCACCAAAGCGGGGGTTTGACTAAGGCAAAACCCTGCATAGCCGCCCAACACACCTTTTCAGATATAAGTACAGATTTCAGGATTCGGACGACGCCGCAAGTTGCAGATCCGGCGGAAGCAGACGGAAACCGAGCCCCGCAACAAATTTCAGAGCAAAAGACCAGGACAAGGGCGTGGGGCGCCCTGGTCCCTGGGACAGGGGCGCTGGGCGCCCTGGTCCTTCTGTCAGACAGCAGTTTCAGCATTTTTCTAACAGCTTTTTAGGTTGCAAAACAACAGTTTCAGGTGCAGAATCAGGACAGTGGCGCCCGCGCCCCCGTCCCGAACATTTCCACTCAGATTTTAACTCCGGGTACGTATCTGCATTCTTGTCTTGTTCTTGTGTTTACAGTTTTTCATCACTTAATCTCAATCTTGCAATCTTGTTACTAGTTCACACTTGCACTCTAGGGCTAGTAGTTGAACTTGCATCATTCTATCTATCATTTGCAACAAAGGAATAGAAATCCTAATAGGTAGCCCGTGGCTCTCTCTTCCACAAAAAGAAGTAGCCAATTGTGTGATACCTTTAGGCTCTTTCGTATTCCACAAGTGTGTGATTGAAAGTGAGATTAGGGCATGTTTGTTTAGTGTCACTTTTTCCCCCACACACTACCCTCTTATTTGATTGGGTGAAATTGAAACTATTGGTAGGAAATATATAAAATATTCTACCTTGGAACTATACAAGGTAGGTAGGAAATATTATTTTTATGAATTTATTTGATTGGTCAAGAGTTTTTGCTAGAGATCTTTTTAGTTGGCTTCCTGTAGCTGTTTGGGGGTTACCAACGGGAACTATTTTGGATTTTGGATTTGTGTTTTTTATTTGGATTGAATATTTTGGAGTGGTTTTGGATTCAACATTTCTTCCTCTTCAATTCGACTCTTTTGGATTGCGATTTGGAGGTCGGTGGATTTTTAATTTTTACATTCTTGTTTACAGTGAATGCTTCCTTCCTATGAAAATGTGTTTGCCATGTCTACAACTCAAAGATTGTTTGGGGATTAGTTTATTTTGGTTTTTGATAAGAGAATGGTTAGATTTGTAGGGAAAGATCGATTCTCTTTTGTGAATCATTATTGTGAATCTTCTCTGTAAAATTCTTCTAAGTATGTTTTCTGGAAATTTTATACTGTTAAAATGTAAAATGGATTCCGTGCATTTAAATGTTATTGTTCCTGTATGTTTTAGGAGAGTTTCATGGTGGTTTTGAATACCTGTATGTGTAAGTTCTCTTGTGAACTCCTTGTTGAGATAGTTGTTTCTCTTAGGTTTGAATGTGTCAGCTGCATTGTAAGAGCTCCCGAAGCTCACAAAGAGTGTCCATGTCATGTTCAAACATTTGTAACTTGTTTGGAATGTCTTGGAAATATTTTAGTTTAGTCCCTTTGGTCTATGCAAAGATTGGGCTTCCTCCTTTGCTCTTTAAATAAAAAATGCAGTTTTAGCCAAAACACTTACCCACTGAGTTGCAAACTCTTTCCTGGGAGTTGCATTTGATGCATAATCCCTGTGAACACCCCTTCTGATGCTTATCAAATCTCTTGGACATGCCCTTGGGGTCATTTTTTTTCCTTTTGAGTCGATCTGAGAAGCTACTTTACCCTCAGGATCCCTCAAACTTGTGATTTTGCATACTTTACCAGAAATGCCACCAAACCAACCAAAAATGCCATCAAACTACCACCCTATCTACTAGGAATGTTGCTATGTATACCAGAAACGCCATTGTTCAAACCCAAAGAGCTAACCTACAGATTGAGAGAGCTAACCTATGGACCCAGAATGCTGACCAATGGACCAGAAACGCTATGCAATGAACCAGAAATGCTATGCTAGGTACTAGAAACGCTGCCCTACAAACCAGGAATGCCACTATGCATACCAAGAGAGCTAAACCGGTCCAAAATGCCCATAAAGGTCAATTTTGGTGTTGTAAAGCCCTAGTTTGGATTGTGTGAGGTTTCCAGAGGCATGTGAAGTCTGTGTTGAGTAATTTTGATTGGTTCATGATGTTATATGATGTTTCATGATGTATTTTGTGCTCCGGTATATGGAATGATGCCCTACCATTGAGGAGTTTCCTTATGCGAACATTTGCTCGAGCAAGAGGTTTTTGCCTTGTTCTTTGAGGATTCTTTCTATGACTCCAATGGGATGTTTTGTACCTCACTGTTGAGGATTTGTAGTAGTTTATGATGTGCTTATGTTTCATGTTCTTGCTTTGGTATTATTCCTATGAGGTATTTGTGAAGGCCTTATGCTTGTAATGGTTCATATGTGTGTTTTATGTGTAGTATGTGCTCAGTGATGTTATGTGTTCTTGAAGACCTCTTTGTGAGTATTCTTTCATGTGTTGTGATGTCATTTTATGTGTTACCCTATGGCTTGGCATATTATTAGGGGGAGTGGGCTTCCTTGTGATGACCGGGCTCACGTGAGTTAGTTTGCGTGACACCTAAACCGCTAGGGCACAATGGGAGTTTTCCTCTTTATAATTTAGCGATAACTTGTAATAATTGATTAGGTTTGGGTTGCACCTGATAAGATAATTCTATATGATTGGGCCATATAATATGGCAAGATAATCTCCCTTGTACTCACATAGGTTGAGATGGCTCCACATGTCTATTAAGAGATTGTTTTCACCCTTCTTTTGTGAGGGTAGCTTGTATGACTATTAGGAGTATGGATTGCTCTTCTTTGTGAGGATAGCATACATGTCTACTATGGATGCATAATTACCTTCTTTGTGAGGCTAGCACGTAGGAGCGTGACAAGTAAGGATGGCCATATTCCCTTCTATATGAGGACAACATGTGATGATACTTCATTCCTACATGTAACCATGTCCATATGCCATGATTTTTATTGTATGCCTCTAGAAGAGTCTATTGTTGATTTCAGCCTTGTGAAGTTATGTGATTATTGTTATGTTGAGTTCGTTATGTGCAATGTTGATTTCCATGGTTATTAGGTGTCATCCTAGGTCATGAGTGAGTGTTGGAACCCCATGTCATCTCCTAGCATGGGGGGTGGTTCCTATTTGGTTCCACATGGTCGAGTGGTTTGATGCCTTCTCCCATTGGGATTTTCTTCATTGGAGTTGCATGTGTGGATGTGAATTCTATTGCTCTTCATTAGGAGAGAATACTTGTAGCTAATTCCATGTATTGTATTACTCATGTATTTATGATGGCATTGTGTTTAGGAAAGGATCATGTAACTTGAAAAGTGAATCTATGTAATATGACATTGTAAGACTAGAAATTGTATGTAATAAAATGGTATTCTTGAATGTGACACGAGTTGTCCTATTGTATGTTTAAATAAATTTGATGTATGATTCTTATATGGAACATGTATTTGATTAAATATAATGGATGTATGAAAATGTAATTGTATATGAAAGTAATCCTAATGTTATGCTTAAGATTCCTAGATCTAAAGTAGCCTTAATGGAAGTAATGATTGTTTATGGAATTAGTAACACGATGTTGGGAAGGATATGAGTTAGCTTATGATGATAGAATGGGTGCATTATATGGATTTAGGAACATTTGGTATTGGTGCTTAAAATAAACCTAGACTATAGGATGCTACTCTTAAGTAGTGACATTGAGATACCCTAAGGGAAATATGGTATGATATGTTATTCTGCTTGCGTAAATTGTGTTATGATGTGTTATGTAATGTGGTAATTAAGAATGAGATACAATTTGTAATGATGCATTTAGTAGATGATGTATATGATATGCATTAGATGGATGTTATAGGCATATGTGTTGTTTAGTATATGTGCTTTAAAAAAAAAATTCTCTATTTGTAGTTAGATTAAGTGTATTTCTCTAGGGTATTTTGGTGGGCATTAAAATAACACACACACACACACACACATATAATAATCAATTCTTTTTGCATTCTTTGTAATTATTTTGGCATTATAAACAGATAGACACCATTTAGCAACACACCCATAAAATGAAATGATAAATAATGAAGGGATTTCGAATAAAACAAATAGATAATCATTTTTTTTTGTCATTCTCTGTGAGGATTTCGGCATTATTATACTGTAAGGATTTGGACATTATTAAACTGTAACAGACCATTGAAATGAAACAGAGAATAATTATGAACAATAATCAATTTTTTTTGCATTCTCTGTAATTATTTTGTCATTATAAACAGAGAGATGTCATCTAACAGCCCACCCATAAAAAAAATGATAAATAATGAAGGGGTTCCAAATAATTATCAACAATAATCATTTTTTTGCACTTTGTAATTGTTTTGACATTATAAACAGAGAGACACCATTGAACTACGCACCCATAAAATAAAATGATAAATAATGAAGGGGTTTCGAATAATTATGAACAATAATCATTTTTTTTTGCATTCTCTATAATTATTTTGGCATTATAAATAGAAAGAACCATTTAACATCCCACTGATAAAATAAAATGATAAATAAAGAAGGGGCTTCAAATATAGAAAACTATTGATTCATTTAGAAAACATCTAAGACATGTATTAACAGAAAAACCTAACACCATAACTCCTGCAATAGCTATTTTGATAAATACAAGCTTATTTGTCTACATGTTCAATTCTTTGGTAAGCTTTTCATATAGCTCTCGTGCAAGACATAGAAACTTGGATTGCTTTTTTTTTTTGCAGACTATTGCAACTCTCAAAAGGCATCTGGGTGATTGTTTTGGTGTTGCTTGGCATTCAAATAGTCATATATTTTTACAATTTGGTTAATGAATGAAATACTTATTGAAGCTTCACAATCATAAAACATCTAAATGCTTTTTCTAAATAATTTTAAAATTTAAGTTAAATCTAATATTTGAATGAAATTTATAGTCAATTGAAAGACTTGAAGCTTCACAGTCATAAAACATCTAAATGCTTTTTCTAAATAATTTTAAAAATTAAGTTAAATCTAATATTTGAATGAAATTTATAGTGGAATTGTAAATAGGTTAAATAAAATTAAAATTTAATTTAATATTCATCAGCATCTTTTACATAAATTTTAAAATATAGGTATGCTAATTATATATAAATTTCTTATTTTAATTTTATAAACTCTCTTAGTTTAGGTGTTAAGTTCATTGGTTAGGCTTTTATGATTGGTGAATGATGACAAACCCTATGGTTTTCTATATGGCGACATTACCAAGGAGCCCATCCAATATTTGTATGTGTCAAGTAAAATAAATATACAATAATTTGATGCATTATTATTTGGTGGAAATAACTCCACCAACACATTCATGTTGTTGCCTATCATTTCAGCCCATTGTTTTTATTTGACAGATTATTCAAGGTATATGGCTACCATGTTGGACTACGATTTTGTGGATGAGTTTCGTGGTGAGGTTATAGACCAAGAAAAAATAGATTTAGCACTAAGATTGTAGGTAATGGATATCCTAGATTTGGCTTCAACTTTTGTGTTTCAAGGATACCAATTGGAATTGTGTTTTAAAACAAATAAAAGGATTTCAAAAATTAGAATTGACTCAACTTGGTACAATACAAACAAGAACTTAGAATATGCAACATACAATCAAGAAGACACAATAAGAAGCCTAAAATTATTTTGTAAAAGGTGTGACTCCTAGTGTGGGGTTGTAGTAGAATTAACTATGAGTACCATCTACCTTGCGAGGGATAGCCAGGGTAAGTTGTGTTGCATAAAATTCCCTTAGCAAGGATGGTCAAGGGCTTGACATAAGATTAGCTCTATCTCAACACATGGAGGTACATCAGAGTAACTTCATGAAGCGATCTACTTCCCTTGCACAACACTAAGAGATGACCAATGGTCTTAAGCTAGGATTTACAAGATGTTCTAAAGGAAACCTCTAAATACCACAAGGGTGCATGAGTCCTAATCCATGAATTTGAAAATGAACAATGTGGAACATCCTAAAGTAGAGGGTAACCCACTCTTCCCCGAAAAATTGTTCTTCTAAGAGTCATGTCATTCTATTCGCCCCTCATTTTTTATTCTCTCCTAAAATGCTATAATTGAGGTCATCCTCTAAGATGATGAAATCCCTAAACATGCCCCATGGAAAGAGAGAAACATAGCACTTATGTTTAGTCCTCAATATCACCCTAGAATGTGAGAGAAGAGCATGTGTAAATGTACCTTGGGTTTGAAAGATACATGTAAATTTGTAAGTGAATTTCAATCTGATTTTTAAGTGTCAACAAATAAAAATAGAATAAATACAATTTAAAAAGAAAACATCTTGCAAAACCACCAAGTTTATAGTTTCAAGGATAGAAGTCTTGGACACATGAAAAGACTTACAAAAGTTAGCCTTTTTCTTTTTAAAAAAAAATAATCCTATTGGAAAAAATATATATAAATTATATTTTATGACTTTCTAGTTTTTTTTTTCAAATCACTAAAAAATGATAATATACACAATAGTTATGGATATTTAAAGTTTTAAAATAAATAATTGACTTTAAATGATTATACTCAAATTTTACAAGAAGGCTTGATCAACTTACATTCACTACTATAAGACCCTGAGTCAGCTTTCCAATGATTAAACAAATTTTGAAAATCCAATTAGTCATGCAAAAGTTGTGTATTTTTGTACAAGTGTTTTTTAGAAAGTGGTAATGGAGGGTGTAGACTGGTTAACAATTGTCAGACAAACCCTAGTCAACCAAACAACTATGACCAAGTGCTACGAGGCTAAGGAGATGGTAGAGCTCATGTTGCATTATATGACCAAGAGCTAAGAACCAAAACAAAAAACAAAAAAAAAAACCATTGAGTGGTTTTATGAAGGTGGTTTTGGGGTTTTAGAGAGGTTTTCAAAATATTTTGAGCGTTTTGGATTTTTAAAGTAGTTTTCAAGATATTTTGAGTAGTTTTGAGATAGTACATACATTTCAAACATGCTCCATACTATTAATGTTGAAAGTAAAGAGATAGTGGTATCAATCATTGAACCTACAAGTAGTTAGAATCAACTTGAAAATGAAATAATTAACTTATCATTATTTATGGCTAGACTAGCAAATATATGTCATGAGCTAGAAATCATCAAAGAAACCTTGCAAATCAAAGATGAACATATGACCCTTATTTATTAGCGATGACTCTCCTCTCAAAAAAATGAGTACGACATTGGAGATGTCTTTTAGATATATTTTTTTTAATGCTCTTTTCCAAATGGTAGTGCATTGCACCTACAACCATGATACATGTTGCACTCGATAAGGTATTCTAATAATATGTATTCAAAAGACATCTAATATTTTAATTTTATGTTTTGAACCTTATAACGCACCATTGTTGCCAAGGACTTGCCACAAAATTTATCAAGAAAAATGTAGAGGATTGCATACCAACCACCATTGATAGACTTTGTCTCGATATGCAACAGCGTCATGACCTCAACTCACTAAAAAGCTAATTCATCTTGACTCTTCCTTAAGAGGAACAAGTATCATGGTGGGCTACCAAATATGATCACAACGTAGGATCACCCACTCTCTTCTCCCCATTCAGATACTAAATAGTTAAGTTTACAAGAACTATTTGTAGATGACATACCATCTAGACTGCAAGCTAACAAAAACCACACATAACATAATTAATAACCCACTAACAATATCCCTATGCTTGCATCAATGATTACCAATCTTAAGTGGAGAAGTAACAGAGAAACCCCTCTATACAAAACATATTGATATACATGTGAATGGTAGCATTGAGGATCTACACATGTACTTGGATTCCTTTGGCTTCACGAAGCACTAGACACAAAAAAACTTGATTGTGTAAACCATGCAGATATACAAAATGCAAAAATGCTTTTTTAAATGTCGTTGTATGGAACCTTCATAGCCCATCTAGAACAATCAACACACAAAATCAATCTTTGCAAAATGGGTTGCTTGCTAAATACAACTAAGATCTCTAAAAATACATATAATGACAGTGAAGATAATCAATAATGTCCAAAGGAACACAAAATGTACTAAAATGACATGCCTACATAAGGGTTCATCTGTAGAACATTGATCTAAAGCTCCATGGAATGAATGTGTTAGCTCATCCTTATCTTGTGATGATTCCAACAACAAAAAATGTATCCATGCATAGAATCATGATAGGTTAAATATACACAGTAACAGACGATTTCAATTTGGATTGCCCACTTTGTTGCAAATATGAGTTTTTGTTGTCATTGATGTCAAACTTGTTAATCTGAATGAGCTACATGGTTGCAGTCCATGGTCCAGATATGGTCTAGTATAGTGTAGTTATAATGAGATTGTAGTATGATGATGTGGATGTGTGGAACATATTTGTGATTGTTGCAAAAGGCTTACAATGATGTATCTTGATGTTTCTGGAGCTTTGGCGTTGGTTTCTTGGATCCACAGTTGATGTTAAGTCAAGTGTGATTGTTCTAGTGTCAATGTACATGAATGTGTTGCATTCCTATACCTACTAGTACTTTAGTGATGTGGTTGGGTTATTCAATATTATTGGTATTTGTTGATGCTATCT
Source organism: Cryptomeria japonica (assembly GCF_030272615.1). Classification (NCBI taxonomy): domain Eukaryota; kingdom Viridiplantae; phylum Streptophyta; class Pinopsida; order Cupressales; family Cupressaceae; genus Cryptomeria; species Cryptomeria japonica. Next base: position 426,480,012 of record NC_081415.1, read on the forward strand.
TGGGCATTCACAATTACTCTTAATGGTCTATATTGAAAATTGTGTAAAGTTGTTGTGATGTGCTTTGACAATTTTATCTTTTGTACCTGGCCTATAATATTTTGGTCTGTGTGGTTGCGTGTGTGTCAATGGGTGATGATTTAAGATGGATTTGAAGGTGTGTCAACATGGTGTGAATATCCATACATCTCATTTTGCCTTATGGATATGCATTAGAGTTTGCTTATGGCCAACTATTTGGTATTTACACATTACACCTAATTAAGACGACCTAATTAATGTCCTTGAGGTTGTGGTCAGTATATAAAGGGTGGAATCATTGTGGAGAGAAATATAGAAGTTGTATGTATTGTGCCAAATATATGTGAAGCAATACAGTGGTCTGAAAGTGTTACAGAGCAGAGAGAAAACAATTTATGATATGTTTTGAATTGTGAATTGTGATCAACATTACAGTGGATGTGGTTCTCTATAGTTCAACCTATTGATGTCTTTGTATTTGGAGTATTGAATCTTTCCCTAGAGAAGTGATCTTCAAGGTTTGCAAGTCTCTTTTTGTAGAAGGTATATGCAAATTTCATTTTTCAAAATTTAAGAGGGGACATTAGTTGGAGAGTAGTTAGAGAAAAAACCTTCTAGAAAACTGGTGTTTTGTTGTGATGGAGGCAAAACCATTATTTTAAAATTTCAAATGACTTGGGTTTATCCCAAATTTGTAATGAAAATTTGTAATCCTAAAAGAAAGAACTTCAAATTATTTGTTGTTTCTTTTGTTTCTTTTGTTGACCGTGATTTGGTGTTGAACAAGTTGTGGGCTTGGGGTGCTCACTCTCTCTCTTGGTCAAACCCTGGACAACCTCCTTTAACCCTCTTACTAAACCACTTAGTGTGCATTCATTGTGGGTTCGTCTTCTCAATCTTTCCCTTCATTTTTGGGAAAAAAATTGTTTTGAGGTCATTGGCTATGTCTTGAAGGTTGATGATAAACACTGCCTTCATGGATCTTTCTACATTTGGATGCATTCTAATCGATATTGACATCTCCATACCCCTTTCTGAAGATGTGTTTCTCATGGTTTCAGCGCAAGTGAAATACCACTACTTTTAACATTATTTTACTTATTCTGTGAGGTGGAGATAGGGCAATGCCCCTGTTTTTAGCCTTAAGGTGTGTCTAGGCACACCGATCTAGGTGGAAGACATTGTCAGGTGGGGAGTTTGGCTGGGGTAGGACATCTATTAAAAGATAACGCGTGTGTCATAAGATGAGCTCAACAAGAACATAAATCTCATGTGGAACAAAAGGGTAAAAGCTCATTTGATTTTTTATTTTCAGTACAAATACAAACCCTAAAAGCATGGCCTATCAATCCTTTAGACTTTTGGAATTTGAAGGTAGAGGTGTTAGAAAAGTTACCACGGGGAGAACTGGCTTGTGATAGCCAAACGTTCATGGCGTCGTTGCTTTTTGATCCTTCCATGTTGGCTCTTCCTATCATTATGAAGCAAAATTCACCAAGTGTTGGATTGTTCACCCACCAAAAGGGAACATGAGCTAGGTTTAGACCGTCATGAGACAGGTTAGTTTTACCCTACTGATGATCTGTGTCGCAATAGTAATTCAACTTAGTATGAGAGGAAAGGTTGATTCACACATTTGGTCATCGCGCTTGGTTGAAAAGCCAATGGCGCAAAGCTACCGTGTGTCAAATTAAAACTGAATGCCTCTAAGTCAAAATCCATGCTAGATGTGGCACATCTCTCTCTCTCTCTCTGATTGCATTGCGACCCGCGGTAGGGGTGCTCTTGCACCTCCAAGGGCTCATGTCATTGGCTATGTTCCATCGACAGGGATAGGCCAGAGACTCAAATCATAAGATTATAAAGGCCTCCACTTCCGATGTTGTCGCGGCTTCTCTACTGGTCACTTGGCCACGAATTGTTCTCTCCCGTGTTGTAAAGGCATTGCTACTTGGTGGAAGGAGACTAATGGCGATCATTTGATTGTCCTAGCTTCCAATTCTTCCTTTGATAACTCTTTACAAGTTGGTGATGATTCCTCCTAGGATGATGTTTTTCCTCATGTTGTTGGTTTGACCTCCTCAAGCCTCGTGGATACTTCCCTACCTCTTGTTGTCGGCATGGCCCCCTCTAGCCTCATAGACCCTTCTTTGTCTATTGCTCATGTTCTGCTCCAACCTTTGGTAGTTGACATATTGCCTAGTTAGCATTCTACTCCTGGTGCTAACAGTCTCACTAAGGGGATTTCCCCTCTTGTTCCCCCTTGTGATGGTTCTCCAAGTGATAGCATTGTCTGTACTGTTGTTTGTCAATGGAGGAGAAACCGCTCTTCCTCCTCCCAAACTCTTCCCCGAATTGTGGGTGAAATTTCTCCCCACCCTTGATGTGGGTTACTAGTTGTTGTGCTAGAGTGTTGTAAGTGGTCTGTTTGGGCCGTTCATGTCAATGGTATATTCTTGACCAATTGTAAGTGGCATGTTTGGCATGTCTTTGTATAGGGTCAACACCCTTGTTTTACTGCTTTTATAATAAAAAACATTAGAGTGATTGTCTCGATTAAAATTGTGCTCATTTCTTGATGTATGTGTGTTCAATTTATCAACTAGATGATTGTCAAAACTCTACAAAGAATTTACAAAGTGTCTGTTTACAATATTGAAAGATATGTTCAAGTCTATTAATGCATTACTAAGTAGATTCACCAGTATTCTACAACCATCATTTGAATCTCTAAATGCATGTGTAGAAGCTATTTTGTTTGTGTATCATGAGATGCACAATCTTCCTTGAGATCTTCATCAAGGTTTCATAATCAAGATTATGTTAATACAAGTTGTATATGAGCTCATGACTCTATAGCCCTCATTGGAATTGGCATCAATCTTCTAAGCTTCACTTCTCATCACCCAACACATTTGAATAAATAATTGATAAGCATTTTCCTTTGGTTGTGGTTTTAATTAGTAATGTTTCCCAATATGAGCGCATAACAATAATGTCTTCAATTCTACTGAAATGTTTAATAAGATTCCAACCTAGGTTCGACGTCCTAATCTTCCCCTTCATTTATGGAATGATTCTCTTTTAGAGGAAGTGGGTAATGCCCTTAGTGATTTTCTGATGGTGGATGATGAATCCTTTGATATTTTCCGCTCCACCTTTGCCCGCATACTTGTTGATCTAGATATTTCAAATGGGCTGGCTACTGAGATTTTACTTAAATCTTCAAAGGGTTCTTGGGTCCAATCTTTGGACTATGAAGGAATTCTCTTTCGATGTAGAAGATGTTTCAAAATTGGGCATGTAGTTGAGCATTGCGGTTTTGAGCAAAAGGCATCAAAGGCCACATGGTGGAAAGGCGCTTTAGAACAACATTATACGGTTTCGAAGAAATCTGATCAACCTAGGAGTTTTTCTGAGGTGGTTGTTTTGGAACCACAGGATCTTGGGGCATCCCCTTTGATTGTCTCTCTTGGTGGGGTTGCTAAAACTATGCAAGTGTCTCCTGTTGATTCCCCTAATGTGATTGGGTCGTAGGAGGCTTCTTCTGGTAATAGTGATTTGGCTATCGTTTCTAGTGGCTCTTCTGAAAAGTTCACGCCTGTTGGGAGGAACACGGAGGATTTTTCTGAGCCTATGGTTGCCGACTCTCATTCACCGGATTTTAGTGAGATTGTTTGGCATGACAAGGCAACACATGTGGACGAGGGATGGATTTTTGTCAAGGGCAAGAAAGCTAAATCTTCTCAGCCTTCTTTTGACATGACTCTTCGCTCCCATAAGAGTAGATCTAAAGGTAAATCTTGATGGTTCTTGATCGAGGGTTGGCTTTAGGTTGGCTACAAGTTGTTCTCTTTGCAGCCTTGTTTTAGGGGGGTTGGCTACAAGATGGTCTTTTTGCAGTCTTTTTTTTCCTTGGTTGTCTTTACTGTCATGTTCCTTATGTTTGGACAACTTTTTGGTCGTGGGTTCCAGATCCTTTCAAAATATGATTGTAAAGGGTTTTGGGTCCCTTCAAAACCTACTTTTCCTTTAATCAAAACAATAATGTCTTCAATACAAATAATAATAATAAGGGCTATTACCATCATCTTAAATAATCTACAAGATAAGCATATTAGGTTGTATAAGGGTGCATGACCTAGAATTTTCAAGCCAACACAAGTATTTTGTGACACTAATATTGGAATACTCTATGCAAGGGATCTAGTTTTCCACAAGGCAAGTGGTTGATCATAGTATCATCTATTAGTTCAACACCTTAGGGATCACCCCTTGGTCTTGCAAAATTATAAGTGAAGGTATTACCCACCTCAATAATTGGTCCTTAGTTGCCTAGCCTAACGGTAGCCTTGTGATAAATTTCCTAAGTTTGACACCCTTTGCACTTGAGAAATTATCAAGCCTTAAAGATCCAAGACCTGCAACTCAGATCATCAATAGGTTCTAGACCACCTAATTTACCTTTGTATGTAGTGGTACAATAAGAACTATAATGGTCCAACATGGAACCAAACAACCCAAAGATTGCACCTATAATACCTATCTTCATAGACAAATACCACTATCCATGGCATGGTCAATTATTATACATAAACCCAATGATTAACGCTCAACAAAACAACAAGCAATATTGGTAAAATAAAAAGAGGCATCTTAACTTTTACTATATTTGGAGCTAAATCAATAAAAGGACTTTGAAAAGCAACACCATTCTCCTTTTATTGATATTCAAGAATAAAAAATAATCCATGCACAATAATCAAGGAAAAGAAGAGTCTCACCTGCATTTACTCTCATTATAATAAGCTTAGGTAAGCAAATTTTAATGCAATCTTTTATTGATCGTCTTTCAATCTATTATTTTCATTATCATCTTCATAAAATGTGGTTTACAAAAAGAATTTCTAACCTAATACAATTGTTAAGGTAACCAGTGAACAACTAAGAGGGGGGGTGTATCTGTTGTTAACAGATTATGTGAATTAAAGCACTTAAAATCTTTTACCGGAATAACTGATTAAGCATTAAAGCATAATTGAAAACCAGAGAATCAATACCATGCAACCATAACACATAACACCATGATTTGTACGTGGAAACCCCGATAAAGGGAAAAACCACGGTGGAAAACCCTACCCACAATCAGATGATACTTCTGCAGTAAGTATATAATTACAATAGGGGCTTGCACATGCAGGAAGGCACACTGCCTAGAGTGCACTGCTCATCACAATGGAGTCGCACTGACTACAGAGATGTCAACCACCTCAAGATATTTGGACAACAATCCAGAGAGAAGAAATGTCGGTGATAGCATCAAACGTGCCAGATTACAAATCCGGTTAAGCTCAATATCGGAGGTCTAAAACCTCTTATATAAACCCAACTCAATCACCTATGATCGACCAAATCCTCTACACAAATGATTATTACATTATTCGCTCCTTGCCCATCCATCCATCCATGATCTACAATGAGATCTTACATATATTTATGCCAACCCAGGACCTAACCAAGTAGGTCGGCCACCCAAATAATAATCCAATAGATCCATTACATAATCCTAAAATAAAACATAAAACATGTCGGCCTAAGGCCAAACAAACATCATCCAATCAATAAAACATCCCTGAAGCGCATCAGAGGATCCACCAACACATTACATGAAAACCGGTCCAAAACCTAGATAGCATCGGACCTAAATTAGATCCATACATGCCAAAGCAATGACACCAATCAGTCAAGGCACGAACACAATCACCATCAGCATCTTGAATCCCTTCTAGAAGTTGCACCAACACCACTTATGCATTACATCAAAGATCTTCAATAAAGCTCTATTGGTGAAACCCTTATCGGACCTATAAAGCAGGCTTACTAGAACATGAGATAGCATCCGATCATCAAGTCAATACCAACTGACTAAAACATACTTCAGAAGCATATGAACCATCCAGGTCATACCGGTGACAATCAACTGATAATTTGCTCAATCCAATCCTTCTACTGGAAGCAGGTAAACAACCCTAACAGCTAGTGTTGACATCAATGACAAAACATCAATGCAACACATAATCAATTCCATCATATAGCCAACAATCTCCCCTTTTGGCATTGATGGCAACACTAGATGTGAAAAACATCCAAGTGCCAAGAAATGCCAAACAAGTCTCCCCCAATGGAAGACTGCCAACAATCTTCCATAAAATGATATAGCAATGAAGCTCTGAATCAAATCTAAATCAAAAGACCAAATACCGCCAAACTCCCCCTAAGGAGTGCAATCAATCTGAAAAATAAATAGCATTGATTTTTCACATATATTCCTCCCCCTTTGACAACAATGTCAAATCAACCAGAATAAAATAAAATAAACTCTAAATCTCAAGGCTAACTACTCCCCCTGAGTAGTAGCATTATTTCATCAATCCGGAGCAAAAGATAGCTCTGATAATGCATACCAGACTAATGCACATCTGCATCAATTAAGTCTCTACCAAAGGGGTAGAAACCCCCAATTTGTCTCTCAAATACTCAAATCATTCCGAGGACAAAGGTTTAGTGAAGATGTCTGCTATCTGTTCTTTAGTGTTCATATAAACCAATTTGATTTCTTTTGCTTCCACCTTTTCCTTCAAAAAGTTATACTTGATTGATGTGTGTTTAGTCTTGGAGTAAAATACCGGATTCTTGGATATGTCAATAGCTGCAAAATTATCACAATGAATAACAACCGGATCATTACAACTTACTTGTACATCCTTCAACATCTGATTCATCCATAGAACTTGAGTGCAATTGGTTGCGGCTGCAACATATTAAGCTTCAACAGTAGATAAAGAAATGCATGACTGCTTCTTGCTGATCCAAAAAACCAACTTCTTCCCAAGGAAGAATGCTCCACCGGATGTTCTCTGATACCAATTGTTAGAATAACCGGTGAACAACTAAAAGGGGAAGGTGAATCAGTTGTTAACAGATTATGTGAATTGAAGCACTTAAAACCTTTTACCGGAATATTTGATTAAGCATTAAAGCATAATTGAAAACTAGATAATCAATACCATGCAACCATAACACATAACACCGTGATTTGTACGTGGAAAACCTGGTAAAGGGAAAAACAACGATGAGAAACCCTATCCACAGTCAGATGATACTTTTGCAACAAGTATATGATTACAATAGGGGCCTGCACATGCAGAAAGGCACACTACCTAGAGCGCACTACTCATCACAATGGAGTCTCACTGACTACAGAGATGTCAACCACCTCAAGATATTTGTACAACAATCCAAAGAGAAGAACTGTCGGTGATAGCATCAAACATGCCAGATTAGAACTCCAGTTCAACTCAATACCGGAGGTCTAAAACCTCTTACATAAACCCAACATGATCACCTATGATCGACCAAATCCTCTGCAAAAATGATTATTATATTATTCGCTCCTTGCCCATCCATCCATCCTTGATTTACAATGAGATCTTACATATATTTATACCAATCCGGGACCTAACCAATCAGGTCGGCCACCCAAATAATAATCCAATAGATCCATTACATAATCCTGAAATAAAACATAAAACATGTTGGCCTAAGGCCAAACAAACATCATCCAATCAGTAAAACGTCTCGAAAGTGCATCAGAGGATCCATCAACACGTTACATGAAAACCGGTCCAAAACCTAGATAGCACCGGACCTAAATTAGATCCACACATGCCAAAACAATGACACCAATCAGTCGAGGCACGAACACAATCACCATCAACATCCTGAATCCCTTCTAGAAGCTGCACCAACACCACTTATGCATTACATCAAAGATCTTCAATAAAGCTCTGTCGGTGAAACCCTTACCGGACCTATAAAGCAGGTTTACTAGAACATGAGATAGCATCCGATCATCAAGTCAATACCAACTGACTGAAACATACTTCAAAAGCACATGAACCATCCATACAAACTTATTCCATCATCCAGATCATATCGGTGACGATCAACTGATAATCTGCCCAATCCAATTTTTCTACCAGAAGCCGGTAAACAACCATAACAACTAGTGTTGACATCAATAACAAAACATCAATGCAACACATAATCAATTCCATCATATGGCCAACAACATTAACATCTTCATGATGTACATGTGCATGCTTGACAAATGTATATCAATGCATGAGGAGATTTTTCCACATCACCAATATTTTATATTCTCCTCTTCACTTCCTTTGCTTGTCAATAACTAGAATTATATTGTCTACAATATATACCATTAACATACTACCAAGTACACCTTTATTATAGAAGTCCAATAACTTTTTGTTTCAATGTGTAGGAACCAAAATAATAAAGCAGCAAAAAGTTCATTACAGGCTTGTTTAATAAAAACAAAGGAAATTGTAGATTGCATTCCTAACAAAATTGAAATTGTTACAAATCATTCCTTCAATTGATTATAAGCAAATTTATAATATGAGCATATTTCAAATATTGTAGACAATATGATATGTTTTTAAACATTGTATTCACGACAAAAAAATTACTCTATATAGAAATATGGTAAATTAAATTAATGTATGTTCTATGCACATATCAAATTTTACTCTTTAGCATGTTAGTTACATATAACTCTCTATCAATGTACCCAATTCACATCCTTCCTATGCAAGTGCTAATATACGAAGAGGATTGAAACTATCAATCATTACAGTTGTGGATACAATTAAAACTGCCACACGTTGAATTAAGAGATTTATAAATTTTGAAAAGAGAATTTCAGAAATCATAGAAGCCAGATTGAGAAAACCATTGTAACCATTATTCTATGCTTGAGCATCTGAGTACAACAAAAATGTCCACAACCAACAATGCATCATGGCACGAGGATGATCTCAATTTAAACATTAAAGAGTTCCTTAGAAAGGACCGTTATATGGGGAGAGAAGGACAGCATAATCATGATAGGTAAAAAGAATAATTTATGCCTTGATGGAAAGGTCATCATTACTTGGCAAAGCGGCAGATCTCCAACAATCTTTAATAATTTGCCGCATGCTTTGTGGGTAACCCGGTTCAAAATCTCGAGCAACATTGAGAAATAAGGACTTAGTTTGCAGAGAAATAGAGCAGATAGCTTGAATCCAAAGATGGGAGGAGACCTAAGGCGGGAGGAACCAGACAATACGTCAACTTGGAAAGCGATGCCGAAAGTCTGGGTGAAACTGGAAAAGGGTTCTCTCACCAGCTTCATGGAGAAGCTCGTGGACTATGACAAAGGTAGGGTAAACCTCGTTGTTTCCAAGATTTCTGAAAACTGGTCTAATGGCTCCTTTAAAATCTATGGAGTTAAGTTTAAGCTGGATGCTGGGCTCATTTCTACTGTGACTGGAATGCCCCACACTGGGCTTAATTTCTTTCGAGACCTTAAAGTCTCCAACAATGTGGTCAATTTGTTCCCACGGAAAGAGAAAGAGAGGGTTAAAATCGGCAAAGCCACTGGTAGCTACTACGAAGTTGCAAATATCAAGAAACTGTGGGACTAGGTTCTGAATGCAATTATGGAATACATCACGGTTGAAGGTCGTTTCTCCAGGGCCCACACCTACCACTTTGTTCTCTTAAACCATTTCAGACACGACAAAAAAATATCCCTGCCCTACTACCTTTTTAGGTCCCTTTCTAAATCCCTCGATAAACATAGGAATAACCCTTCCAGCCCAATTCTCCATTGCGGGCTTTTGCTGCTCATCTATGAGCATTGCAAAACCCTCGCCCTGCTGGAAAATAAGAGGATTTCCACCTCTCCGGGTAAGAGAAAGATGGAAGGAGGAGACTCCAACAAGGAGAAGGCGTCCTCTAGCAAAAAAAAGAAAAGTGCCCTTGGGTTGGAAACAAAGGAAATTGAAAAGGAAAGCAGCGGAATGGAGACGGATGACTCCAACGGTGAAGACAGCTGGAACGATGAGGAGCTGGGTAATGAGGAAGAAAGTGGTGATAATGAGCCTGGTCATGAAAGCCCTATCCTCAGTGATTGCCCTGGTAAGGACAACAACCATCCGATGGAGGAAGTGGATTTCAAGGATAATGAGGAAACTAATGTGAATTCCGAGAGGGAAACGAACAAAGATTCTGAGAAGGACCTGACTAAGGACAGGGTTAGCGAGGATAAGGAAAGTGTGGGTAAAGGGTTAATCTTGGATAACCTCAAGAAACTCTCTGAGGCGAGAATGGATTATGACAGATTGACCTATGAGCTCCTGAAGACCCTGGAAAAAAAGGGGAAAAATACGGATGAGAAGAGGGAGGATGAAAACAGAGAGCAGATAAACTAGAAGCAGAATATGGAGGATAAGGTTAAATCGCTGGAAGATGGGAGAGAGGCAATGAAAAATCTGATGGGCGTTATCCCGAGTATCCTTTCTATTGTCACTAAAAACCTGGAGGATATCGTTAAGGTCTTTGATCATACCTGCTCTCCAAAACCGGTTGTGGAACTTGACTTGGATGAAGAGACTATCCAGACTGGTAGCGGTGATGCTACTCCGGTGGGTGGCATTGCGAATAGGACCAGGGCTAGTGTCAAGAAAGTTGTGGCTGCTTCTGCCAAGGATCTCCTTAATCTCAGGGATAACACCAAAGAGCTGCATGAAATTAGCAACACCCTGGCAAATGCCTTGGAAAAAATCAACTAGTATCTCTTCTGGATTCTGGATGGCCTGTTGGCTTTGTTGGGCTTTTTCTGGTTTTCTTTGGTTTTCTGCTGGCTTTTCGTTGGACTATTCCTTTTTGTATCTTGTCACTTTTGCTGTTTAAGTTCTGCTTGTAAAGGGTTTTGGGGCCCCTTCAAAACCTGCTTTTACCTTAATAAAAAACAATGCATCATGACAAAGGACAGAAGGCCAAAACTATTGACATAAACAAAACTAAGTTGCTGGAGACGACTCAAATAAACTGGTTTAAGAAAAACACATCAGAAATCAAAGTCGTCAAAGACACTGAAGGTTGGTGCCCTCCATAGTCATATACAAAGTTAATGGCCTGTATCTTAGGACAATAATCAGATCAGAAACAAAATCCTTCAATCTATATTTTCATTAACGAATCTATCAACTCTATTCAGTCGGTGTTTATGGTTCCAATAGAAATAGATAAAAAACAGATAGATTGGTAAACTCTTCAAAAGGCTGGGAGCAAACCTATGCATCAAAGTTTCTAACACATACCAAACAAAAAGTGTTTCCTTATTGGGATGAAAAATTTCTAATGATATCTTTTAACAAGCATCCAAGAGAAGGTAAGATCGGAATATAAAGCAAGAAAATTGCATTTACAGTAGGCAAAGCCTACACTATCAGCGAACTCATATTGAATTGTATACAAAATAAAATAAAATGAGGGATATTATTGATGTCAATAGTAAAAATGAACATAACACGTTAATGGGTCTGGATAACAACGAGCAGGGATTATATACCAGAGCAGCACATTAAAGAGGTGTAGCTCTACAAGCCAACTAAATAACATCCAAATAATGCTGGATTATTCAAGGATGGTAATTGATACATTAAGATAGGAAATTTTGTGTACAGAAAAGCTTTAATAACTTAATACGATTTTTGTTTTTTGTCATCCTACTTTTGAGTTAAAATCCATTCTTAGTTGGCATGATACATATATGCCATTATGCACTCTTGAGGTGATCATCTATGAGAAAAATTAAAACTTTCTTACTCTATATGTCCCTGAAAATTAATTCTCGAAAGCACGAAAATTAATAGAACATGTCATTTCAGTACTTGAACTGGATTTGGCTCGCAAAGTATGATTTAACAAATATTCATACTTCAAATATATTAAAAATATAAACGATACAGGTCTAGAAATGTAAATAGTTGCTAGTTTTTACCTAATGAGCATCCATAGGCCAGAAAAGTTCTTCCAATGTGAAGAAAAGAGAAGCTTCAACTAGCTTTCATGGTCGATCTTTTGTGGCAAAAATATCCCCCAGATACAGAGCTAATTGAATTCTCTTTGCAGCATGCATTTAGAAAACTGAAACAAAATAACATAACATAAAATATCCTCTGCAAAGAAACTTACTCTACATCTGTTGCCAAAATTGTAACTCCATCACCCACACTACATTCCTTTTCGGGTATCTTGTCCTCAATTTCTCTGCCTCCCAAAGAAACTTCTTTCACGGAAATTTTATGTTTCTCATGGAACAAATTGCAGAAAAAATTTGTCAAGACAACCTCAAAACCCGGCATCTTAGCATAGCCTGGAAAGTAGTTAATGTCTATCACAAAGTACTGGTTTCTAGCCTTACTGTCCCTGATAAGATCAAAATTAAACAAACTTAAACCCAATTCATCACGCAAGCCACTTGCAAGATCCTCGATAAATCTAGCCGGGGGCAACTCAGCCTGCTCGCTCTCCATTCCTTCATCATGATCCTCCACATCCACCGCCAGGTTCGATATTTGTGAAAAGGGCATAACATCCACAGCAGAGCTTTGCATTTTCTCATAAGAAATATCACACAGTGATTTTCTCTTCACACACTCAACAAAATCACCAGCAACATACACCTTAAAGATCACCCCGTTGTGGTTCACAAACTCTTGAAGAACAAGTGGTGGCTTCAAGCTTTTCAAACCCTCAGAGTTAAATACAAGCGACATGTCATGAGACTTACCAGTTCCATTTGCTAGCAGAGCCTTGGCAATAACAGGAAACTTCAGTACTTCCAGAACTTTTAAATCGGTAAGCTCTTCTGGCTTCTCCACAACAATCTGCAAGGGAACAGAAACTGATTCATTTCCGTCCATGGCTTTCAACTTTTCTACCCCGTTTAGCATGGAAACGCGGCTATGCAGCTTTTCAATGGCTTCAGGAGGATCAATTACAACCACATGTGGATACTTTTCACAATACTCCTTGAGCTGTTCATTCCATTGTTTGTCATACAATTTCTGCAGAATAGCATCGAAAGGTCCCTGATCCAAAAGACGCTTGGTAGAATCCACCTCAACGAGATCAATGCCTCTAGATTCAGCAAGTTCCACCAAAGATGGGTGCAGAAAATTCTGGTGCATCTTCTCCGATAAAGCATAACCAATCTTGTAGTGTAACTTCTCTGACATCTTGATTATAAGACTCTCTAGCCACTAAAATCCTTTGAACAGACCTAATTTTTACACTGAAGCCCTCTCCTTACTCAAACAGCCCCAAATTTCACTAAAATCCCCTCGTTCCTTAACACCCCTCAATTTAATATAAATTCCTTCAACAGTCTTGACTTTTACAATATAATCCCCTCATTCCTTAACAGACATAAATTGATTTCAAAATTACCCTCATTTGTTAAACAGCTCTAAATCAGAACACTAACACCCTCTCACAGCTTAAGCAGCTCCAAATCTACACTACAATCCCCTTATTCCTTAAACCGCCCAAATTGAACACCAAACCCTCTAATTCCTTAAACAGATCCAAAATTTACACAACCCTCTAATTCCTTAAACAAGCCTAAATTTTACGCTAAAACCCTTCGACTAAATGTCTATATAATTTCCTGAGGGAATGATTTTCTTATATAGCCATCAAACAGGTTCCTCGCCCTATATTCTAGTATTCGCTAACAAATATCACTAAAAGGTGGCTAATTTTCAGCCGTCCGAAAAATCTTCGGCACCGCCAAAACCTCATGTACACTTGCAAACAGCTAAATTTGATCCTCTGGAAGCAAGCTAAAGGAAAAGCAATTAGTTGTGCAAATTCACTTCATCGGCACAATTTTTTATGCTAAATCACCTCTGTAAAGCACAAATTGGTTCGCGAGGCTCAGCATTGACTAATCTTTGGCAGTATGTGATTCTCGAAGCTATTTTATTGTTCGACTATGCCAAATTTATTTTATTCTCTCTTCTATGCTACATTATCAGTTTTCAAGGGACAAACAAGAATTATTCAAAATCAGCCAATCAGATTTTTTTCCCAGACTATTCTGCGGCCAGATTTTCATCATCAGGAGTAAAATCTAGATAAATGAACTCACCAAAAAGCGTTCTTCCCACTGGATTTCTTCAGCAGCAGCACTGCTTCCAGTTTCCACTCGAAGTTCCCCCTGCCATCTGGTGATCAGTAAAATTTTGTATTATCTGCCTTCTTGGTGGAGAAGTGATTAGGTTCTAGTACTCTGGGTAATTACGATCCGACGGTTCAGAGAGCAGAGTTACCAGCTGGTGATGATCTAGCCGTCCAGTCGATCCAAGCAGAGATCTGTCGTCTTCCATTAGTTGCATCCATGTGCGATCAATTTTATTTTGTTTGCAGAATCTTTCTTTGTTTTTTTAAAGGATGCCACTCTTTTTCACCTGCTTTTGATGTTAAGTTTTTATATTTAATATTGAAGGGTCTTATCCATCATTAAAAATTAAACATTTTTTTTTTTTTTTTTGCCTGTGTTCTTTTTGGGTTTGCTTTATGCAATTGGTTTGGAGGTGATTGTGTGTGTTAGTTCACCCAAGACAAGGCAGGCTAGGCATTGCGTTGGGTCGTAGGGATATCTGAATTAAGTAATAATAATAATGATTTAGTTAATGAAAGAAAATAGTTGGTATTTGTTTATATAAGAAAAAAATCATAAGAAAAATAAATAAATAATTATAAGAAAAATAAAAAAAGATAGTAAAGGGGTTACATGCAAGCAACATTAGAATAGACAAGTAGATAGTATCAATAGTACATATGTAGCAATAGTAGTTCATAGCATAGAAATACTACCTAACAAAATGATAAGTGGTCACCATCTAAGCGTCAAATCAAAGAATACAACTAAAGGTCACACTCTTCAACCATGGGTCACTCAACCTCATTCCAACAAAGTTAGCAATACAATTCGCTATTGTTTGAACATTGCATAGATAGTGGAAGTTCACCATCATTATGAAGGCTATAATGCTATTTTTCTTGTAAAATTGGAAATGTTTAATATATCACACTTAATTTAGTATGCCAATAGATTTGTTAATGTCGTTATCTGAGTTTAGATATTATTAAGTATATATTGATTTTAGAAAAAACATGAAAAGATATTTGTTTATCAAAATTGACTAGTTTAAAACTTTGATTTAATTAATTTAATTCCAACTCATTTATTTATAATTCTAAATATATTTAAATATGTGATCAATTTTATTTTGTTTGCGGAATCTTTTATTGATTTTTTTAGGATGTGACTCTTTCTCACCTAGCTTTGATGTGAATTAGTGTAATGTATTTTTATATTCAATATAGAAGAGCCTTATTCATCATTAAAAATTAAAAATTAAATCCCTTGTTACGTGTATTTTTTAATAATTATTAATGGAAGGAAATAGTTGGTATTCATGATCTTGTTTGTATAAGCAAAACTTCATTAAGATATTAGAGGGGTTGCATGCAAACAACATACAAATATAAACAAATATAAGAGAAATAAAAGAAAAAACATATAATAATTCATAACATAGAAATACTACCAGACAAAATGAGAAGTGGTATGTTTAAGCATCAAATCAATGAATATAACTAAACGTCAAACTTCTAACCATGAGTCATTCAATTTAATTTCAAAAAAGTTAGTATTGTGATTCCCTATTGTTTGAACATTGCATGGATAGTGGAGATTCATAATGATACTTTTCTCTTAAGTAAAATTGGAAGGATTTAATATATCATACTTAATTTAGTGTACAAGAGTATATTTGTTAATGTTATTACCCAAGTTTAGACATTGTTAAGTATATCTTGAATTTAGAAGAAATGTGACAAATGTTTGTTTATCGAAAATAAATAGTATAAAACTTAAATTTTAATTAGTTTAACTCTCAATTCTTTTATTTATAACTGTAAAAATCTTTTAATATCAATAAGTTCAATACTCATCTAACTCAAATCTCCTAAAAAGGCCACTCTTGCCCTAGAAAAATTTCAATGGTCTTGTCCCTCATAACTATGACACAATTGAAAGGTACCTATGTAAAAACAAAGCATGTGTCTATGCACCACAAGCCCTGACCAAGATCATCTCAAGTTGTACTATAAACCTTTAGTTAGACACATTGTGTATGCTCTCTCATTTACCCATAACCTACTTACTAGAGCTTTTTCTTCATTGAGTGGTCATCCTTACCAAGTATTGCATAAAATGCTTTATATAACCTTTTAAGGAGTGGTTTCCAAACCTTCATATCTTTCACAAATTTGGTTTAATTATTATTTAATTAATTTACAATTATTCTATCAAAAATAAATATAAATTTTGAGTATTTTTGCATTATTTTCTTGGCTTGTGATTTTGGTACCCATAGTAATGTAAATATACTTTTTGTAAGTACTTATTATTCCTCACACATGAATTATGGGTTTATAGAGTGATTTTTATATTGTTATGCTTTAAGGATTGCTCTAGATTTCTTGCTGGTGATACCCTTGGAAAGGCTTAGACTTTGCAAGTATATTTTAACCACTAATCACTAAATAGTACAATAAGTTGTTTTGGAGTGGTCTTTTTCTCCCAAAAGGGTTTTCCCCACATAAATTACTACATTATGGTGTAATATTTTTTGTGTTTATTTCCTTGTAATTGTATAATCAATTAATTTTTATACAAACCTCCTCCTAAAGATTAGCGTAGGAAGCATATTTCACACCTTTCTTTTCATTCATTTGGTATCAAATCTTGACCACCTCAATCTTAGGTGTAAGGGACAATGTATTTTGCTCAAATCTTGGTTTAAGTGTGAGGTTGTGAGAAAAAGAGTTTATTGTAGGAAAATGGCAAGCACATCAAGGATAGAGATGGTGTGGTTCACCAACACTAACATTGATGTATGGAATCTCAAGATGGAGGGTATGTGTTAGCAAGAAAATTGGATCACAAACCAGGGCTCTGAGCTCTATAAATCTAGAGTGTTGTATTTATACCCTGATGACTACAGTAGGAAAATTATTAGAGCGTTTGTGGTATAAAGTATTAACCCACTGTATCTCAATAACAATCAAGAATACATCTCACAATAATTAAACAATCATACACATCATAACCATAAAATTCATGCATGTATATATACATACATGCATGCATTTGTATGTACGTACATATATAAATACATATATACATGCATACATACATACAAAATGTCTTCTACTTTTTCATCTCTTTTTTACTACTTATTTATATCATCATAGTTTCTTATGCGTATACATACGATTGGGGATGTGTCCCTTACAAAATATGACTATTCCTACTAGGCCTAATTAGCCTTATGCTCCACATTCTTCTTTTGGTCAAGTGCAACTTGAGTTTTGGTCATTATACTAACTACTGTCAATGATATGATTATATAAAAAACTCTATGTCCATTGTTGTTAAATACAAGCCCATTGTAATATCACAAGCTAAATAGGATCTATTATATAGAAAGGTGAAGGGCCTCATTAAGATCTACTTCGAATATTTATTTATTTTAACATATCCATGAACAATCCACCACATAAGCTATTTGAAAGAAGTTGGGATGCTTACATATTAGGCTAAATACTTGGTTAACAATTTTTTTCCACTAAGAAGTTATACACCTTGAGAATTGATGATGATGGTTCTATAGCCAAGTATCTTAACATATTCAATATGATTATGTCCTGATTGCAATTTGTTACAGTGAAAATGAAGTTGAGGATAATTGTATGATACATTTATGTTCTTTTTTATATTTGTTTGATAACTTGGTGATGGCAATTAGGAGAACTACCTTGAAACCAAATTGGATGAGGTGATGGTTTCTTTACTCTCAGATATGTGGTGGAAAGCTTAAAGTCTACTAAGGAGGTCCTATCTATTTGTGGACAACCAAAGGAAAAAGGAAAAAGGGACATGAAGGATCCAAATCTCTTAGAAAGTCCAAGGCTGAGTGTTGGAACTATAGCACTTGACCAAACACTTCCACAAATATTACAAAGAGTGGAAAATGAAAAGGAAAAAATATTTTAGTGATAATTTTAAAAGAATTTTCTCAAGATGACGTAGATGCCTTTACATTGACCTTAGAAACTCGTGTCTCAAAAGGTGTGTGGTTGATAAAGTCTAGAGATTCCTTCTATATGACTTCCCATTAAAGGTGGTTTTTTAAGTATGACAAAAATAATGGTAGGAAGGTGTACCTTGATCATGATTATCATTTGAGAATAGATTGGTGTGGTAGATTTTAGATTGTGTATTTGAGAGAAATGAAATTGGATGGAATTATTTGAAATTTGAATTTGGGAATTTGGAGGAATAAGTTAATTAATTTTAAATAATTTAAATGAAATTATTTAAACATTAGAAATAGGATTAATTAAATAATAAAGATTATTAAATTAAGGAAATTAATCATAATTAATTAAATAATTAATATTTGAGAAAGGGGTTTGATTGATTAATTAACTAAAGAATAGAAATTGGATAATTAAAAATGTTGAGTGAGCTGATTGAGTTGGTTTAGAAGAATAATTAACTTAATTAATAATTAAAGAATTACTTAATTAATTAGGATGAATAATTAGTGCATGATGAAAAAGATATTTTTCAATGTCTATATTTGCCCCTCTTTGACACAATGTCAAGACGACGTTGTTTCAAAGAAAACAAAATTTTTCTACCCCAGTATGCCCCGGTAATGGAGGTAGGATGCCCCCTCGAGAGATTGTTTGTGTATTAAAGGCATGAATGATCTCTCGAAAGAAGAATAATTTTATATGAAAGATGGAAGAATGGTTAACTTGATGACATGAATGAGTTTGATTGGATAGAAGAAATGGTTGGAATGCTTTGAAGATTGACTGAATGATTAGATTGATCAGATTGATTAGATTGATTTGATTGATAGGATTGATCTGATAAAGATAAAGTTTGATTTCAGGAAGGACACATCCTGTATAAGATGAATATAGATGATCATGTCCAGTTTCAGGAAGCATAAATCCTGTATAAGACAAATGATAGAAGAAATATGATGAAAGATGAAGATATTATGAAAGTAAAGAATAATAGGAAATATAATTGATTGATTGATATAATAGTTGATGTGAGGCAATGATTTGAGATGGAATTAGAAAGATGTGAGTAGAAATTGAAATGAAATCATTGACAGTAGAATATGTTAGATGAGAAAATGATCTTTGAGGTAGAATCAACATGATGAGATGAGAAAATGAAATGGTAAGATTGATGATGATATATGAACTTTAGTGTCTTTATTCATAGTGCAACAGGTATTCATCACTGAGCCTTATTATGTAACAATGAAGTTGTGTACATCAAGGTATAAGGAACCAAGATGTAAAGATATCTCATTGCAAAGAACAAACATGTAGCAGACAAGGAGTGAACCCTCCATTCTGGGAATAGCGCCAGGGGTCGAGGTATGTGAGGTAGTCACAAGCATAGATATCCCTGACTTCAATTTTGCATAGGATACTTGCCGATGAACGTACCAATCACAAACACCCACTAGAACTATTTCCCCAGAGCTTCATTGGATCACACTGCAAACAACAAGCAAATAAAAAGATCATGCCCATCACAGCTCCTCTAGTCACTTTTGGACATCCTTGAGTAGCATAGTAACATGATCTGACATAAATCGATAAAAGATAAATCAATGAAAGATAATACAAACTTGACCATACAAGCCAACATGCATACTGATCTCTTGTCAAGGATAAGTGTTTCTTGATAGGATGTCCATTGTAGGAAAGATGTATTTATCAGTTAATGATATCTGATAGGTGCCTGTTTTAGGAATGATGTATCTGTAAAGGCATGTTGTTTGATAAGGATGTTGACAACTAATAGGCATTGATCGGTTAGGTTGTAGACTAGCTTGGTAGTTTGTTTATTGATGCATGGTTTATTAAGCTCAATGTTTTGATTTGTTTTGCATTTTGCGTTTGTTGAAATGCTTTTTGTTGTTTGCAAAGGATAATTTATTGTGAATTGTGATTGATGGATTGTTTTTGGGTTTTCGATTGTTTCTCTGATTTTTAGTTCTTTTCAAAGAGTTTTTCCGATATTTTTGGATTTTGGTATTTTTAATTTTTTGATGTTTTTGTTTGATTTTGAATTTTTTGATGTTTTTGTTTGATTTTGATGTTTTTCAATGTTTTTGTTTGAGTTTGATGTTTTTCGATGTTTTTGATATTTTTTATTTTTTGGATTTGATGAAACATGACTTGCCATAAATTGATAAAGATAAGACTAACTAGAACAAAATCTAGCAACCATATTGATCTATGTCATTTTTTTGATCATTTGATGATTGATATAAATGTCTGGGTTGAGAGAGTGAATACCTCGTGTAAGATTGATCTGTCTAGTTTTGAGTGTACCCTTCCTTGTATAAGACATGTTGATGTTTGATAGAGTTTGATTGATAGATTGATTAACAATACATGTGATCTGTTTGATTGCATACTTTGAGAGCTTGCTTGTTGTTGATTTGATTTGATGGATGGTCTATGCTTTCTTGCTTTGATTTTTCAATTTTTTATTATTTTTATTTTTATTTTATTTTTAAGGCTTAATTTGATTTTTTGGATTTTTTGAAAGATTTTTTTTTAGGATTTTTTCAGGATCTTTTTATGATTTTTATGATTTTTTTAGGACTTTTTCTGATTTTTAGGATTTTTTTAGCTTTGCCCCCAATATGCAAACCTATTATGACATGATGATCTAGGCAATGCATATGGAGATAATAAATTTTTGATGAGTTATGGTAATGCAAGATGTATGATGAAGATGCAATTCTTATTCGAACAAGGATGATTGTGTGCATTTTTCATTTTGAAATGTGCTAATTGGATTAAAGGTGCGAAACATTTCAGCAATAGAAGTTCAATCCGTTCTCAGAAGACCTTAGACCATCCAACCTAACACACTATGTAACCAAGATTTATGAATGGAGGCATGGAAAAATTCTCCATCGATTCTTGAAAATTTGATCTTCTTTTGCCCATGTGTGTGCACTTGAGTTTATTCCTACCCTTATAACCACTTAAGACCGTTGGCATCCTATGTTGCTAGCTATGTGAGTTATTCTGACTTCAAAAGC
Organism: Cryptomeria japonica; assembly: GCF_030272615.1. Taxonomy (NCBI): domain Eukaryota; kingdom Viridiplantae; phylum Streptophyta; class Pinopsida; order Cupressales; family Cupressaceae; genus Cryptomeria; species Cryptomeria japonica. The sequence continues at coordinate 426,501,179 of NC_081415.1, forward strand.
AACCTGGATAGAGCCTCACCGCCAGGAAGCTTTTAGGGATCCAACAAGGTTATATATTGTAATCTCTTGCATATTGCTCCATTGCCAACAGGCGTCCATAGCCCTGATGAAGTTATTCGCATGTTCCCTTAGTCAAGCTTTTATTGCATATTTTTGCATGATATTTCAGTTATATTTCTTTGCTCATTTTTCCTTGAAGTGGATATTGGCATAGCACTTTTTTCTTTTATTTTCTTATCTTGTCTTGTAAGTTATGAGACCTACTTGGGTATGACAATTACATAGGCGCTGAAGTAAAATATTGGATTTTTCACTAGCCATATGACCAACTAGGTATATGTAATGACTTAGAGCTATTGATTAATGTGTGATATGTAGAAATCGATAGACTCTGGGTAAAGGCTCAATAGTGAAACCTTTACTCAACTATGGATAAATCCCAATCACAAGGTGGCATTGAAGATGAATGACCAAAGAACTCCTAAAAACTTCATGAACAAGTATCTAGGAAATGAGACAACCTTCGCTCCTTTCAATGCAAACAGGTAAATGACTTAGACAATCACCTTGTTTTATTGATGCAACTATATGAGAAAGAAAGAATGATATGTAGCTATATGTTGTGCAATGGTGGCATGCAAGCAACTATGATGCACTCTGAAATGGAGATATGCGATGCAATGCAGTAAAGAAATATGCCAAATGCAGTACTGAAAATTTAAATGAACCCATCCCTTAAATGTAATATCTTTTAAGGTGGATGTTGTTATTGAGTTGGTATGAATTTTATGTAGATAGTTCATTGGTCTTTGTTTGAAGAGTTGGATAAACCTTTCTTTTTCAATAGGATATTCAGTTGGGTGTATTTCATGTACAGTTTATGTTATGGCCTCATTATTTTCAAACCAATCTAGCTGTGGTAGATCATCTTGCCCCTAGTCTTTCAAGTGTGGGTGTACGAGGCAAATAGATTATGGTTCCGAAGTGGTGATATGAACGAGTGTTGTGTTTGTTTTTATTGATGCACTTGAAGAGGGTGATGAAACTAGCCAGTTGTTGATCTCATTAGCTGGTGTTATGCTTGTGCTTGAAGAAGATGTTGGAACAATTTGGGTGTTGATTTCATTAGTTGGTGCTATGCTTGATTCTGCCACCACATTTGCATGTGAATATGGTGCACATACAATCATTGATAAATTGTTCTTTGCAGTATGATTTGGATTGGTGATTTCATTGATAAGGGGTTCATGAACAACTTGTGTAGAGGCATTGGGATCATGAGGGGGCGTAGGAGAATTGGTAAGTTCATTTAAGAGGGAATCTTGTGAGGAACATAGAGGATTATAGCATGGAGATGAAGGGATGGAGGGATTTTGATATGGATTTGGAGAAATAATGGGATCTTGCTTAGAATATGAAGGTAAAGGAATACTTTGATCTTGACTTGGGAAGGGATTATTAGGAAGGATAGAAGGGATGTCCTGATCTTGCTTAGGAGGTGGATGTTGGATGGGACTTGAAAGGATACTTTGTTCTTGAGATGAAATGGTATCATTATGAGTGGAACAAAAAAGAATGAGGGGATCATCGTAGGATTCTTGGTTGGTGGGATCTTGATCAAAAATTGAATAGGATGGGAGGGCTTGTTGTTGATCTTGATTTATTTCATGACTCGTTTCTTTTGATTTGGGATTATTCTCTTGACACGGGGAAGGAGTTTGGATATGCATGGAAGATTTTTGGAAGGTTTCAACACTTTGGCCTGATGAGAAATGATTTTGAATCACTCTCTGAAGTGGGTTTTCTTGGAAATGAAATATATGATGGCATTGGATCTTGAATTTATGAAGCATGGAAAGGAGTATCATCATGACTTGGATTAGATTGGATTTGTATGATGGATAGACCTTGGGAGATTGTGTTATTGGATAGAGATGGCATGGATTGGTCTTGTTTGACTTCAGGGGATGATGAAATGGTGGAAGATATGGAGGCTACTTGAGGGTCAAATTTTTCATGAAAGGACAAGCCCTTGCTAGGAACTAGAATATGATTTTGATCTTGCTTGGAAAACATGGATGGGGAAGCTCCTGTGAGAATCTTCTTTGGATGATCATATGAATTGTTTTGAGGTTTTGACATGGTTGGGTTTTGATTTTGGGTTTGATTGAATGAATTTTGATTTTGGTTGAAAGGTGTTTGATTTTTGTTGAAAGGGGTTTGAATGTTGGGTTGATGTGATTGGTATGATTGATATGTTGGGTTGAAAGAAAAAGAAGGTTGACATGACTCAGATGTTGGTTGAACTGAACTAGGAGCGATTTTATTGGAGAATGAAGGTTGGCATGTTTGAATGGTCTCACAAGAGAAGAAATGTTGGCATGATAATTATTCTCTTTTGATTATCACTTCTCTCATCATTTTTTCTAACCAATCCCTATGGTTGTTATGACTAGTCATACCTCTCATTTGTTGTTACAAATTCTTGATTTGTTGAGTCAAAATCTCTATGGATGATGGTGAAATAGGAATAGAAGGGATGAAATCTTCACCTTCCCTACGAAATACATAACGCTAGTCCATGATGTTTTCTTGATTGGTTTGGACCTAAGATCACACTAAGATGTTTTCTCTGAAAGTGGCAATTTTGTTTGATTTTGATTTTGATGTTGATGTTGGTGTTTGAAGTTTTCTTTGAGATTCTTGTTTATGTTTTTGACAAAACTTGGTTGAGATTCCACTTTGTTTTTGTTTAATCATGTAGAAAAGACACAATAGCAAAGCAATGGAAAACAACTTGACGTAACCAAAAGAGAGCATTGTTTAAAGGATTTTTTCAAACCCTTGTGCATGTTGAGATCTTTTTCAAAACCTCATTTTGTTTTCGATAAAATTCTGGTCATTTGATAACACATCAAGAAGAATCTCCTAAGGTCAAAAGATCACGAATATTACCACAACCCACATCTTGATACATCGTTAGCTCAAACAACCCTATCACACCCTAAGGTGCGCTTGTTTTTTTGCCTTTGTCTGGAAATTAAACCAAAGAAGATTTCTCAATTGGTTCGTTATCCTAGGAGATATATGATGAATGTCTTGGGGGAAAATTCTTCCCCACCCTTGCACTGTGATAATATGAGTGTCTAGTTACTGACTCAATTGGGCTTCTAGTTTCTAAGGTATTTAGAAAGGGTTCCATTCGAGTGGTCACAATCAACAACATTTTACACTTTGTTAAGGGAGGTCTCCCAGTCTATAGAGGTCAAGCTCTACATATTTTAACATACCGTATAGGCACTGAGGGAGGCATAACATCATTGTGACAACATGTAACACTTGTCGCATATGATTTTCATCACATACGCATTTGTTTATAGTGGTTTGGATTACTTGGCTTTAGTCATTGCCACTTAGGTCAATCCCTCTCACTTGGCCTTATGGGCTACTTGGGAGGCAGGCCTTCTAAAGATTTTATCCTATTTCTAAAATTGAAAGAAAGCATAAAAGAGGTGGGTTTGGCATTTTGATCACCTAGAAAAGGGGAGAGCATATACGTATCACCTCACAGACATAAAGAACGACAATTATTTTTAACCTTCGTCGCAAAATTTTCTAACTATTGGAGATGTTGCTCCAAAATACATGGTGTTAATTTTAGCCAATATTGCAATGGTGAGATTTGTGTTGTCCTTTTTAAAAGCACCAAAAGGAAATTTTTATCTAAACTACCCCTGCAAAGAAATCAAACATTGTTAGCATATGGTGGGTTCTCCGGCCTAATTTTTCCTCTCGGTTACAAATTTGGATTCTTTGTCTGTGGATACAAAACTCTTTAATGACAAAGAATGAAGAAAAACTAGAACACTAATTGATCAGAAAGAAATTTCAAAAATATCGAAACTATAATTTTTGATATTTTCTGCATGTTAGTAAACTACATTTTTGGAGGTCTTCAGAGCGTTTTTAGCCCTCAAAACTTTGAACAGTCCTTTAAAGACATTGTCATAGGAACGTCCAAATAGGACTAGAACTAGAGCTCTTGAAGATCTTTCCAACGGTGTAAGCAGTTTCCAGTTTTGAGTTCGGGGTGAAAAGTTGTGACTTTTCAAAGTTGGATTAAGTTGGTTACATATTTGAACTCTGTTTACAGAAACTGTAGTCACATAAATCTGTCCATTTTAATTAAATGAATATTTCGTATTTATTTGATTAAAAATTCACTAAGCCATCAGTTAATTAAATTAATATTTAATTAATTCATCTTCAAACATTCTTCTATTAATTAAATAAATTATTCAATTTATTTTAATTAATTCATTAAACCAAATTCACAAATCAATTAAATGAATAAATCATATTTATTTCATTTAATTCCCTTTTCCTCTTTTAAATAAATTAAATAAAACATTTATTTAAATCATTTATCGCCCTCACTTGCATTTTCCTACAAATGCAACTTGCAGACATTTATTGAAATAAATTAATTTATTTTAAATAAAAATCATATTTTCCCTCACCCACCAAATCCACTTGCATTCCTAAACCCCCCTTCTAGATTCTTCTAACCCCTTCCTAAATTAGCCTAATCCATCCCCTAATTATTATCACATTCCTAAGCAACTTGGAGTCACTTCTCAAAGACTTCAAAGTCTTTGAAAAGCATTAAATGCTTAGTGTGTTCAACAATTTAACCTCCAAAGTCTTCCAAGACCACTAATGGCTCCTACATGACCATTTATGGGTCTTACATAACCATTTATGGTTATTTCAACTTGGACTCATAATGTCTCCTCAAACATTTATTGCTTTGACCATGGTTATCCCTTTTGCCTTTGCACAAAAGTTTATTCATTGGATAAAAGCTTTATTCTTTGAATAAAGAATTTATTCAATCAACCTAACCTTGACCTTAACTCCCAAGTTAACTCTCAGGTCATGTCAAGCATTTAATGCTTATTCCCTCTCCTCTCAACCTATCTCACATTGACACTTGTCATCCTGGGATTGGGTTGAAAGTCATCACATAGATTGAATATCATTCAATCCTAACCCTTGTTGAGATTACTCAATCTCAACCATCCATTGCTCAATTTTTTCTATAAATAGAGCCCATTTCTTCATAATCCAGATCCTGAAAACTTGTATGCATCTAAGTTATAGAGAATTTTAGAGAGCATTTAGCATAAATCACTAATATCTTGTCACTTTGGTTTAAAATAAATCATTTTAGCATCATAGCATCTAGTATTAGCTTTTTATTCACATTCAGAGCAAATACTTCAATCTCAAACCTCCATAAGCATCCATAGTGCAAAAAACTATTGAGAGCTACACTAGTTTGGAACTTGGAGAGGAGAGAAACAAAGGAGAAGGAGCTAAGAGCATGTTAGGAGGCATTTGGAGATGCCTCATCATATTTACTTTCCTAGTAAATATTCTCTCATGCTTTTAGTATCTGTTTTGATATGCCTGTTTAGAATAATCTTTTGTTGCTAACACTAACGGTTTTGCTCTTGTGTGTGTGTTGTCTTCGAACAAATTTTCTAACCCTCTTTTGTAGAGCATCATTTGGTGAACCTGACGTGAATCCAAACACCCAAAAATAGTTTTAAAAACACAACTAACTTGTTTGCATGTTGAGCTTGACACACAGGTCATGCTTTAGCACTTTTGATCACGTTGTAGTGCTATTGCAACTTGACATTCTAGCGCTATTGTTTTTACAATAGCGCTTTTGTCTCAAGTTTGGCGCTATTGACCTTTATTTAGCGCTTTTGTGCTTGTTTTGGCACATTTGTGTTTGTTTTGACACTTTTGCATTTGCTATTAGAGTTTTTCTTTTAGCACTGTTGTTTTCTTATTAGCGCGTTTGTGTTAAATAGCACTTTTGTTTGCACACAGAGTGGCGCTATTGTAACAGAACGTTGTAAAAAATAGACCATGTAACTGAAAAGTAATTTTTATTAGGCTTGTGGAATCCCTCCCTACTTTGGATTTTACTAATCACTTGTTCCTTGTGCAGGTCTAAACTAACTTCATTTACTTATTTAAAAAATGAAAATTTTACATTTGGTGCTATAAAATTGAACAAACAAATTTTCATTTCTTGCAAGTTAGGACAAAATTTGTTTTTGGTGCTATAAAATTGAACAAATTCATTTCTTGCAAGTTAGGATACACTCTCCTTTTGGTGCTTAAAACAAGACAAAAACAAATTTCCTTTTATTGCATCAAACTAAAAACTCACAATCCACACTTCAAATTTTGGTTCAAACAAAAGGAACAATCCACTTGTCTCATTTTGCAAGCAATTTTACTTCAAGAAAAAATGTGTTTTTCAATTCAATTGACCAGGATTTCAAGTTCCTAGTTTACAACACATTTTGCCTTTGAAAGTTAAAAAGAACACCATGATTGTTGGAGCCACATCTCCAAATAGTTAGATCACATTGCAATGAAAATCAGTTAAAAAGAACAAGTGTTTTTCGTGATTGGCACACTTGTGCAAAAGAGTTGGTCGAGTGGTCCTACTTCTAACACACACTATCCTCTCCCTTGGCTTTCGTGGTCCTAGGTGCAAGAGAAAAGTGTTAGTAACACTCAAATTTTTATCTTTTTAAGAGAGGCCTGCCAAGAGACACATCACTCTTGAGAACGACCTCGCGTGGTAAATCCTTTGAGCCGCTATAGAAATTAGGTGAGAGCAAAAGCTGTAGCCTTGGGTATAGCTATTCCTACAGTGTAACTTGCCGAAAGGACAAATGGGCCCCACCACAAGTTACAAGGCTCTTAAGTGAGTCACTGCAGAATGAACTTATGTCCAAAGATATCAAAAATTACTAAACACCTTTAAGTAGTAGCCCACCCGTTCTATTGATTGAGGATATTTGTGATATAATTCAGTGCAAGAGCATAGATGGTTTTGCTCCCAAGCTAATCACCATACATATTTCCTTGAGTAGAAACATAGCTTTTTGAAAAGTCACTTGTGGCTTGATGAAAGTGGTGACTCCCCCATCATAGGGATCATCTATTTGTTATGCTCGTGCAAGACTTAGTATATCACATCCTTACCTGCCACGATGGGATTCATAAGGTATGTAGTACCAAAATCGAAGAAATATCAAGATGTGGGCTGAATTTATCGCAATTGGCCATTTGACCTTAGGGATACAAAGTGTTTGAAGTGTTTTCATTTTAGTCAAGACCAAGTGCAAATTGAGCCGACTTCAGGCTTCAGAAAGAAAACACCTAAAACTACACTTAAAGGAAAGGGTCATAAGAAGTCCAAGGATTGGGTTGGTCTAGACCCATACTCATTTGTGCCTTTAAGGCAACATTCTTGTATTTGTGTGCTTGCTTTGTTTTCTTGTCAAAGAAACATCCTAAAATCCAAAATTCAAAACAAGTATTCATCCAACACAAACATTTTCAAAAGATCAAAAACAAAGAGCAATAACAAAAAGTATCAAACTATATGATCATTCTTCACATCTTGAGAAAGAAGAATCTTCATCAACACATCAACTTGAAAAGAAGACCATTGAGCTCAAAGGTTTTGATCAAAAGGAGGAAATTATTCTATCTAAATAGACAAATCTTTGTCTCTCATAGAGCTTTTTTACGTCACATGCATCTATACCTTCAAGGCAAATCAAACGAATTTGATCCAGAGTCATTGAACCGCAGAGCTTTTATGCAATATAGAGCTTTGAGTTATCACAAAAACCAAGGAGGCAAGATCAATCCCAACTTCTTCCCAGACATTTGTATCACATACAATGTAGCTCGAGAAATGCCACCAACGTCCGAAAGAGAAGAGGTAGAATGTGTTCCATTTGTGACACAAAGCTTTTATTGAAGTTAAACATTTCATCCATTTCTCACCTTCACGTCATCACTTCATTTCAACTCTCAAAACATTAAGAGGTTCTTGTCCTAAATTCTCTTTTGGATATTGCTTGAAATCAAACACAACAAATCACTTTTAGATTGTTTCTACATCTAGGATAAGCTCATCCTAAGAGACATATCTACGCAGGTTAAAACTACTTTATGAGTGAATCCTCTCATTACTAGGTAGTTAAGTCTGTAACACATCTCAGATTTCTCTACACCTTATCACATCAAACCTTATCAAAACACAAACAAGCAATTCAAAGAAAGAATTTTGGTCACATCTACCTTTAAGTGCTAGAGATCCACATGCAAAACAATTCACCAAACATCAATCTTTCATTTCATCAACAACTCATCATCATTTTCACCCAACTTCAACAAAAAACTTATAAACAAAATGGCTTATACCTGATCACAATCAAGGCAACGAGAAATAGAAATTGAAGAAGAAGAGGAGGAAAATATCAATGAATTTCAAGAAGCACTTGGAGGAAATGCGAATGACGAAAACCCGAGTACTCCTACTCCTGCAACAATAGAAAGGGCTCAACACAACCCTCTCTTTAATAGAATTTTTGACAAAATAATCAGGAGCAATGCGGATGCTCACTTTTTAAAGCTTGCTCAAGAAGGAGCCAAACTCCCCTTTGACTTTGATCTTGCACAACTAAGACAGGGATCAGAACGATAAAGTCGCAATGAGGAAGAAAGAGGTAGAGATCACATCAGATATAACATTCCTCAAGGTAACCCACCTCCTCCTCCTCCAAATGACATAGAGATGTTGCGGCAACAAGTTGAAAATCTCACCCAACAACTTTGTAGTGGTGTAAAGACTAATCAATTTTCACTCAATGACATTTGTCCCTATCCCTTTGATAGGAATCTTTATATGCCACCTTTTCCACGAGGGTTTGAAACACCCAAGTTCGAAAAGTATCGAGGAAAAGGAGATCCTCACGATCATGTCAGAGAATTCCATTCAGCTTGCCTCGAAGTGGCATACGAAGATACGTACCTCATGCGCCTTTTTCCCCAAAGCTTGGGAGGAACAACCACATCATGGTTTTCACGACTACCAGTCGACATTAGGACATTTGAAGAGCTAGTTTAGAAGTTCTTGGCACATTACTCACATAACATTGAACGTGATATCACCATGGCTGATCTATGTAACACTAAACAAAAAGCAGGTGAACTATTCTCAGTCTTCCTGCAACGATGGCGTCAAATGTCTAGCAAATGTTCTCTTCAGTTGCCTGAACAAGAACTAGTGGAAATATTTATTTCGAACTTAAACAAAGAAATGGAGTTTCACCTGGATGTCAAAGACACAGACTCTTTCAATGACATGATCACCAAAGGCTTAAAATGTGAGCGGCCTCTCATCAAGAAAGGACTTATAAAAATCTATAATAAGCCAAAGGATGGTCCTCACCCACGCTTCAATAGTGACAAACCAAGCTTCTGGAACAAAAACAAAAATGTCGTCAATGACAGAGTTGTGGATGCAAGAACTATCAAAAGTGCACAACCTATAGTTTGATTTGCAGGACAGAATCCCCCACCTCAGACTAACACAGTTGCTCCCCCAAATCAAGGCCGCATCACATCTCACGATGAACCCAAACTGCGTCAACAAAAATCAAAGTGAACATATACTCCCTTAGGGGAACCCATCGAAATAGTATTACGACAACTGGTTTCTCAAAATCTGGTAACCCTACCCAAAACATCAAATTATGAACCTCAAGTCAAACCTTCATGGTGGAGGGATACTGAACATTGTGATTTCCATCAAGGAAGAGGACATAAGACTAGCAATTGTCACAAATTGAAAGATCTTATTTAGGATCTTATTGACCGAGGTGAAATTGAGATTGAAGGGCATGACCCAAAGACAATGAACAATGATCATCTTATGTTTAAAAATCCACTTCCATCACAAGATCAAAGGGGTCCTTCTACTTCAGGGAGAAACACAGATACCACCAATTATACTCAAGCCACGTATAATTATACTGTGAATCACCTATACAATGCCAATGAACAAATTGAAACTATAACCATAAAAAATCCCAGCTCCACTTGCAATGTTGTTACACATCACAGCAAGATTACCATAAAAGCATCTCCACAAGGCACCTCATCTATCCCAAAGCAGTATAATCTTGTGGAATAGTTAGACAAAACGCCCACGCTAATCTCTATCTTAGAACTATTGCGCCTATCTCCATCCCATAAAACAATCTTGGATCAAGCTCTCCAAGAGGCGTCAGTCCCTACAAACCTAAATATAGATCAGTTCCAAGCCATGGTTGGAAATCTAAAGTCATCACCTTGTCTCACTTTCTCTGAAAGTGACAACACATCCTTCCAGCAACCTCATAACACCTCACTCCACATTGAAGGGTTTATCAACTAGCATAGGATCAAGTGAGTCTTGATCAACAATGGAGCAGGCCTGAATATCTGTACTCTACAATTAGTCACTGCATTGGGATATGCAATAGAATCAATGGATCCCCGCAAGAAGATCACAATCAAAGCCTATGATGATGCAAAGCGTTCATCCAAAGGAGCTGTGGTACTACCAATCTGAGTGGGCCCGGTACGTGGTGAAACACATCATCTGTCAAGTTCTGGACCTTCCTCTGCCATACAATCTATTGTTAGGAAGACCTTGGATACATGCCATGCAAGCCGTTCCATCCACCTACCATTAGTGTATCAAGTTCCCACATAATGGTGTAGAGATCACAATCCTGGGTGATGCAAATCCCTTTGCATATTGTCATAATATAAGTCATCAACCAGAGATTACCGTTCCCAACAATAGAGAAGCCATCTCCTCCACCTCATACATAAGTCCATCCTCTCTTGCTAGTTCAAACACCACTATACCCAAGCAAGAAAAGCTTAAGATGAAAATAGCAGAGGAAGGTCCTGGAGAATACAATTTGAGTCAACTCTTTTATGTGGGACAAATGCCCACTTCTCCTAGAACACATGGTAAACCTCAGCAGCTACTTCAACAACCACTGATCAGGTCAGCATGTCCTTTGACGCCTTTCATCCTAGGGAAGAGTCAAGAAGAAGAAACCAGAGATGAGGACTTAGCAGAATGGATCTATAAAGATCCCATCACCACCGCTATGTCGCAGGATAAGCTTCCCACAGATCAGTATGGCAAAGGCCTTCTCATTATGCAAAGAATGGGTTATGATGGTCAAAGTGCTTTGGGACCTTGCAAACAAGGAAGACATGAATCACTACAGCTGGAATTAAAGCCCAAGGATAATACAGGCTTAGGTTTTCAAAAGGAGATCCTTCCTAAGCTCAGATTCAAAGGAAAACCCAACAAACCACTATATCATCCTATTGCAAAGAGGACACCTTTGATTATAAAAGCAACATCAAACACCATCGCAACTGCTCCACTGAGGCTAAAAATCCCAACATAACCATCTACAATGCCAATCATCCCACCAAACAAACCAACAATCCCACCAGTAGCAGCCATAACATCAATAGCACCATTAGTGGTAGCAACTATATCAGAACCCACAACAGTATCTACAACATCAGCAGTTCCAACAGAAGCAACAGAGTCAACACTACCGATACTCCCCGTATCATATTCGTTGATCCCCATCATCCTTCCTGCAGTGCCACTTATTTCATCTACACAGGTACATCAACCGATCACACCTATAGTGTTTAACTCAAAGGACATCCCAGTATGTTATAGTAATCAGATACTGGAAAGTGACTCAGAGCCCCACTCACATGAATGGGAATTTGATTCCATCCAGCTTAATACTTCAGATGACGAAGACACATCACTACCTCCACCTCACAAAGACATCCCTGTTTACGGAGAAGCACAGATAAAGATCTCTTATGTTCCTGAGCTGGAAACATCTTCCACAGATCCTACGTCACATCCTACGCCTAATTCTGACAGGGAGAGTACCATCAATGACCTTCACCATAATGTCTTAACCCTCACTGACACATCTAACGAACTTAACCTTATCGATGAGGTAATGCCCATTATCCATCCAGAACTCATCGAATGGAACCAACCTGGTGCAGGAGCACCTAGCTTCATTTTCATCACAGGTTTGATTTTTGTTAGTTTTAAGTTGGAAAGTTGCCTAAGATGTTTTTGAGGTTGTTCTAGGTTGTTTGGATGAGTTTTGAACTCATTGTGTGGTTTTGGTTTCTTGTTTTCATCTTTTTGCTCAAAGTTGCCAGTTTGGTGTTGCCTGGCAAAATGATGGAAAAATGAGTTTTTAATGTGGTTTTTGTTTTAAAAGGTTTTAGACATGTTTTATGCTTGGGGTTTAGGTGTTAGAAGTGTTTTTAGGTGATTGTTAGTCTTGGAGGTCAATCTTGCATTTTCTAGGCACCAAAAGTTGTCATTTAGGCATCAAAATGTCAAATTTAGGTGCTCTTGGACATGTACCTATCCGTACAGGAGGTTAACCAACTGGGAGAGGTATTTATTCTCCTACTTGAACCATTGTAAGGGTTGATTTCATGGATTTATGAAGCATTTTCCAAGTTTGCACTAGTTTTACTTGGTTTTTCTCTAGTTTTTAACTCCATGTGAACAACAGTCCGTACACTTGCTGTACTTGGCCATACTATTCTTTCATTTTTAGATTCTATTATGTTTTCTTAAGCTTTTCCCTTTGGTGGCATCTAATTTCATCAAGTTTTGAGTTTGTAGTAAAATTAGTTTGATTTGACAGTTTCACTGCCTCGTCTAGGAAATTGGCAAGGATGCTTGACCAACTTGGCTTCTTGAAGTCCTAAAATGTTCATGGCTTCCCAAGAACCAGTTGGTCAACTTGTAAATTATGTAAATACATGTTTTTTCTTCAAGAATGCAGGTGCAAGGAGTTTTGTGGCCATGGAGCCCTAGGCAAGTGTGCCATTTGGCTAGGGTCTTGTAAAGGTTTGATGCTTTGCTCTTCCATAGCAAATGCATTCTTCAGGTGGACAGACTTGTCTTGTTGTCCAAGATTGTAAGTGAAAGCTAAGAGGCTTTCTAAGCCAAGAGAAGGAAGGTTGCATTTTCAGTTTGTGCAAATTGTAGACAAAAACAACGAGTCACTGTTTTGGTATTAGTTTTCCCTTCATTTGTTTTCTCTCCACCATTTATTGGTGTGTGTAAAGCCTTGCATCTTCTTTGTTTGTTTGCAAACAAGAGTAAGGAAAGGTGTTTGACCCTGCCCATGGGTTTGTATTGCCAAGATCAAGCAATGAACCCTTTAGGCAAAGTGTAACGCCCAACAGGCTGTCACAGTCATTTAGGACTGATTTTTGCATTGTAAATGAATGGTTTAGTGTAATCTTCCTCTTCAATATAGTAGGTTTGAAGAACAACAAGCAGCCAAGGAAATGGCATTGATAGGAAGCACCAATTAGACCTTTTAAAAGGTGTTTTAACAGTGGTTAAGTGCAGTTTCAAAAGGAAAAAAAAATAGTGAAAGGGAAAAGTGCAGTGATAGTTAGCTTTGACAGTGAATGATCCATTGTTTGTAATTGCCTAATGCATTGTGTGCAGGGCTAACATGACTCTCTTTTGTCTCTAAATGGTAGACATGTTTACATGTTTGAATGTAATTGGTTATTTGCAAATGATGTGTTTGTAAGAGGCAATAATGGAAAAGTTGTAAATTGTTGCACTCTCCTTATGTGCATTTTGTACAAACTTGTTCTCCAATCTTTGAAGGGTAAATCTTCTTTATAGTGGCCTAATTAGTCAGTAGCATGATAGAAATAAGGTTTCTTGCTTCATATTGGAGGTCTCTAGCTTGAAGATTGATTTTCACCATCAAAACCCTACCAAACCCTCCTTTTTCACCCATTTTTGGTACAGTCACGGAGAAGGCTTGAAAGACCCTGAGACTTTGAAAATATTTAAGAACTCCCAAACGGGTGTCCGAATATCAACTTCTTTTTGTCTGGAAGTCCATCGCTTGAGCAGGGTGAGCACAAAACCCCAAATGGAGGGCTAATGCCTAGTAGCCCATTTTAGGCCTAAAACCAAGTTTTTGTCAAATCGGGTATGCCAAAGAAGGTTGCAAAGCATAAACCCAACAAATCAAGTTGAAATAGGTTAACCTAACATTAATTCAGCCTATTTGGTGAGTTTGGATTCATGATTCGGTTTTGGAGCACTTGAAAGGATGACAACAACTATGGAGTTGAAGCCCTTGAGTAGCCAAGGAGAGTTTGACATAGGGAAGTGGAACAAGGTGAGTTGTTAGATTGCCTTTGAGCTATTTGCACTCTGTCCTTGGTGACTACACCTTGAAAATAGTAAGGATCTATCACTTAGCAAACATACTAGCCACTTAACAACCACCTTGCACTATCCTCCCTATCACAACCTAATCCCCCATTCTTGACCTTTTCCAAAATGATGAGGCAATCATTGACTTTTTGGAACTACGGGATAACATACCAAGTGGGGATCACAAAGCGGGATTCACCATAGAACTTAATAGCGCAACATACTTTGGGGTGGATGCCAAACCTTTCAGCTGCAAAAATATAACACTAAAACATGGATCTTCCAGTGAAAACCACACCGTGGCACTGTTTGATCCAACAAAAGTAAAAAGAAAGAGCGTATCCAATGGTGAAAACCTATCTGAGGCACTGGAGGATGAAAGGTTTGACATTCTCCCTGCTAATACACAATAGGAACGATCAACGATTCTCATCGAGGAAACAAAAGAATACAATGTGGGGACTCCTGAAACTCCTCACCACATACATCTAGCATCTCTTCTCACTCCAGAGGAACAACCTAAATTTTTAGAGTTCTTTCAAAAGTGTTAGATCAACTTTGCATGGTCATATGCAGACATGCCTGGGCTTGATCCTGATTTAGTCATGCATCACCTCACCATAGCAGAAGGAGCCAAACCTGTCAAGCAGAAGCTTCGTAAGATGCATCCTCAGATTGCAGTACTAGTCAAAGCAAAATTCAAGAAACTCCTAGATGTTGGTTTTATTAGACCAATTGATTATGCAGATTGGATATCCAATATTGTGCCTGTTGGCAAACCAAATGGGGGCATCTGTATTTGTACTGACTTTAGAGATCTGAATAAGGCATGTCTTAAAGATGACTTCCCCCTACCAAACATCGACATAATAGTGGACCTAACAACAAGACATGCCATGCTTTCACTCATGGATAGATTTTCAAGGTACAATCAGATAAAGATCGCACCAGAGGATCAACATAAGACGGTCTTCACATGTCCATGGGGAACATATTGCTGGAATATAATGCCTTTTGGTCTAAAGAATGCAGGAGTGACCTATCAAAGAGCAATGACTACCATCTTCCATGACATGATGCATACCATAATGGAAGATTATGTTGATGACTTACTGGCAAAATCACTCACAAGAGAAGGTCATCTAGACATATTAGAGAAAATCTTTGACATACTGGAACAATATCATGGTCGACTCAACCCAAAGAAATGTGTCTTTGGAGTAACCTCCGGGAAGCTTCTAGGATACATTATCTCAAGTAAAGGCATTGAGGTCGATCCAACTGTTGTTCACCAAATCTGGTTAACTCAAGAACACCTCCAAATCTATCTATGAGATAGCCAATCTCAATCAATGAAACACTTCAGGGCTTGAACAACATAACATAGGATCCTAATGATCCTCCTACACTTCAGGTTCTGCTAGACCTAGGTGGGACACCCTCTGATGCTCTGAATCGAAACTCATTTACTCACCATGACAACATCAATGAAGCAGATAGATCATTTCAAAGCTCAACAGGTTAGGGAACACTACAGATTGGCTAAACCTGTACAAACAATAAGATGAAATAGAGCTTGGAATGAAAGAACACAACCCCTAAACATAAAGGGAAATATATTTTCTTTTTTAAAATATATGTCTGAAACCATCCCCAAATCTGTCAAAGACTAGTGCCTTATTCATTGGGCAACAAAGTCACACACAGGACTACAAAATGTCAATCACACCTGCAAATTTGTTTTCCTTACAAAATATCCCTGCATTAATACTTTATACTAATGCATTACTCAATCCATTCACAAAATTATCAGATCTGGGACACATTCCATTGTTTATGACTGATTATAGAATTTAAACTCTTCATTGAAGAATGCCTACAAACAATCATACAATCTCCTTGAGATGACAAATTATAAGCCCCTTGAGGATTCAATTCATAACAATGAAATACATGCATAGAGGCAATATCATGGTAAATTTACTCATGCCTGACACAAGTAAGACCTGCAACTAGAAAACAATCTGTTCTCCTGCAATGTAACCTCTATACCTTGAACCGATCCATAGAACTTTACAAATTTGGGTCAAGATCTTCAGAAAATGGAAGCCATGAAAACTGGAGCCATTCTCACAAAATTCTAGAACCATTACAATGAAAAAAAAATTGGAATAAGAAGGAAGAGAGAAAAGATTAGGTCTGCAACTAAAATTGCCAAGTGTCCCCTTTTTCCAACTGAATTTCACTTCCTTCCTCTTTCCCATGGAAACTGCTCTCAAAAGATCTGATCTTTGTTAAAACAAACTTCATAACTGCATTCCTCACCTCAAGAGCTTTCAGGGAATATATAATACTTCATATTTTGGCCAAAAATGGACCTCTGGGCGAATTAATTCTTCATGTGAGCACATCATTTAAATTTTTTGAATTTTTAATATAGTCTGAACTATATATTTAATCTGCATTTAACTTTGATTTTTGGCTCTTTTTGTGCTCTAACGCCTTGCCACGTGGTGGGACCTGATTGGCTGATGGGATCCACTGGGCACCATCTGGGATGACACCTCATCCATCTACCATGTGCATGCTCATTTGTCGGCCACATCATTGCCATTGGATTGCCACCTATGTACCACCTCATCACCAATTGTGCACCAACTGCATGCCATGTCACCGCCACTTGGATTTTGCTACTTCGTGATGGGTAACAGGTGAGCAACTTCGGGGTCCTAAGTCATGCGAGCTGTCGATCTTCATAAAACCTACATGTTCTTTAACCTTGCTCATTTTCAGAGATGCTTTTCGCTATTTCACGGACCTTAACCAGTGAGAAACTTTCGTTCATGAAGTCGCGCAAGCCATCCGATCTCCTGAACCTGTAGGGTCTTTAACCATCACAGATCTTTTCACCATTTCGTGGACTTTAACCGGCGAGCATCTTCCTTTCGCGAATCCACGCGCACCGTCCGATCTCTGCAACCTGTTCACTGGTTAAGCCAACCCTTCTTTGCAAAGTTCGCCTGCTTGCCTCAGGATCCATGCCTGCATGGGGCCCATGTTTTGCCACTTGTCACCTCCTTGATCGCCTTGGGATCCATGCCCATGCGCGTGGGGTCCACCTTGGGCGCTCAATGGACACCGTCCGTCAAAAGCCTTGAGGAATTGACATTATACTTGGGTAGAGCTTTGCATTTAAATATCAAAATATCCTTTGCCCAACAAATGTGGGACAAAATAGTTTTACCTGGAACTTCATTTTTGAAGCTTTCTCTGCAACTTTAATGGTGATTTTGCCAATGGCTTGGAAATCAATGGCCTTTTCAACAATGCACATACTGGGAGGAGTAATATTTTACCAGTGATACTCATGGAGGGAAGGACATGGGCATTTTCACCTGCTAAATGCATTGTTTGGAGGTTTTTACTGCTGCTAATTTGGAGTTTGTTGCTACTGTTGCTACCAAAGGGAGAGCATATGAGGAGCTTGCTGGGAGGGTTGTAGAGGTTGGACCTCCACCTGCCAATGACATTTACATTGCAATTTCCTACCAAATCTGCAATGCACAAAATGCTCTGCATACTTCTCTAATACTCCACACCAACCACTGATTTCCTACTTCCATTTCATTAACACGTGAGGAGCTAATTTGCATTGGTTGGAAGTTTCAATGGTTTTATACTATTGCACAATAGGGAGGAGGCATAAGGCATGGAGAATGGAGGGTGCTGGCAAGAGATCTTCACACCACATTCCATCTCACCCACCATGCAGCTATTACCTCTCATGCCTTCTTCAACCTCCATGTCACGTAGAAAAGGGGGGGGGATTCATTTTGTTTGAAATATTATCCATGGGCCCCTTTATGCCACGCTGCCCATCTCAAACCTCGCAGGATGAAATAATAACGTTGGATTTGGTACCTGCTAGTTGCATTTGCTAAAGCATGCCTTAATACCCTCTCCAGCCGAATCGTGCCATAGACAGGGAGGAAGTCGTCATTTGCCAAGAGTCTTCTGCTACTGCTAACTTCATCGCTCCACATGGATGTTGGCAAAGTCGTGGGAGATTGGCTTAGCACCGTTCCACATGCACTTGCTGAGAAATTTCAACGGCCTTTTCACAAGCCATCAGGCCACTCACAGGGAGGATGACAACAAGAGTCATGGGCTTTGGCTTTATAATGCTAACAGTTTCATTGCTCATTTCATGATGCGACTAAGGGATAAATAATGAATGAAAATTTGTTGAACAACCAGCCCACTTTATAGTCCCTTTATCCATGACTATGACCATATTCGCCATATGAATAGCCTGAGTATTTGTGAGTGCATAAAATTCGTCACTTATGAGCCATCAAAGGACAAAATATAGCATTTTGTAACATCCAAGCAGCAACATGTGCATCAACCAACACCCAATGTGTTATCAAGCAAGTAAATGTCACAATCTTGGTATAAAACCCTTGCAAGAGCCAATCATGCTCTTTGACCCCTAACAAGTTGATTCCCTTCTCTCCAAATCTCTATCTGAATTCTCTTCACAATGATTAGAATAACAAACATTTAGTCTGCAACTTTCTCTAGAATCATCATTTGTCAAAAGGGAGATTGCATGCCATGAAATAAGAATAGTTCGCCACAAGAATTAATGCATAAGCATGAGCCAGGTTGGGCCCCAAAGTGGGTTTGACTAAATTTTTTTTTCATTTTCATGCAACTGACCTTCAAAATGCTTCAGGAACCTCAAACACACCTTTGGAAATGATCGACATCATTTTCGGATCATAAAATTGAATTTTACAACTTTCAGGCGCTTACGCCACATTTTCGCATTTAATCATGAAGACGTATTTTTCAAAGTGGTCAAAACACCTTTTTGGATCTTGAAAATTTACAGGCGTGTACTCTGATATACAAGGATAAAATTTGCCAAGCGGTTTCTCAAGATGAGTCCCGAGCAAAGAGATATTAATTGGCGAAAATGACCAACTAGCTTTGTTGACACTGCGGACCTGATGAAGTCAATGTTTTGGCAACACATGATGCCCTTCTCAAAAATATCAAATGACCTCCATAGATCCTCAAATTTGAAACACAAGTACCTTGAAGTACATACTAAATATTTGGATTCTCAGTTCGACCAAAAGCCTGACTGGGTACAAATGGCGTGCTTGTGAAAATGGCTACTTTAACTGATATAGCACTGAAAGTACGAATCACTGAAAATGATGACTCAATAGACCCTTTTGAAAATCGATCAAACGGATTGGTAGGAGCCTGAAACTGGAAACATACCTCATAATTTATACCAACAATAGCCCGAAACAAACGTTCTGGCATAACACCCACTGAGGCAACTTTTACACTTATGCGAAACAAGGCTCCAACTAGCTGCTAAAACAGGGACTTGTCAAACCACACAAACTGCAAATGGATTGATCTTCAAAAACTAAGCAAATGGATTCGTAAAGACTTGAAATTTTGCAAGATAACTCACATTTATGCATACAATTGAATCTATTTTGAAATTATCCATGACGATCAATAGAGAAAAAGATATAATTGCTCAAAGTAGGCTACTCAATAAAATCTGCATTTGTACCTAAAATGGACTTTCAGCTCACCCCTCAAAATGGGTACCTCATAAACTTATCCAAACTGAATTCTGAAAGTTGCACATCATTTCATAGGCCAAATGAAAGGTGTAGGACATGAATCCCGAGCCTTACCCCTTGAAAATCAACTGGCTCCATTTTGCCCTCTCTCTAAATAGGCCATTCAAACTGACTCATTTGGAAATGTAAAGCAAAAATTTGAATTGGGCCTCAAAACTTGACTCAATTTTAATGAATCCCAACACCAGCAAAGGTCAAAGCAATCATGGACATGCCACCTCCAAAGAACATCAGTCAACTAAGGACATTACAAGGACGACTACAATCCATCCGAAGATTCATTGCACAACTGGCAGATAAGTGTCACCCCTTTACACATCTGCTACACAAAAACATCCGCTTTCAGTGGGATAACAGATGCCAGCAAGAATTCCAGATGCCAACAAGCATTCTAGATGCTTAAAGACTATCTCATGAATACACCAGATCCTACCAGATCCGAGCAGACCTCTGTTACTCTATATATCAACAACAAATACAACATTGGGAGTGCTACTAGCTCAACACAATGCAGAAGGGAAAGAGTGCACTGTTTACTACATCTCTCGCACACTGGTTGGCTATGAACTCAATTATACACCTATTGAGCGAGCTTGCCTAGCAGTAATCTTGGCAGCCACTAAACTAAGGCACTATCTATTGACCCATAACGTACAACTCATTGCGAAGATTGATCCACTCAAATACTTACTCAGTAAAGCAACATTGACAGGCTGCTTGGCCAAATGGGTGATGATTCTCAGTGAATTTGACATCGAGTATGTGGACCGTAAAGCTATCAAAGGTCAAGTTATTGCAGATAAGTTGGTCGATACACCACTCATAGGCAATCATCCTCTCATTTCCAATTTTTTAGATGAAGAGATATTCATGATCACAACAACACAACCATGGAAACTATACTTTGATGGTTCATACACTAGGCATGGCTTGGGGGCAGGCATTCTGTTTATCACACCTCAAGGTGAGAGCATCTCGAAGTCTTACAGGCTCACATTTCCATGTACCAACAACATAGCAGAGTATGAGGCCTTGATCATAGGGCTCAGGCTAGCCGTATAATGGAAATTACAAGAACTACAAGTATATGGCGACTCCCAACTGGTCATTCGACAAGCAACTGATGAATATCAGACTAAAGATGACAAACTCATGCTATACAAACAAATGGTGGAAAAATTAAAGGCCTCATTTACTACTATCACCTTTGAGTAGATACCAAGAGATCAGAATCGAGCTGCTGACGCTATGGCTACCATTGCATCTCTCCTAGATCTTCCACAGAATTCAACACGCTACGAGTTCTTGGTAGAACAACTTTGGATCCTCGCTTATGATATCCCTGAATCTGAGATGATATGCCGCCTTATCGGTTCAGAATCCCCATGGTACAGTGAGTTTTACACTTACCTTCGCGATCACACACTTCCTCCTAACCAATCGAATAACCAACGTAAAACCTTCATTCGCCAAATTGCTCGATATACCATTATTGCTGAAACCCTATACCGACACAGTGTTGATGGTACTCTCCTTCGATGTCTAGAACAAGATGAGATAACAAAGGCCTTGGAAGAGGTACATGAAGGAATTTGTGGAACTCATGCAAGCAGTTTGTCACTAGCCAAGAAACTCCTGCGCACTGGATACTACTGGTCATCTATGGAAAAAGACTCCTACTATTTTGTCAGAAAGTGCAAGAAATGCCAAGTTCATGGAGACCTGATACATGCACTGACATAGGAATTGCAACCAATCAGAACACCATGGCCTTTTTGTCAATGGGGCCTTGACCTTGTGGGTAAAATTCATCCATCTTCATCCCACGACCACAAATTCATTATTACCGCCTCCGAATACTTCACAAAGTGGATCGAAGTTGTTCCACTTACCTAAGTCACCGACAAGTAGATCGCCTCATTCATCCTCAATTACATCATCTGTCGGTATGGTGTACCCATGTCCATCATCACAGATAATGGTCTTCCCTTCAAAAATTAGGATGTACGTGAACTCTGTGAGAAATTTCACATCCAACATCACTTTTCCACTCCCTATTACCCACAAGGCAATGGTCAGGCCGAAGCATCAAACAAGAACATATTGAGGATCCTAAAGAAGACAGTTAATGATGCCGGTCGTGATTGGCATGTTCAATTGAATCCAGCACTATGGGCATATCGAACTAGCATTTGAACCCCTACAGGCGCAACTCCCTACTCATTGGTCTATGGTGCAGAAGTTATTTTACCTATTGAGGTCGAGATACCATCACTACGAGTTTCCTTACACAATCTCATAGATGATGAAGCATACAGAGTATCTCGTCTCCAAGACTTAGAGCTACTTGATGAGAAGCGACAAGTTGCATACAATCACCTCAAGGCCTATCAACAATGCATGAGCAGAAGCTATAATCATCGAGTTAGACCTCGTACATTCGAGGTAGGTGATCTTGTTCTTCGAGAAAATCCTCGTAACCAACCGAACTGAGAACATCCGGGAAAGTTTGATTCAAATTGGCTGGGTCCATATGTTATTACTGCTGTATTTGGGTCCGGGGCATATCAGTTGGCTACTTCAGAAGGAGAACTGCTAGCAGATCTGATCAACAACATGCACCTCAAACGGTTTTATACATAGGCTGCACAGAGCATCAGGCTCCCATATATACTGGCAAAACTACCAAAAACATCCAGAAAAATGTCTTGAAGAAAATACAAAAACATCAAAATAGTAAAGGAAAATCATGCATCCAAACGGTGAACAACCACTCCGGTGGCACTTTGGGTAAGTGCGATGGTGAAAACCTGGCAAACAGGCACCACTCGTAAATGCTATGGCTCCATTGTCTTTCAGACTTGTTGTGATCACATCCACTAAATTCACTCATCCATCCGTCCAAACCATGGCTCGTTATTGATCTGTAATTTAGGATAGTACTTCATGCGTCTTGTATCCCTCCTTTTCATTGTCATGTTTAAACTGGGGGCAATGCCCTTAACCTATTGATGGAAGTGGATTCTACATTATTTTGTGATTCATTAAGTTCTTCATTCAAAACTATCTCACAAATTACCAAAAACATTGGAAAAATTATCTCAGAAAATACAATTTATCGCGTTGTTTCAAAAAAAGAAAAATAGGTGTGAAGAAATGCCCCATAAAATGTTAATTTAATGGGTGGTATTCCTCCTCGAGGGATGGGTTGTTAAAATTTCAAAAAATCGGGCGATCTCTCGAAAAAGAATGAAAATTGGTAGGGTGATAGAAGAAAAGAATTTAGCAATACGGGTTAAAAATAGAAGAAATCGAAGATAAAATGGAGAAATGGGAGGCTCGGAAAGTTCACGGGGACCACGACGGTGAGCGGAGGAAAATTTGGGGTACAACGAAGGGTTTATATGGGGAGAAAGGGGTGAAAACAGGGTCATTTGAATCCACGACCATAGTGAATTCATAGCTCTAATAGTGACATTTTGGAGGAGCGAGCAATAGTCAGGATGCCGGTACTAGTAGCAGAGCACCGATTTGAGTGAGTCCGTCAATTCCAGTGGCCAGAGGACTATGGACCAGCGATACGCTACCTCATGTAGCTCCTGATACATGTGCACTAACACGCACGGTCCCCAAGCAAATCGGGTCCCCTCTGTCATCATCTGCTCTATCACCTACCCCCAGCCAATGACCAGACCATGTGATCGTCTATCCAGACACAGTAGCCCTCCCATGATCCTAGACAAAGCTGCTCGTAATGGCTCATACGAAACAGCGATATCCTCCTAGGCTATCGAACCATCATCAATATACACGTCCTCATTGAAGAATCTCTGCATTGCTAGAGTCCCCCATGATCTATCATATGTGACTAGCTCACCTCGAATGAGAATATGCAGAATGCGCCACACATCCTCTAGTGTCATAGTCATCTCCCCCTACTCTAAGTGGAACGTGCAGGTCTCACTGTGCCAGCGCTCTGCCAAGACTGTCATCAAACCGTGATTCATCCGAATCACAGACATATGCATCACATCATACAACTCAGTCGTTGCAATACAATCAATCTCAGCCTCTGTCAGCTGATCCCGTAGCCTCTGTGTAGCCGGATGTCTCTCGTGCAACTGTAAGACACGTAGATCCTCCTGCACAAGTGCAATCAGCCATTATCATCAGTTGTTTTGTTTCAAACTTTCTTAAGTTTAAACCTAGACTATCAACAGATACTTTGATCAAGTATCTTCAGGTCTCAACAGGTAAGCAATCATGGCACACCTAGACTTCAACATGCATTTATCCTAATGACCTAAGTCTCATCATGGCTGCTATGGTTGAAAATAACTCTCACTTCACATCCCTATCCATCCATCATTGGCATCGGGAGATTTTTGTTCACACAAACTGGGGCATCTATTTTCCTAAACAAAAGCGTTATCTTGCAAACAATAGCACTACTTTCTAAACAATAGCGCTAATACCCTAACAAAAGCGCTTAATCAACCATACAAAAATGTTCAAATTACAAAAGCACTACAAAAGCTACGCAATAGCACTACTTAACATCAAAAGCGCTCAATTGACCCCTCAAAAGCGCTAAACACACAATAGCGCTCAAACATGCATACAATAGCGCTCAAACAATAGCCCAATAGTGCCATTGCAGCACAAAAACACTAATTAATTGGACAACAGCGCCAAAACATAGTTTTAGCGCTATTGTCCTGACTCAACTTGGACTCAGCAAAAAACATGTCAAAAATGCATAAAATTCAAAATTTCAAATTTGTGTATCGCTGGTCCATAGTCCTCTGGCCGCTGGAATCGACAGACTCGCTCAAATCGGTACTCTGCTACTGGTACCAGCATCCTGACTACTGCTGGCTCCTCCAAAATGTCACTATCAGAGCTCTGAATTCACTATGGTCGCGGATTCAAATGACCCTATTTTCACCCCTTTCTCCCCATTTAAACCCTTTGTCGTACCCCAAATTTTCCCCCGCTCACCGCCGTGGTCCCCGTGAACTTCCCGAGCCTCCCATTTCTCCATTTTATCTCCGATTTCTTCTATTTTTCACTCGTATTGCTAAATTCTTCTCTTCTATCACCCTACCAATTTTCATTTTTTTTCGAGAGATCGCCCGATTTTTCAAAATTTTATTGGCCCATCCTTCGAGGGGGCATACCACCCATTAAATTAACATTTTATGGGGCATTTCTTCACACCTATTTTTCTTTCTCTGAAATGACGCGATAAATCGCACCGTCTCAAAGAGGGGCAAATTTAGTCACATAAATCTATCCATTTTAATTAAATGAATATTTCGTATTTATTTGATTAAAAATCTACTAAGCTATTAGTTAATTAAATTAATATTTAATTAATTCATCTTCAAACATTCTTCTATTAATTAATAAATTATTCAATTTATTTTAATTAATTCATTAAACCAAATTCACAAATCAATTAAATGAATAAATCATATTTATTTCATTTAATCCCCTTTTCTTCTTTTAAATAAATTAAATAAAACATTTATTTAAATCACTTATCCCCCCCACTTGCATTTTTCTACAAATGCAACTTGCACACATTTATTGAAATAAATTAATTTATTTTAATTAAAAATCGTATTTCTCTCCCCCACCAAATCCACTTGCATTCCTAAACCCCCCTTCTAGATTCTTCTAACCCCTTCCTAAATTAGCCTAATCCATCCACTAATTATTGTCACATTCCTAAGCAACTTGGAGTCACTTCTCAAAGACTTCAAAATCTTTGAAAAACATTAAATGCTTTGTGTGTTCAATAATTTAACCTCTAAAGTCTTCCAAGACCACTAATGGCTCTTACATGACCATTTATGGCTCTTACATAACCATTTATGGTTATTTCAACTTGCACTCATAATGTCTCCTCAAGCATTTATTGCTTTGACCATGGTTATCCCTTTTTCCTTTGCACACAAGTTTATTCATTGGATATAAGCTTTATTCTTTGAATAAAGAATTTATTCATTCAACCTAACCTTGACCTTAACTCCCAAGTTAACTCTCAGGTCATGTCAAGCATTTAATGCTTATTCCCTCTCCTCTCAACTTATCTCACATTGACACTTGCCATCCTGAGATTGGGTTGAAAGTCATCACATAGATTGAATATCATTCAATCCTGACCCTTGTTGAGATTACTCAATCTCAACCATCCATTGCTCAATTTTTTCTATAAATAGAGCCCATTTCTTCATAATCAAGATCTGGAAAACTTGTATGCATCTAAGTTATAGAGAATTTTAGAGAGAATTTAGCATAAATCACTAATATCTTGTCACTTTGGTTTAAAATAAATCATTTTACCATCATAACATCTAGTATTAGCTTTTTATTTACATTTAGAGCAAATACTTCAATCTCAAACTTCCATAAGCATCCATAGTGCAAAAAGCTGTTGAGAGCTACACTAGTTTGGAACTTGGAGAGGAGAGGAACAAAGGAGAAGGAGCTAAGAGCATGTTAGGAGGCATTTGGAGATGTCTCATCATATTTACTTTCCTAGTTAAATATTCTCTCATGCTTTTAGTATCTCTTTTGATATGCCTATTTAGAATAATCTTTTGTTGCTAACACTAACGTTTTTGCTCTTGTGTGTGTGTTGTCTTCGAACAGATTTTCTAACCCTCTTTTGCAGAGCATCAGAAACATAACTAATTACTGACAGAAAACACATAGAAGAATAAACAGAATTATTTTAACCTAAACCTACAAATGCGAACTAACATCTAATAAATTGCGAACTAATCTAATAGCGATTGCGAACTACTAACTAAGCAATTGCGAATTTCTAATAGATCAATTGCGCATCAGTTAAATTAATTTTTTTTAAAAAAAATTAGACAGAAGAGAGAAGTTTTTTGATTTCTTTGATATGCTTTTTGTTGTCTCTTGTGTTGTTTCCTTCTTCTGGTACCTGAAATCTTGAAAATTACCCATCCTGCCATTGGATTAGAGACATTTTATGCATGAAAATAATTTTTCCAAAATTGAGAAAGTTTGATGGGTTAATCTTGCAAATGGAAATAAATGAAAAATGACAAATAAAATTTAATTTCTAGTCTATCCCTGCAATTGCGCATCAGTTAGTGCAATCGTGAATCAAAATGATAGCAATTGTGCATCAAAATGTGCAATTGCGAATTTCTGTCAAATCAATTACGCATCCAAATTCTTGTATGACCCTGCAAATCAAAAAAGTAAAAAAAAAAAGGACAGATTAGTAAGTGTGTTTCATGTTGGGTTCGCCAAATATTTTCAGGGGTAAATTAAGCATAAACAATATAATCAGATTATTAGAGAAAATCACCAACTCTAATCTAATTAAATTACTCCTAAATGACAACGAAATAATGCTAAATCAATTGAATAATGAAAGAAACTAATTTAAACTCCCTCAATTGATTTGACAAGGATTCCATTGCTCTTCTCTGAATTGTGTATGAAAGTGGCTCTCAGGTATTGCATTGGGATTCTTGCATAAAGTAGACAATTATTTTGAAGCCTGTGATTCTAGTGATTTTTGTGATTCTAGACTCTAGGAAAATTGATGTGAAATGAGGTTGAATTTATATATTTTTGAGAGAGATTGGGGAGGGAATTTGAATTCAAGTTCTGATTGGAAGTGAACTAATTTAGATTGACCAGTTAACATATTTGATTGATTTGTTAGCTAAGATTGATTGACTTGTTAACTATATAGATTGGATAGTAAACTAAATAGATTAACCAGTTGACTAGATATATTGATTAGAAGACTGAATTGATTGGAAAGATAAGTGGATTGATTGATCAGTTGGAAAAAGTGATTTGGAGTGAAAAGGGGAGATTGAAGAGTTAACTTATTTAACTAATTAGTTAACTGATTTGATCAATCAATTATGATTTCAACATGTGTAGTAGGATTTTGAAATTGAATTTGATTTTCATTTTCAATTTGGATTTGAATTTGGACTTTCGAATGCTGAAATACACATGAAATTAACTGAAATTCAGATTTGGTGAAATGTGAATTTGATGACTTGGAATTAGATGAAATTAATTGAAATCCATATTTCGGGAATTGTGAATTTGAGAGAAATGAATTTAGATGAAACTATTTAAAATTTGAATTTGGGGATTTGGAGGAATAAGTTAATTAATTTAAATAATTTAAATGAAATTATTTAAACATTAGAAATATGATTAATTAAATAATAAAGATTATTTAATTAAAGAAATTAATCGTAATCAATTATATAATTAATATTTAATTAATATTTGAGAAAGGGGTTTGATTGATTAATTAATTAAAGAATAGAAATTGGATAATTAGAAATGTTGAATGAGCTAATTGAGTTAGTTTAGTAGAATAATTAGCTTAATTAAATAATTACTTAATTAATTAGGACGCATATTTTATTTTATTTTTTATAAAAGTGGAGAATCCACTACACTTATATATTACTCATAAAAATGTTTACATCGGGTTCAAAAAAGGCATACCGGTAGGAAAGAACCCACAAGAAAACTTCCGATTGTAGCCTTCAAAAAATAAAAACTAGGTACTACCCTTACATCATTTGTTACTGTCTAGTCAGATCACCCAACTCCCTACCTCTAAAAATTATACAAGGGTCCCATAGGACATTTACAAAAAAACCAGGTTGCCACCAAATGAAGGGCTGAACAAAATGCCATTAGAATTACATGAAGGACCACCAAGGAGATAATAGTGATGTAGTAACTCCTGCCAAAACCATATTGAAACACTCGAGCATAACAATAGCCAAAGAATCTCCGAATCTGCATCAAAAAAACCATACCACCAACTCCAAAAAATAGTCAGATATACAAAAACCAAGAGCTAGTGCTCTCCTCCGTAGGATCATGGGCTAAGACCGGGGGAGGAATAACCCTTAGTGGAATAGCCAAATAGGTAGGAGAAGAGAATAAAAATCCCAAAGTGATCAATGAGTGAAAGGCCTCAAAAATGACCCAAGCTTTATCCATATACTGATCAAGAGCCAAATACAACAGAAAATCCATAGAAGCTTGTGTATCTTCTATGGTATCACATATCAACACCATTCTTAATTCATGCAATAATTGACCAGACCAACCATTAACCATGAGCTCATGGCGAGGGAGAAACCCACCATAATAAAAGGACCCCACATCAAAATGATAATTAGCCAATGCAGAAGAAACCAAGTCCCAATTACATACTGTCAAAAAAATAAACGTGGAAACCAAGAGGCAGACCAAATCATCATCAAGTAAAACATCATAATAGATTGTAACAAACTGAGACAGAAGCTCAGCATAAGAAATATGAGGGAAAATTTCCAACCATCGACACCCCAGAAGTCTGCGGAATTTAAAATCCACCACGGGAGAAAACAAATTAAAGACCTTACCAAGCTTGACAAAATTATCCACATCCTCTTCCTCCGATATCTCATCTTCTAGAAACACTTTGTATGTCCCAGTGGTCAGAGAAGATGACATTTGCAGGAGGAAGAGCTCCAGAAAAAACCACAAAAGCAAAAAACATAAAATGTTGCTTAACTCATAATAAAACAAGATAACACATGAAAATATAAATGAAAAAACCGCCCTTAACTTACCATAATGATGAGAACAACAATGCAAAATATCCATTACAAACTTCCATGATTTAAACATTTCACACGAGTTGACAACCCTGAAACTGACAACAATAAATGAAAATCCAGAAGGAGAGGACACCACCCCCAAACAATGATTATCGCATAAAACCAAATCTACCATGGACGAAAACTCACACAAGGCGGCCAACAATGCAGTACCAAACTTTAACAAATAATAATAACCCAGGATCGTACTACAAATTTAAAAAGTTACAAGAATGCCACAACCTATGAAGGACCAAAAATAAAAATGCTCAAACACACACATGTCGCCACCCTTGAAAATATCACAAACAACCACATCCTCACCCTATAAATGACATTATAAATGACTGATACTTAAAGTAGAAATATGGTTTCTACATCAGATAAAAGGCACATACAAAGTCATCCATAAAGTGAAAAAGAGGATGAACCTAACCAATCAAGGAAGGCAGACAACCTTTTAACCAGAGACAAGATATCCCATTACCTTCCACATAACCTTGAGGAATATTCCTTGCCTCGACAGTATTTAAATTGATCATTAGAATGATTTGCAACATTTGGCAAAAACTACAATTTACCTGCTAACCTTACCTCATGGGATATGTACAACATCATCTAGCCCAGAAGAAAATTGTAAGAACACACCATATGTAAACAAAAACACAATAGAGCCTATCATCCTCCTATCTACACATGTGGTGCAAATAAAATCTGATCAAAGTAAAGGATAGCATGAATACCTCAAGAGATAATGGAAGCAGATAAACCCAAATCAAATACCTTAAAACCCTTAGATTAGATCAAATACCTGAGAAGAATATCTTGAGGAATGTCACTTGCCTCCACATTCTTAAAATGAGCATTGGAGTCAATTGCAATATTAGCCAAAAAATCTGCAAGCTTATACAGTTCTCTAAAACAATGAGATATCGAGAATGTATCAAAGAATGACAAGTTCTCCAAAATATGATCTAATATGTACTTCAAATGCCAATAATTGCTCTTACTGCTCAAAACACTCTAAATAATGACCGTTAAATCCCCCTGAATTAATAGGTTTTTAATCCCTAAAGAGATAGCCAAATCAATCCCTAGGGACAAATCTTGGCACTCAGCAGAATTGTTTGACTAGGAACCAAGGGCATGACACTGAGCAGCTATTAAGACTGCCTTGTGGTCAAAAATAGCCATACCAGCCCCATCCAGCCTTGGGTTACCCCTAGAAGCTTCATCAAAATGAAGCTTGAAATGGCCCAGACGAGGAGGATCCCATCTAGCAGCATGTCTCTTATTAATAGTAATAAGACCTTTTGTGACAGACCCACGAGAAGGGATGGCAGAGAGAGATTTCCAGGTCCTTGTAATCCTACCATCCCAATGAGAGAAGGATGTTAAATTCTCCAAATTCTTATGAATGTATGACAAAGCCACCTCCGAGATAGAAGCCTCAATCTTGATTAAAATGTCAGAGAGCAAAGCTAATTGCTTTCTAAAAATCCTATTATTTCTCTCTAACCATATGTTCCAAATGATAATCGAAGGAGAGATGATCCAGAGACAAGCATAAAAGGATGAGGAAAACAAGATAGGCCAGGCTCTAAAGTTGGAGAGAAGATCATTGCCAATAACAAAGAACAGTCCTAGTTTCTCAAACAGCCATTGCCAATATCCAAAAGCAAAATCACTATGAAGAAACAGGTGAGAGGAAGATTGCAAATTCTTATTACACAAAACACAAGGGAAAACAACAGTCAATCCCATCCTGTCCAATCTCATCCCTGTAAGAACCCTATCTTGTACAACAAGCCAAGCAAATTCACCTACCTTAGGAAGGAAAGCCGCATGCCAGAACAATTTAAAGGGCTAGGAAGAAAAGACCTTATCCAGCATAAGGGAATTATATCCATCTTTCATAGAGTATTTGTCTGATACACTCTTAATCCAAATAAGCTTATCTTCCCTCTCAGACAAGATGACAACTCTATCTTTGAGGACATTACAAAATTCTACTTTCAAACTAAGGTCAACATTCAGACAGTCAATTTATTTCCATTTAGCCATCTTCACATGACCACTTTGTACAATATCAAAATAATCAGACAAAAAAATTCTCCATCTGACAGAAATTATTGACTTCAATGGGGTCCAATCCCTAATGGAGTCCAAAGGACAATAACCATTCCAAGCATCATCCCAAAATCTAGCTTTAATACCATTATGCACAACCCAAGAAAGATGGGGCAACAAGACACTTCTACATTTAACCAAAAAATTCCAAATAGCTGACCCATGGGGCAAACTCGAAGCACAAAAAACACACTCTCTTGCCCCATTATTAAAATACTTAGCAAACATAATCTTAGCCCAGAGGGAATCTGGTTTATCATACAATTTCCAAACTAGCTTAGCCCCCAAGGCCAGATTCTGATTCTCCAGGCTTCTAATCCCTTACCCACCAAGTTCTTTTGGAAGACAGACTTTATCCCAGACTAGCAAGGGGATCCTATATTTCCCATCCTTACTATTATTCCAAAGAAAGGATCTCAGAGTATCCTTCAAACTAACAAGAACACTTTGGAGCTTTGAGAATTGACATTAAGTAAATTGGCACCGCACTCAACAAAGACTTAATCAACACAATTTTCCCTGCCATGGTAAGCCATTTGTGGTTCCAGGACAAGATTTTATTTGATATCCCTGAAATTACTTTATCCCAAAAGCCCACCTTGTCCTTTTTAACAAAAAAGGGGATGAATAATTAGTGCATGATGAAAAACATTTTTCAGTGTCTATAGTTGTTATGGCTTATTACCTAATTAACAAATATCTTGCATCAACTCTAATTATTAAGACTCTCTATGGAGGCATGGATGTAAAAATTCTCTCATTAGAAAAAATTTGAGTTTTTAATTATCAATAATTTGCACATTTGATTGGGGAGAAGCATACAAATTTGGAGAGTAGGGCAATGACATGCATCTTCGTTAGCTATAGTGTTAATGTGAAAGGGCACAAGCTCTAGGACACTGTGTCCAGGATAATTTTGTATAGAAAGGAATTATTTATTAAGATATTAAACCTTCTTCAATCGTAGTACAACTAAGAGTGTTATTTTAAAATAGTTTTGCTAGTCTATAAGAGCAAGTAGAACCTCCACTTCAACTTTTGAGGAAGTCCGCTAAGAAAATATAACAATGAGAAAAATATACTCCTCTTGATTGGAGATGCATTTTGTATTGATTATTAATACTAATGATCCTATAACTATGAAGGAGGTAATGGATATGTGTGATTTAAGTCCTCAAGAATGGCTATGGATGAGGGGATGGTTGCATTAAAAAATATTGATACATGGGATTTGATATAGTTAACTAATGGACAAGAACTTGGTTGTTCTAAATGGATGTTAAAAAATAAGATAGGTTCATATACAAGAGTTAAAAAGTACAAGAGGTTAGTTGTAGAAGGAAATTCCTATGTTGAGGGGGAATTTTTTCCCAAGTAATAGTAAGTTGAAATCTATTAAGTTATTGTTATTCATAGAAGTAGATTCTAATTTTGAGATAGAATAGATATAATATGTGAAACACCATTCCTACATGGTTACTTGGAGGAGGAGATCCATATGACATAGTTAGAGTATTGCATTTAAAAATCCAAAATATTGGTGCAAACATGATATACTATCTAGCTAGTTTCACTTTAGCTTTCTTAGGGTTTTCTTTCTTTAGGTCATGGCATAGGATTTAGACACTTTTCATGATCTTAGATAGCTAGATATAATTTTATCCTTGCCTTTATGCCAAGGTCATCTTATTATATTATAATTATAATACATTTATTATTTTATTGTAATTTAGTAGTTATTTCTATTACATATTCTATTGGAAGATTTTTAGTCTTGTTGATTAGATTATTGCACTTATGAGTTCTTTCATAAATCCAACATTTCATGGCCCTTCTCATTTTTTCAAGGTTTTTTACCATAAAATTTTACAAGGTGTCTCCTCAAGTGAAACAAACCTCATGGTCATGCTCAAAATGCCCAAAAACTAATAAATTAATACAAGACTCAATAGCATGTGGGACCAAAAGAAATTTGATTATTTTCTTGACTTTACAAATTTTACTAGAAAAAATTCTACGACTATACAAATATATATATAATTTACATATGTTTCTATAGTCACCATACTATCTCGGTTCCATTATTGTAAAGGCTATTGCGTCTTTTCATAAGGAATATTTTCCTATTTTATCCCAATATGGCCACCAAAAAAGTTCTCTTGAAGGGAATTATCAACATAGGTAACATAATTTACAAGAAAGGGCAAGGGAGATTTTTTTTAGCTTTTAGAAAATATTATTTCCAAGTAGGTGGTCTCATGGGGCCAAAACCATTGGTTTTGCCCAAAAGTATAGGGCTTTACTATAGCATTATCCCAACTCAACTTGTTTCAACCATGCCTCCTACACTCAACCTCTACACATATGGATTCCACCCTTAGACTAATACTACCACCCCAACACTCCATTCCAACCACATGCCCTAATTTTTCCACTTAAGAACAACCCAAATCAATAGTAGCTCTATATTTTTTTAGGCATAAAGAGGAGATTTCTTCTAGAAACCATAACTTGGGAAAACATTATTATATTTTTTCAAACAAATAAGCATTGGAAAGATGGTTTAAAGCACTAAATAATCCATCTAATTATTTTTTCTATTGTATTCCCTAGATAACTATAAGTTTAGTTTTAAATAATCTCTTTGTACTTTTCTATATTCTTGTGAAATTTCACAAAAAATGTTTACTTTTATTATTATTGTTGGGGGGGGGAGGAAAACCTCTTCTACTTAGTTTCTTACACACCATAATTATTTCACTTGGAATCCACAAATGACTTGGTTGTTCATATCTAAGGGATTATGGTCCACCTTCAATGATACTCTACTAAATTTCACTGAAGAATATGATAAATTTGAATATAGGAACGAGATGGGTAAGGCCATGGGACTAATATCACTACATGTTCCAAATAGTATGTTATTCCATATTTATTTTTTCATAACACCTAAGCATATATGGGATATATAAAAGGATATTTTTAGTACACTTAATGAGATTTGAATAACTCAAATTGAGGCAAAATTGATTATATTAACTCTAGATCACTTCTCCTCCACTAAGTACTTTCTTGTCAAATTCAAGTAAGGGAAATCACTATTATAGGGTTGTCAAAGAATAAGACTAACAAATAATGTATCTTCCTAATTATATAGGAGAGAATCTTAGAGGCCCTTTTGAGGCATTCTCTTCTACATTTTATTCTAATATGGATGCACTTGTTGATACTTTCATCATGACTAGTTTAAGGTTTTATGTGATTATCTAGCACAAAAATAGGTTGAGTGTTGGAAATATAAGTTATGTTGTCATTGATGTCAAAATTGTTGGTCTAGATGTTTTTTAAATAGCACATAGCCTTGTGTTGTGTTGTACTATTGATAGCAAATGTTTAGTTTCTGGAAGATTAGTGTAGCAAAAGTTTCAGTACATAGGAAAGAGTATTCAATGCTTCTTTGAAAGAATGTTTTGATCCAAGTTGTGAAGAGTATGGTGTTTAGACTTGGATATAATATTAATTTTATGTGAATGGTACATTATCAAGTTTGCAGGTCCTTTGGTTTCTTAGAAGATGAGACTAGTTGTTGTTCTCTAACAGTGAGTGTGTTTGTTAGACTAGTCCAGAATTGGATTTGTAGATTTTGGATATGTGAATTCAAGTATTTTGAATTGGAGGAAATAATTATTTAGTTCATGTAGTGTTACAGTTCTAATCTCGGGTGTTGCTTTTGTTCTACATGTGAGTTATGTTGGTTTGTGCTTGGTTCGATCAACTATGTTGATGTTGGGTCTTACTGTGCCTAAATGATTTATCTTATCTAGATCATTATTTTTGGCCTAGATATAGACTAGAGGATAAGTTGGAATATTTTTTTGGGTCTCACCATGGTGTGTGAAGATCCGCTTTAGGTAATTTACATTGGAAGATATTTTTGGGCCCACTGATTGTTGAGTTTTGTTATTTATCTACATGTTTCATTTGGAACCAGCTTTGGAAGATGCATTAGGGTATGTGACTTCTCAAAATAAACTTAGAAGGATGTGTGGTGTTGTATTTTGGTCCCATATTTCTCTTGGAGTGGATCGCTTTGGATATTATTGGTCTAAATGGATTAGATTATGTAATTTTATGTACTTTGTTTTGGGCCAACTTAGTTGAGAGTTTTAATGAATATCTTTGTATTTAAAGATGATAAAAGATGTGTGTTGAAAGTACAAATAGATATGAGGTATTTTTTTTTGATGCAAAGTAGTTGTGAATTATATGCAAACAAATTTGATTGAAAAGGTGTGTGATAATCTGTTGAGAAGAGGCTTGGCAGTGTTTGGTAATAGAGTTTGAAGTCAGATATATTTACCATGATATTGGACACTTGACACAAAGATTCAAGGTCTATTTCATGATTAGGATATCATATTACTCTTGAGTTCATCTATTACTATTAGAAGACAACATGTCTCTCTTGGGAGCTCTTTGTATCTTTCCCTGAAGCAGTGAGTTTCAATGGTGCAAGTCTCTTGTATCTTGCCCTAAGGTTGTGTTCCTTAGCAAGTTCGAAGCAATGAGCTCCCTGTCTTGTGGCCTATTTATTGTAATAATTCATATCTATATTATGAGTGTAATTCTCACCATGTTTTTTTCCTTCTTAGGTTTTCCATGTAAATATGGTGTTCATTAGTTGGTTGAGTATTGTGATTTCATGATTTCATTAAAGTAATGTGTTAATTATTGTTTGAAGTTTAATAGATCATAAATAAAGTATTGTTAGAGATATGGATTGATTTACCCCCCCCTTCCTAGTCCTAATGTGAGTACACAAATTGGTATTAGAGCCTAGTCCTTTCTTAAGAAGCTTAACCGCTTAAGGGAGATTCAAAATGACACAAGATTGAATTTCAAAGAACCAAGGTTTGAAGGCACAAATTACTCCTACTAGAAAGACAGAATGAAATTTCACTTGGAATCTCTACCAAAGGGAATATGGGAAATTGTCAAGACTACCCCACAAAATGGTTCTCCATAGACTTCGAATGAGATAAAATATTTTGAGAATAATACAAAGGCTACGGTTGCTATTGTCAGTTGCTCAAGTGATGAAGTATTTGTTGGAGTAGTAGGATTGAAGACTATTAAAGAAATTTGGGACAAGCTGAGAAATGTATATGAAGGTGATCTAAATTCAAAGCAAGCTAAATTGACAAATCTAAAGCATAAATTTGAGAACTTCAGGATGCCTGTGTTGCAAATGTAAAGTTGATGATATGTTAGTATGTTTTGCATTGATGTCAATGTACTGATTTTGTGATTGGTTTGTGTTCCACATTTTTGATATATTGCAGATGTGTTCAAGATGTTTTGGTATGTCATTGGATATTGCCTTGAGATGTTATTCTTGGGTTTTGGTGGTTTGGAAATTGTGCTCTAGAAGTCTTTGCAGTGATCATGATGTTTTCTTACAGAGTTTACAGAGCTCCGCATTTCTAGTTCTATAGATGAGATTTCCGATTTATGTTATTCATGTATGTATCTTTGATATTTTAATTTGGAATGTGATGATGAGATACAGATTCATGGCTACTGATATGTTCATTTTGAGTATGGTTGACCTTGAATGATTCTATTTTTTCTCCGACATTTGTGGTGTATGTATAACAAGTTGATTTGATCGATGTTGTGCATTGTGGTGTGGTTCGCTTCTCATTCATTTCCACCATGGGAATGTTTAGTGTAGAAATATTTCAAATTGTGTTTTGGTGAATTGTTTATGGCTGACTTGGAGAGATTCTTAATTCAAGAGATCAATATAAATTGAGGATGATTATAATGAAAAATATATAGAAGCAAGTGGATTGAAAAGGAAGATCTATTTTCTGCAAATGTATGTGAGGTTGTGAAAAGTTGTGGTTGAGCAGCGAGATTGTGTGTGTTGTTGTTTTTTGGTACCAAAGGTAGTGAGCCAAAGGTTTCTTCCAGCATTGCAACATTGTGCTAGTTGTGCTTCAATGGTGGATTCTTTATTTTTCCTTCTTCTCCTTCCAAGAAGTGAGCCCACCTGTAGTGAGCATTCTAGCAGTTAGCCACCCTTTGTAAAAATCACCTTAACTAATGTCACCCTAACAGGTGTTTCATAATTAAGAATTAACATTCTTTATTTTTTTCTCTCCTTGGGTTTTCCACGTATATCTAGTGTTCTTGTGTATTATTTTGTGTATGTGTAGTGTTGTAAATTGTACACCCTTGCTAGGGTGGTACAATTTCACACTTAGGTTAGCACCCACCTTAGTGTGTCTTGCATCTTGCATTTTTAATTCCCCTTTAAGCATTTAATTAATAAATTTAATTAAATCTAAGGTCATGTTTCATCACTTTACACATTACAAAGTTGGGCCCTTTACCCTAAGCATGCCCCTTTTTATTTTATTCCTCCAGTGGATCATTTAATCATAAACCCTAATTATGTCTTATTTTGACCATTTAGGCCCGATTTTGCAAATCAAAAAATCTCAAATTAGTTGTAACTTTGGGATGTGCTCTAATATCATCATATTTAACGACCCTGAAAATTTGGTGAAAAGTTGGTCTGACCATGGCGGGAATGCACATGGTCCGTGACTTTTTCCCCAACATTTCAGGAGTACAATCCTATGATATAAT
This sequence comes from Cryptomeria japonica, assembly GCF_030272615.1. NCBI lineage: Eukaryota > Viridiplantae > Streptophyta > Pinopsida > Cupressales > Cupressaceae > Cryptomeria > Cryptomeria japonica. The sequence goes on from NC_081415.1 coordinate 426,539,533, forward strand.
AAAGCTTAACCCAAAAATATTAGTGAGAAATTCAAATCCTAGGTCAGCCTAAACATGAAATTAATATCTAGGGTTTCATACTTAAGAGCTCTCTTTCTTCATTTGAAGGGGTCTTCTTCTAAAAATCTAAGAGTAGGTTTTTGGAGCATAAAGAGCCTTCTTTGCAGTGAAAGAGTAGATCTTTGAAATCTTTGACAACATTCAACATTCATCCATCAAACATTCATGAAGCATCATTTTATCAATTTGGGGCTTTTGAAGATGTAGAAGAACAATAAGAGATCACCGACTAATGATTGGCTTGTACCTCTCCCTTGGGGTTGGGTATGGTTTCATGTTATTTTCATATCTTTGCATAAGCTTCATTTTGATTCATATTCATTCTTTAGATCACTTTGCATTGTGGACTTAGAGAATTTACTTTGTCAATTATAAGCAATTAGGGTTTACTCTTTAGGGTTGTTCTAGGTTGTTTACTTTCATTCTTAGGATCTTGCACACACACAAGGTTCTTGCACACACATTTTTAGTACATTATCGGCTATTCCTGGATGTGGAAATCACCAAATCGGGGGGTTTGACTAAGGAAAAACCCTATATATCCACCCCAAACCCTCTTTTTCATCTTCGGATACAGGTTTGGATCCGAGCGTCGCTAGAAGTTTTGAAATCGGAAGAGCACATAGGGATAGTATTGGGTTGTAGATATTGGAAGAAACCCCAAGGATAGGGGCATGGCACCTTGCTCTTTCCCAAGACAGTGGCATGGCACCATGGTCCTACCCTCTGTCAGCAAAACTTGGCAGAACAATACTTTGCAGATCTCAGAATCCTTCCTGTCAATTTCAACTCTAGAATTGCAGAATCAGGATAGTGGCATGGCACCCTAGTCCTAGACATTTCTACTTAGATTTCAGATAGAGGTGCACCTATGATTTTGTCTTCTAATCTATACTTTGCAGCAGTGTATCAGTTGTTCTTTGTTCTGCATTCTCGAATTAGGGTTTGCTTGCTTACTTGATTTCTAGGCTAGATTGCATTTTGCATCATTCCTCTCTATCATTTACATCAAAGGAATAGAAAACCTAAGAGGTAATCCATGAATCTCTCTTTCTTAGAAGAAGTAGCTAACATGTGTTACCTCACTAGGCTCTTTCGTATTCCATGAGTGTGTATGAGAGTGGGATTAGGGTTTCCATACTTAGTCTCACTTTTTCCCCTACACATCTTTGATGAACCCGACGTGAATCCAATTTCATTTGCATTGCATTCCATTGCATTGTTAGATCTAGATCTAGTTTATTTCATTTGCTTTCAAAACATTAAAAAAAAAAAATAGAAAAAGAGAAAAAGAAAAAAAGAGAGATAGGTTTCTTTTATTTTCCTTGCATTGTGTGTTTAAATTTCAGCAATTTTCATTTCAAAATGTCATATTTCTATTTTCAATATGTTCATGCTTTTGATGATGTATGCAATTTTTTTGATTATGAGTTTAGTAAGGATGAATTAGATGAAGTTGTAGATGAGTTTTTGAACCCTAAGCCTTCTAAAACCTCATTTTGCCAAATTTAATCAACCTTGTTACTATGCCATTTTGTGGTGATGAGAAAGATAAGTTGAATGATTCCTCTCATGGGTACATTCCTATCAACTCCTCCACTAGGTCTAGCAAAATAGTTGATTCCCATGATCCCCTTTATGATTTTATGTCTCCTTTTGAGTCCAAAGATAATCCTTTCAATCACTATGACCATGCTTTATTGGATGATGCCCTTGATAACTTTATGTCTTTGCCTAAACTTTCAAACAAGAATAATGCATCTAAAAGGTTAATCAATATGATAAATGTGAATGAACATAGAAAACCACTTTTTGTTGTCCAAGGTGCTTGTCCTTCTCCAACTTCACCTTCTCCTAATCAACCTCTTTTCACAGTTCAAGGTGGATATGGTCATGATTCCTTTAGCACTCCAAACAAACCTATCATTATGGTTCAAGGAAGGAATCCCACTAAGATTCCTTATAGCTATGCTATACAACTAACTAAGGAGAGTTATAATGCAGTTGTCCATACCTATAACATGAGAAATAATAGGAAACCTAACCCTCCTCTGGTTGTTCTGACTCATCTACCTGATCCTCAGCTCATTCTTCCTCAAGCACCTCATATTTCACAAACCCTTGGTAAGAAATATGATCTTGTTGAACAACTTAAAACTACTCCTGCCAAGATATCCCTTTGGGATTTACTTCAAAGTTCCTCGACTCATGATGGAATGCTACAAGATGCCTTGAAAACATTGAATATCCTATTTACAATGACATCCAATAATATGGCTTCTTTGATTCACTCGATTACATCACCTAAGGCTCAGATTATGTTTACACAAGATGAGCTGCCTTCTAATGAAATTCAACAATAATATGATCCCTTAATGATTATGGTTATCATAAATGATAGTGTGATAAGGTGAACATTAGTGGGTAATGGTTCTGGCCTTAATGTTTGTAGCATTAACCTATTGCATAAGATTAATGTTGATACATCTGTAATGAAGCCCGATTCTCTCACCATCTGTGGCTTCAATAATGTTACTAAATCTTCACTAGGTATCATCACCTTGCCTGTTAAGGTAGGTCTTGTTAATTTACCCACTCCTATCCATGTCATGTCTGGAGAGTTAACATATAACTTGTTTCTAGGGAGACCTTGGATTCATAGCATGCAAGTTGTTCTCTCTACATTGCATAGGCAAATCAAGTTTATTCACAACAACACAACTTACACCTTGTTAAGTGACACAAGATTTTAGGCTTGTTTACAAACATCAAGTTATGTATCCTCTTCAATCAATTCTTCCCCAACTATCTTAGATAATTCCTCTAAATCTTCTACTCTGATTAGTGTGACTAGTTCATCAAACCTATCTCCTATATCTAGATCAATCCCCAATACTTCCTCAAGTGGACCTAAGGTTCTTGAGGAAGAGTCTTCTCAGCCCAACTCTATGATTGAGAATAATTTCTCTCCTGAAAATATTCTTGCAAAAGATGATTGGGGATCCCTTGATTTCAATCCTACTTTCGTAGGGGAATACATAATTCCCCCGAGAGAACTTAAGGTCAAAAAGAAGAAATAAGAAGAAGAACCTAAAAATAAATCTACTTTGTCTGGGCCATTGAGTAATAACTTTGTGGTGGCTTCTCAGACTTCATCTCCCTTGATTTTTGGTCTAGAGGATTTTGATCCTTCACTTTTTAAAATCCTCCTTCTTCTTCAAAAATGACTAACCTGTATGGTCCTGGTTTTCATATCCTAGCTAGGTGTGGATATAATGAAAATGGATGTGGTGCTCAAGATCAAGGGATTAAGGTTCCCTTGGAAAACAAATTTCATGATATGAAATTTGGGCTTGGTTATGATCCTTTCAAGCGTACTAAAGCCTCTAAGAGACCATCTATTAGTGTTAATTCCATTTCTACTTCTCTTTCACTAAAATATCCAAAATATATTAACTATGACCCTTCTTGTGTCTTCACTTTGGATTTTTTTTCTACTGATGATTTCTTAGCTAAATTCTTGGGATCTTATGACAACCTTCCTCATTATCACCATAACCACAGTTTTCCCTATTGTCTAAATGCAAAAGCTTACTTTGGGAAAGAAAGAAATAACGATGAGATAGTTAAAGAATTTCCTCAATTGAAAGACACTCCTCAACAAAGCAATCTCCTAATAAATGACACCATTGGTATCAAGATGGATCCTTGTGTTGAAGATAAGATCATCAAGATCTGGAAATGTCTTGATGAAGAAGAGCAAAAATAATATGTTGAGTTGTTACATGAATTCCTTGAGATCTTTGCTTGGATATATTTTGACATATTTGGCGTAGATCCTAAGATTGTCACCCATAACATTGTCCTAATTCCTGATGCTAAACGTATGAAAAAAAAGATTCAAAAGATTCACTCTAAGGTGGCATTACTTGTTAAAGATGAGATTGAAAAATTGTTGGATGCTGGATTCATTCGTCTTATTGATTATTCCCCATGGATTTCAAACATTGTGGTTGTGGATAAAGTTGAAAACAAGATTAGGATGTGTACTGATTTTCGTGATTTGAACAAGGCCTCTTTAAAGGATGATTTTCCCCTCCCAAATATTGATATGAAAGTGGATTTGGTAGCAGGGCATGCTTCACTATCCTTGATGGATGGTTTCTCAAGATATAACTAAATCTTCATCAATCCCCAAGATCAATATAAAACTACATTTACCACTCCTTGGAGTACGTTTTGTTGGATTGTGATGCCTTTTGGATTGAAAAATGCAGGCGCAACCTATCAGCATGCTATGACTCTCATTTTCCATGACTATATCCATAAGACCTTAGAAGATTACATTGATGACATCCTAGCCAAATCTATTCTTCGTATAGATCATGTTAAGATCCTTCGTCAAATATTTGAGAGAATTCGTAAGTATAACATGCGTTTGAATCCCTGAAAATGTGTTTTTGGTGTGGATAGTGGCAAACTTTTAGGATTCATAGTTTCACATCATGGTGTTGAGGTGGATACAAAGAAGATAGATGCTATTGTTAACATGCCACCTCCTAAGAATGTCTCCCAACTAAAAAGTTTGGAAGGAAAGATCCAAGATATTCATAGGTTCATCTCTCAACTTGTGGATCATACCTTTCCCTTCACACAATTGCTTAAAAAGAATATCACTTTCCAATGGAATGAGGATTGTCGTCAAGCATTCGAAGACTTAAAAACTTATTTGGTCAATCCTTCCATTCTGCAACCTCCTGATCCTACTAAGCCTTTCCTTCTGTACACCATTGCTTCCCCTCAAGCTCTTACAACCTTATTCGCACAATGTGATAAGGATGGTAGAGAATGCTCAGCTTATTACATAAGCCACACTCTACTCGATTACGAAGTCTGATATTCTGCAATAGAAAGACAATGCCTTGACTTAGTATTTGCAACCCAAAAGTTGAGGAATTATCTCTTGAATGTTGAGATCACTGTTATCATTAGATTTGATCCTCTTAAACATCTTTTCTCCAAAACTGATCTTACCGGATGCTTAACTAGGTGGGTTATGATGCTGATCGAGTTTGACCTTAAATTTGTCTCACAAAAGGCAATAAAAGGTCAAGTGTTGACTACTCACTTAGTTGATGCTCCTTCACCCTTCTCCCTTCCTAATCTAGAGTTTTTTCCCGATGAATACATTCTTTCCATTGAGGTTGATGAGACTTGGGAATTGTACTTTGATGGATCTAAGTGTCATACAGGATTAGGGACAGGGGTGTTTTTAATCTCTCCTAAAAAGAAGCCTATTCTTTTATCATATCGTCTCAATTTCTTATGTACCAACAACATTGCTGAATATGAAGCTCTTATAGATGGAATTAAAGCAGCCTTGGCATTGAATGTGAAACATCTACATATTTATGGAGATTCTCAATTAATCATAAGACAAGTGATAGGAGTTTATCAAGCCAAGAAAGACAAATTATCACAATATAAAGATCTAGCTTTATCCTTGTTGCAAAAATTTGATTCTTATACCATGGAGCCCGTTCCTCGAAAAGATAATCAACATGTTGATGCGATGTCATGTGTTGCCTCTCTTGTGTGTCTAGAGGACCCATTGGTAGATCTTGAATTTACTATTCACAACCTCACTTCCCCAGCTATCGTTGATAATCCTAGTGATGTGGCATATTGTTGCATTATAGATTTTGATGAATGTTAATCACATATTGTGAGATATTTGAGTGATGGTACCTTTTGTGATTCTGTGAATAAGAATACTAGGGCTAGGGTTCACAAATTGGCTGCTAGATACATTATTCTTTCTAATGTTCTTTATAGGAGGGGTTATAATGGTCTTCTTCTTTAATGCTTAAACAAGGCTGAAGTCCCTATTTCTCTTTAAGAAGCGCATTCAAGTGCTTGTGGGGGGCATTTTGGGGGTAGGTCATTAGTTCAGAGATTACTCCGAATGGGATATTATTGGAAAACCATTGAAAAGGATTCCTTTGCATTTGTTAAATGATGTCATCTGTGTCAACAACATAGCAATTTGATCCATGCCCCTGCCTAAGAGATTCGATCAGAGGTAGCATCTTGGCCCTTTTCTACATGGGGTTTTGATCTTGTTGGTAAAATATCTCCTCCTTCATCTCAAGGACATACTTTCATCATAACTTCCACTTATTACTTTATGAAGTGGGTGGAATCCGTTCCTCTTCGATCCACTACCACTGAGGTAATTTGTCAATTCATTTTGGAAAACATCATTTCTAAATTTGGGATACCTTCCGCCTTAGTTTCAGATAATGGAACGTCATTCAAACATAAGGATGTGAAGAAGTTTCTCGAGAAATATTATATTCAACATAAATTTTCTACACCTTATTATCCTCAATCAAATGGTCAAGCTAAGTCTTCTAACAGGACAATTGAATAAATTCTTTGAAAGACTGTAAACAAACATGGTAAGGATTTTCACACTCAATTAACCTATTCTCTGTGGGCCTATCGCACAAGTGTACGTGTTGCTACGAGTTGTACTCCTTATAGTCTTGTTTATGGTGTTGATGCCATTATGCCTTTGGAGTTAGAAATTCCTTCTTTGAGAGTTTCTCTTAGGGGTATAGTGGATGATGATTCCTAGAGAGAAAATACTTCAACAACTTGAGATGCTCGATAAATGCCGTATAAATGCCCTCGAGCATATTCAAGCATATCATAGAACTTTGCAATGAAGCTACAATAATAAGGTTATTCAATGTTCCTTCTTGGTAGGGAATTTAGTCATTTATGAAAATCAATGCAACGTGAATGCCTTACCTAAGGAGAAAGGAAAGTTCAGTCCTAATTGGCTTGGACCATACATTGTTGTCGAGGTCTATGGATCAAGTGCTTACAGGATAACATACATGGAAGGTATGGCTCTCAAGGAGCCCATAAATGCTATGCACCTTCAAAGATACTATGCCTAGTCTCTCTCTCTCTCTCTCTCTCTCTCTCTCTCTCTCTCTCTCTCTCTCTCTCTCTCTCTCTCTCTCTCTCTCTCTCTCTCTCTCTCTTTCTAGTCTTCTTTATGTTCTCTCTCTATGTCTTTTTCTTCAAAAATTGGGTAATATGTTAGCATGTCTTCATTAAATAATGTAAGATGGAATGATGTTATATTGTTTGGTCTACATTACTTCATTCTTGACAAGCATGTTTCATTACTGTATTATTTGTCTTGGATTATTTTTATGTAAATTGTAATAGATTTACATTTCATATGTGCTAGCATTTTATACATTTTCTTAAGTGTTAAGTAGAATTATATCATGTTGTGTTTAATTAGAGTTAATTAAATCACATTAGTATTATAGTGCTCATGATTAATACATTCTTATTTTACATCATCAAAGTAGCATTTGATTAAATACTTAGTTATTTAATAAAATCACACATGTATCAATTTTATCATGAAGCATTGAGAAATATATCACATGAAAATTAAATTAGACATACATGTTCATTACTCAATGTGTTACTTCTAATCTAAACAATTCATATATTGTTTAAGAATTAAAAATAACATAATCATGAGTGTCATCATATATACATCGATACATCAAAATCATCTCATATCCCTAGGACTAGTAGTTGGAGGATGGTGGCTAGATGCCCCCTCCTGATCTGGTTGTGGGAGTGGCCCCATAGGGTTGTATCATGATACAAACCGCGAGGAGCTCATGCGATCCCTCTCCATCATGATCCCTCGATATGTGGTTGCCTTTGTCTGTGATGCCGGTAGGTCACACTCTGTCTATCATAATCTCTCTCATAGGACCTCCACCTCCATCTGAATAGGGGAGAAAAGTTCCTTGTGTCATCTTGCATTCCTTTGGGATTTGTGCACTATCTATAAGGAACTCAAAATGTCCACATTCACAATATGGTCTGTCACTACATTCTGAATCAGAGAATGCCACTCCTAGATGGTAGCTGCAAGATAGAGAAATTTTTCATCAATAACATTCTATATCATCAAATCTGAAACATGTAAGATACATATGTTAATCAACAACATGGCACCTTACCTGGATCTCCCTCCTACCAGTAGGGATCATGGAAAGTGACCACCTGAGACAGGGAACCACTAGGCTCTCCACGCTCGTACTGTCCCTATACAATCAGTGTAGGCCAATGGGGATCAAGATCAAGACCCCCTTATGGGGTCCCTCTCCGCCTGCAGTGGGAAACTCGGTGGATCTAGGGCTCTGGTATCCTCCTTGGAGTGATGAGGAACTGTACTTGACTCATCCTCCTCATCCTCCTCCTTGTCCTCCTCCTCCTCATCCTCCTCCTCCTCCTCCTCATCGTCTCCATCCTAATCTCCCTCTCCAGTATTAGGATTCCCTCCATATTTTCTTGCCTCTTGCTCCTCTGTGTTGTCAGCTTGATCATCTGAGTCCTCCTCGAATGCATTGGATCCCTCTCTATCATCTGACTGTCTCCATGGTCCGGGGTTCCCTCTAGGGAATTCTACTAGGAAAATGGCTCCACGGTATATTCTCCCCCACCATGTGATGTACCATTGGTGCACGCTTGAATCATCTCTATAATCTGTCGCTATGTCTTGATCTGACCCGTCTGAGTCTATGATGTCGATCTCATCACTAGTAGGCCTAGCAATGGCTCCTAGCCTCGACATCATGCGTGAGTGTTAGATATATATGGGCACATCAGTAGGAACACACTACTCAAACCCAAACTGTCGCCGAACTCAGTTGAAGTAGAAGGGAATGACTATGTGGCTATACTATCCCTCTAGTAGACGGCTCCTCTACATGTTGAACATCTACCTGCGTATCCCTGCCCACATGGACATCCTGAGATAGGGTCTCCATATGATCCCGCCCACTGTCAGTCTATCCAAGCTCAATCTCCAATACAGGAGATCATCGAATCGCCACTCATAGGTAAGAGGATAAGCATATACCCTAGGCTGCTTTGGGACTTGTTGACGACTGTTTTGACACACTCACCAACAGTTAGGTAGCCAATATGAACACTCACCACCTCTCCTAAAAAGTAATAAGTTCTGGGGAACTAATCACTCCAAGGTCTCTATAGTCAGGTCTTGACGATGATGGGCAGCCCAATGGTTGATGTGGTTGTACCTGTTAAGGGGCATGTTGGTTAAAACTAAATCCCATTGATTGTTAATAACTTAGTTTCCTCTTTTTTTTGTATTTTTATGGTTTTAAGATTCTTCTGGAAAATAAAATTTAGAAAAGATAAGGAAACAAGAAAACAACAATGAAACCAATTCAATAAAAACTTAACAAACCACTCAATTAGTTCCCCGCGATCCAAAATTATCAAATATTACCCAAATTAGCATTCAACAACGGACCTCTAGTAAACCTACAAAGTCAGCAACTTCACAAACTCATGGAAAGAATATCACCAAAATATTGTCTAGCTCAATAATTGTCATTCACCACTTATGTGCCCAATATGATTCATAAAGCAATAAACGGAAGATAAGAACACATTGCTAAATCCAAATAATAGACATTACTAGATCATAGAGAACAACTTCGTAGAATATATGCATAGATCAGGCAATCTACAAGCTGCTTCTTGTATTAATTTTAAAGAACGTGTTACAAAAATAACTGAAGCTCACAACAATCTGCAAAATAATCTAAAATTTCTAAGTGGGCCTCAAATCATCAATTTGTGGACCCTTGCAAATGAATCAAACTTCTCAATTTATAGAGTTTTCTACCCTACTTTCTAGGAAATAAACCTAATCTAAATTAAGAGCTTAAAACTAGGAGTCGCAGTTAACTTGCAAGTTTATGCCTCTAGACTCCAGTTAACTACTATGAAACAGAGGTTATGTGAGCACTACAAAGAGCATGTTGTATGAGCCAGGCTTTCGTAGTCATGTAGAATTTTGTTCGAAACTGGAACATGAGTTGGAGCTGCCATCAGAGTGCTAGTGGAGAAGTCCTACAAAATCTGTTCCCATAAATCCTTCTAACTTTATTAATTGTAGGTTCATTTTCTACTTCTTTTTATAATATTTATAATTATTAATAATACATGCAACTTCTTCAACAGGAGGATCAACAACATGCTTGATTCTAAATTTATACTTTTTCAAAATTTCCTCCGGCTTCTCTCTTTTCTTCTCCAATTCCCCTATTGTTTCTATTGCATATTGACATTGTGTAATTAAGTAAGTATATTTGTCCATTAGTGTGACATCAAATTGAGCTGGGGGTCCCAAATGTTGGGCCTCATATGCATCCCACTGACTCAATACTTGCTCTTCCTCCATAACCCCTGTATCAGTTATCCCTAATCCAAAAAATCCGAGTAAATGCTTTACAAAATCCTCATATTTCAAAACTACCTCGAGGAGAGGAACTCAGATGTCTGCCACATCCTTCACATATTGCTGAAGCATCTCGATCTTCAGTTCTAAAATGTGTATGTAGGATTGCAAGTTCTTAGAACTATCACCACCCAAGAGGTCTTCCTCTATTATTACCTCCTCTCCTAAGTGAAAAAATTTACTTAATATCCGGAACTGTTTGCTAAACATCTTGAGCTTTTTCTCCCATTGTTGAGAAGAAGGAGCTAATGTTCCTCCCACCCGTACCACCTCCTTATACTCTTTTATAGTATTTTGCAAAAACAATCTATTTTCAAGGCATTTATTTGGGCTCATGAATTTTTTGTAGCAGGTACCTGTCTTACCTCATTTAATGCTTTTACCTCTCCCTCTGGGAGTGATGAGGTTGACGATAAATTATCATTCCTACAAGTATCTAATGGCTTTCCCATCTCTATCAACAACTATTTGTATTGCTCCAGCTGTGCCTTTACCTTAGCATGAGAGGTATGTTCTTTCTCTATTCATCCCTTGATGACACTGGTGGCTAGTTCCAAAGTATCCAACTCTCCCCACTTTGTTTGCTTGCCCAATTTTACTTGGGATACTTGATATTTTGGGGAGGTTTGACCCTATGTGTGAAGTGCAATTACCACATCTGCAACCACTTCACTGGAACTTGTTCTCGACAAATGATGTACAACCTCAGGTTTCTTGACCTTTCTTGGTTCCTCCATGATTGCTTGTTGTAGTGTAACCTTAGGCAACACTTCTTTTCTCTTCTTCTTCTCGAAAGTGAATTTGAGCCACTATGGTAAATCTTTATCCTTGTCACCTTGATGTGACACTATGTCAGGAGTTACAATATGGACCTCTACTTGTTCTTCTACTTCATCCTTCTCTTCTACTTCCTCTATTTATTTAGGATCTTGAGGCAAAGCAACTTGGCGGGCCAGATTAGTTTAGAGAGCAATGTTAATATTAAGCTGTTGTTGCTTATGCAACTCTCCCATCTTATCACTGACCTCTTCTCTAAATGTCCTCCCCTCCTTACTTGTTTCTATCATACCTTGCCTAACTGCTATATCCTTAAGGAAGTCTTCTTGGTCTTGAGGGGTTAAGACTAATCTTTCATTCAGCAAATCTTCTGCCTCACTTCGTTCTTTCATCCCTCCAAGCGACTGTTGTTCCCTAGGTTGTTCCTCTTCCTGGTTAGAGTTCGATTCAATATTTTTGATAATTACATTATCGGTGGTAGGCCTCAATGCCTATGTCCTGGGCAACACTATGGTTGTATCAATTGGTGGTGGCATAAAGTCATTGGTAACTGGAACTTGTGTTGCAGCTATTGGAGGAGGCTGCGTGGACACATCTTCACCCGTTTTTGTTTCTTCTTCTTCTTCTTCCCGAGCACCTTCCCCTATATTTTGTCCTATAGCTATATTTGGTGGAAGAACTTTTGCTAGAGGTACCACACTTAGCCCATCTGTTACTCCAAGGTCTGTAGCCTTCTTCAATAACTCATATTTTCTCATTTGCACATGAAGCTTTGCCATTAAGTCATCAATGCTATCTTCAGGCCCAACTGCTTTATCTGGGTCAGTGGATGTATTTTTCCTTGAGCTCGACCTTGTCTTGCAAGCATATTCCTTATAACCCCTTGATTGGGGAACCCCTAAGGTGGACTCTTTCTGCTTCCCCTTTGAAGCACTTAGCCTAACCCTTAAACTGAGCTACTGTTTGGTCCTATTAATGACCACTTGGGAGACTTTGTCTATATTAAGATCTTCATGTGTGGACCACCTTATAGGGGAGACAGTCTTTTTTATCAATTTCTTGCTCTTTGTATGCAACGTCCAACAAATCTCCATCATCCCTCAAGTCTTTAGGGAGATTAGTCTCTATTTCAAAATCCCTAATCTGGGGTACAAATAGTCTATTATATTTTTTCTCCCTTACCTCAAAAATGTCTTGGAGGTTTTCTCAAAAATCCTCTAGTCTAGGATTGTGCCCCTCATATGCCTCAGACATAGCTAATTTGATTTTCCCATAGGGATCATAATACTCCCTAGCATAATGAAATTCCTTTAAGTTCAAATCTTGGAGCTCCTGCTCCACCATCTTTGCCACCTGTATCTTTGAATAAGAAAAGTACCCAATAGAAACTGAAAAGCAATCCCTGCTTTATGTTTTGACGATAGGAGGGATTGAAAGCCAAGAAGTTGTCTGACATATTCTAGCAAAATGATGTGATCATTACAATACCTTGGCAGCAACATCGGGTTCCCTATAAACCCACTGACCCTTATGTAAGTGGAGCGTCGGTTTTAAATGAGCCAACATGCCCATTCCTAAATGATGGCCATGGCTTCAGGGCTTATTCTATATCCTGTATCTCCATTTTATTTTAATAGTTACAGGAAAGAGGAAGGCATCATTGATTCTTTTAAAGTGTGCCTTTGCATTAGTGAGGGGGAGTTGGGAATAATATTCCCAAACCTTAGTTTGGCCTTCTTCATCCCCAAGTTGACCTTCCACCTGTAAGCCTAGAAACTTACCTGCTCGAACAGCCACCTAGATGACATAAGAGGGGAAAAAGAACTTCTTTGTCTAGTGGACCTCCTTCATCTGTCTACATATGTTATCTGAAAGGATCTGAGCCCAATCAAAATATTGTTTCCCTATGAGGATGATAGTCATGAATTAGAACATCTAGGGATGAAAGTGCTTATAGTCAGGCTTTCCAAAGGCCCTGCTCAACATGATGATTAAATCCCTCTGCGGGTCTTTGAAATCTTCCCTCAATATATCAGTGGCCTTTAAGCCTATTTTCCTCTCTTCTTTTAGCCAATTTTCATTCACGTGCCTCTTGTTTGAGGTCACATTACTGTTCCATACTCCTAGGGCTTCTTCTTCAGTGGAAAGGAATATTTCATCTCTTGTGGGGATCCCAAACACAAATCCTAGCATGTCTGGAGATAAATCAATCATTGTCTTGCCCTGTGCATATATGCATCTCCTGGTATCGGGATCATAAAACTGAGTGATTGTCATGATAAATGTAGGAGCTTTTACCGAGTGTGGGAAGATAGTAGCCTCCACTAGGCCTGATCTTTTGACTCTTCTCAATGGGGCCTCTAGCCTTGGCCTCTCTAATTGCATCCTGATATCCTCAATTTCAGTGTGCCCTACCTCAGTGTTCGTAACCCATTTGATCTGATCATCCAATTTTGAGATGTAAAATTTCCCTTGGTACTGGTACTTCATTGTTACAGGAAGTTTGTCTATGTCTTTGCCTCTCTTGCTGGAAGTTGAGTCCATCTAATCACTTCAATCTGCAAGAAGGAAACAAGCATTAATCCCTTGTATAAAAACATTAAAAACTTCATCCGCCTTGGGACTCTAGGGTTCCGGGGTAGATAACTCCCTTTTAGACAAATGACCTCATAATTTTGGGGTTCCGAGGTAGCTAGGCTTTAAAACAAAAAGTCTGAAACTCCAGAGTTCCTGGGTTCTAGGATGGGTACAGTGGATGAAGTCTGGAATTCCGGGCTTGATATATTGCAAAAGGGTCCGAAACTCTGGGGGTTCCAAGGTATATCCATAGGATACCAAAAAGACATTCTGGAACTCCAGGGATCTGAGATTTAAACATAGTGGGCTCAAAAGGGACGAACCTCAGAACTTGGGGTTCCAAGGTCCATGCCATTACTCTTTAAAAAGCCAATCCATAACTCTGGGGTTCTGGGGTTCTAGGGTCAACATGCACAAGGAACAAGCCGACCTTGGGACTCCTGGGTTCTGTGGTTTTGGGGTTGATAAGAAGAAAAACGTAACCCAGAACTCCGGGGGTCTCAAGTTCTGGGGTGAAAAACCAGGGCACACGGGAAACTAAAAACAAGACAAAAATGACAAAGGAAAACAAGAAAATTCACAAAACAAGAAGATCTAAACTAGAAAAAAACAAGAAAGGCAAGAAAAATCACCAACCTAGTGAGAAAATTGCCCAAGATCATAGAATGAACTCAGAAGGATGAAGGCATGAAGTCAGGAGGTCAAAGGCAAGAGCTTTGGAAAGTTGAATGCACAAATGAGATTTGAAAAGTTCATTCTTCCTATTTCTAGCCCCTCGAACCTCATTCGTAGAAACACCTTAAACAAGACCTCAGGACTCCAGGGTTTCGGAGTTCCAGGATCGAAGCAAAACAAAGAACAAAAAACTCACCTTGGAACTCTGGGGTTCTGGTGTGCACAAAACCTGAAAGCAAACCAATGACCTTGGGACAGTGGGGGTCTGAGGTTTCGAGGTGAACAAAACGAAACATACCTCGGGACTCCAGAGTTTCGAGGGAAACAAAATGACATGCGAAGAACTCAATATTTCAAGACTTTGAAGTCCTGAAGCTTCAATGAAAAGGAAAAAGACAAGGCACAACCTCAGAACTTCAGGGATCCAGGGTTCTGGGGTTCTGAGGTGGACAATGCAAAAAACAAAAAGAAAGAGACCTCAGGACTTTGGGGTTTCGAAGTACCGAGGTAAAAGGAACAAAACATAAAACAAAGCAATAGAAAGAAAAAGAGGGACCCATATTTTCAACACAAGGAAACTAATGGGGGTTAGGTATACAGGGCATAACAGGACTAGCTCTATGGGGCCTCCACCAGGCCTAGTGCAGGTAATATGCTCAAACATCCACATCTGTAGTAGCCTACATGTCATTAGGTTGCATCCCTATTTGAACACATACTCCCCAAGGTCATGATAGAGATGCACATGCATGCTCTAACCCCAAGAATATACTCTCCTATGTCTCTCCATAGATCATATGGCATAGATGAGTCTTTCATGCATATGTGTGTCGTGCCCATTAGGGAACATAACTAATGCAAGGGTAACAATCATGATTCATCTCACCAATGGAACCTCACCAGTAGGGTGTAGGAGCCAGCTCACCATAATGCGACCCATCATCTCACTACATATCACTCTCCCCACATAATATACCTTCTCTCTCCTATAATCCTCCTCTGTCCGGTTGGATCGGTATCTAACGGTCTCTCCTCTAATGGGAAGGAACATAATACAATATACATCCTCAAGGGTGACCGTCATCTCCCCCATAGGTAGAAAGAATGTCGAGGTGTCTGCATCCCACCTCTCCATCAGCGTCATCAACATCACAGAATGGAATCAGATGGCCGACATGTTCATCGCATCCCATAGGCCCACTACATGTAGCAAATCCCTCTCTCCTACTATCAACCTCGGGATCTGCTCCTGAAGGCTCCAAAAGGTAAGACCGACGGTATGCTCATGGATGTATGGTAGCGCCTACGAAATGAAATGTAATCTATCATCAGTAATCAATAAATCATCTATCATCATCTAATCAATATAATCATTCTACCAGTTCTAGCATTCATCACCTGATCCTGTGTTGCCATTGGTTGCCTCGAATAGGGACCAGGGTGCCTTGAGTGGACTAGGGCACCCTACTTGGACCATGGTGCCCAGAGGGGACAATGGCATCCCCTTGGGACCATGGCACCCTAGGACCCCTAGGTGTCCAAAGGGAGGGCCTCGACCCAGACTAGGTGATGACATCATCATTCCTAAAAACTATGAAAACATGAGAAAGTCAAATATAGTCAACAAAAGCTCAACTCACCTCATCGAGCAGTCGATCGGTGAGTACGGGCTAGCGCAAGATCTCCATCCACATAGGTCACTCATGTCGGCATCAAGGCATGATGGCTTGTATGTGGGCTCCTCTATAGTTAATAGTGCCAAAAAGTTAGAAAGTAACAAATGAAGGTGTCACTTTTATATTTATGTGTTATGCACTTTTTGACTTTATGTTTTTAAGTTAAAACCCTAATTTATACACTTTTTTCTTCAATCTATTATATCTTGAGCTAGGAAACTTTGGTTCTCACACCGTTGGTAGTGTTGGAATCATGAGTTCACCCTCTCACTTCGCATTAGTTCCATATCATGCTTGGATGAACAATCAAGCCTTGTTATGAACTTCCTTCATCAAAATCTTTATGACAATTTGTTGTGGAAAACATGATACCCTGTTTCACCTCACTAATAAGCAAGTCAAAATAGGGAGGGCATATAGCTACCCACGAATTTAATCACCTTCATTAGTAAGAATTAGGTGATTTTGTGATCTAACATGTGGTTTTGTAGGGTGTGGTTCCTAACTGTGTACTACAAATATCGCTGGGGGCTTCGTTCAACAACCTATGGATATATCCTTTTTCAAATGATGTTTACTTTTATGTACTTTATCTTGCATATGCACATAGTGTCATATGACCGCCAAAGTGGGGGATAAATGTTGTATCATAAATTGTACACCCTTGCTAGCGTGGTACAATTTCACACTTGGGTTAGCACTCGCCTTAGTGTGTCTTGCATCTTGCATTTCTAATTCCCCTTTAAGAATTTAATTAATTAATTTAATTAGATCTAAAGTCATGTTTCATCATTTACACATTACAAAGTTGGGCCCTTTACCCTAAGCGTGCCCCTTTTCATTTTATTCTTTCAATGGATCATTTAATCATAAACTAATTATGTCTTATTTTAACTGTTTAGGCCCGATTTCACATATCAAAACATCTTGAAATCAACTGTAACTTTGGGATGCACTCTAATATCATCATATCTAACGGACCTGAAAAATTGGTGAAAAGTTGGTCAGATCATGGCGGGAATGCACATGGTCCATGACTTTTTCCATGAAATTTCAGGAGCACAATCCTATGATATAATAAATCTTAACCCCAAAATATCAGCGGAAAATTCAAATCCTAGGTCAGCCTAAACATGAAATTAAGATTTTAGGGTTTCATACTTAAGAGCTCCCTTTCTTCATTTGAAGGGGTATTCTTCTAAGAATCTAAGAGCAGAATTTTGGAGCATAAAGAGCCTTCTTTGTAGTGAAAGAGTACATCTTTGAGGTCTTCAACAACATTCAACATTCATCCATCAAACATTCATGAAGCATCATTTTATCAATTGGGGGCTTTTGAAGATGTAGAAGAACAATAGGAGATCACCGACTCAAGATTGGCTTGTACCTCTCCCTTGGGGTTGGGTATGGTTTCATGTTGTTTTTATATCTTTGCATAAGCTTCATTTTGATTCATATTCATGCTTTAGATCACTTTACATTGTGGATTTAGAGCATTTACTTTGTCAATTATAAGCAATTAGGGTTTACTCTTTAGGGTTGGTCTAGGTTGTTTACTTTCATTCTTAGGATCTTGCACACACATTTTCAGTACATTATTGGCTATTCATGGAGGTGGAAATCACCAACATGGGGTTTTGACTAAGGCAAAACCCTATATATCCACCCCAAACCCTCTTTTTCAACTTCAGATACAGGTTCGGATCCAAGCATCGCTGGAAGTTTTGAGACCGAAAGAGCACACAGGGATAGTTCCGGGTTGTAGATCTTGGTAGAAACCCCAAGGATAGGGGCATGGTACCCTGGTCCTTCCCAAGACAGTGGCGTGGCACCATGGTCCTATCTTCTATCAGCAGGACTTGGCAGAACAGTACTTTACAAATCTTAGAATCCTTCCTGTCAGTTTCAGCTCCAAAATTGCAGAATCAGGACAGTGGCATGGTACCTTGGTCTCAGACATTTCTACTCGGATTTCAGACTCAGGAGCACCTCTGATTTTTTCTTTTGATCTGTACTTTGTAAAAGTTTATTAGTTGTTCTTTGATTTGCATTCTCAGATTAGGGTTTGCTTGCTTACTTGCTTTCTAGGCTAGATTGCATTTTGCATCATTCCTCTCTCTCATTTACAACAAAGGAATGGAAAACCTAAGAGGTAATCCACAACTATCTTTCTCATAAGAAGTATTCAACATGCGTTACCTCCCTGGGCTCTTTCATATTCCATGAGTGTGTATGAGAGTGGGATTAGGGTTTCCATACTTAGTCTCACTTTTTCCCCTATACAGTATGCTCTTTCATTCTTATATCTGTTTATGGTTAAGTTATCAAAAAATTTTTACTAGATCTATTTATGTGTATTAAGTAAAACATAGTAATTGTTACAATTGATTCACCCCCTCTTAGTTTTCTGAGATATTCAATAGTCTGATGATGATGTCATTGAAGGCTATCTACATAGGGTAAATGAAGTTGAAAATGCTATCAAAGGTGCTGGTGTAAAAATAGAAGAAAGCGATGTGAGAAAAGTATTGTTGACACTACCTAAACCTTACAAGCCAAAGAGGTTTGTTATTGAAGAAATCCATGATCTGGATAACTACACACTGGACCAACTTCTTAGTTCACTATCTTATTTTGAGATTTCTAGTATGGATGATATCAAAAAGGAAAGGAGAGAAGCGACATTCAATGTTTCAAAAAGACATGAAGATGAAGCAGAAGCAAGAGAAGAGATAGATGAGCTTGAAGAAAACTTTGTGAGAAGACTAAAAAAGGAACTGGGAAGTACAAAGTTATGTTACCTTTGAAATGCTTTAATTGTGGTAGAAAAGGTCATTATGCTTCTAGATGTATGTAGAAAGAACACTATAAAAGACTTAATGATGACGAAACAAAGGGTAGATACAAAAGAAGTGATAAAAATAAGAAGAAAAATGACATAGATAAAGGAATAAGATGCTTTTGTTTAGTAGAGTCACATATATCTAAAGATGAAGATGGTGATGATTCAAATAAAGAATTATTTTTATTGGAAATAAAGGAGAAAGATAAGGGAAGGTCCGGAAGACTAGAAGATATGAAGTATAGTGAAAACCTTGTAGAATAAAAGGCAACTTTGTGTGTTAAAGTTAAACCAAAAGCTTGTATCATTGGATCTGGTTTCTCAAACCATATGACAGGTGATGAAGGGAAGTTCATTAACCTTTAGAAGTATAATGGTGGATCCATAAAATTTACAAGAGAGGAAGTTGCACCTATTTGTGGAAAATTAAGCATTACAATTTATGGTAAACATAATACTGATGATGTTTACTATTTCAAAGGTTTGAGACATAATTTGGTGAGTGTAAGTCAGATGTGTAATAAAGATTATGAGGTCACATTTAAAGAATCTAGATGTGTGATTAGAAAAACAAGTTTTGAAAGATTAGTTGTAGAAGGTGTTAGAGCAAATGGAAATGTCTACTATATGAAAGACATGAGTGGAAGTAGCTATTTGCTAGCACAAAATAGTGAATGTTGGCTATGGCATAAAAGGATGGGACATGTCAATGTTGAAAATATGGTAAATATTAATACTACTGAAGCTGTGAGAGACCTACCAAGGACCATCAAACCTACTAATAATGTATGTAGGGAATGTTAACTAGGAAAACAAATGAAAATGAGATTCATGAATAAAGAATATTCTACTTCAAAACCTTTGGAGCTAGTTCACATAGACCTTTATAGAACCACTAGGATAAGAGGACTCAATGGAGAAAGGTACTTTATGTTGCTTATTGATGATTACTATAGGATAACATGGGTTGCATTCTTGAAAGAAAAATTTGAGGCTTTTGAAATGTTTAAAGTTTTCAAAACAATATTTGAGAATCAAGTAGATGCTAGGATCAAATGTTTGAGATCTGATAGAGGAGGAGAGTTTACTTCAAGAGAGTTTGACAAATTTTGTGAGGAACATGACATTAGAAGATATTTTTATTCTCCAAGAACCCCATAACAAAATGGAGTTGTAGAAAGAAAGAATAGGACTGCTATTGAGATGGCCAAAACAATATTTAAAGATGCTAACCTAACTAATGTATACTGGAAAGAATTTGTGCATACTTTTGTTTACATTTTTAATACGGTACATGTGAGAGTAAATCATATTAAGACACCTTATGAGCTTCGGAATGATAAACCACCCACTATGAAGTATTTTAGAATCTTTGGAAGCAAGTGCTATATCAAGAGAGATGAATAAGGCCTAGGAAAATTTGATGCTAGAGTAGGCGAATGTATATTTTTGGGATATGATACAAATAGAAAATCCTACCAATTTTTCAACAAAAGTAAGAACAAGATAGTAGAAAGCACAAATGTAAAAGTGTGTGAAGAATGAAATCAAACTGCTCCAGAACTTGATTTTGAGATTGAAATATGTCATTTTGGTTGTTACTAAAGAGAAAGATGATTTGTAAGTAAAAAACAAATAAGAGAAAACACTAAAGAAGAAAAACCTAAGAAAGTACCTAAGACACCAGCTAAATATGAGCAAAAAAACAATTCAGAAGATTAGATCATTGGAGACAAAAACAAACATGTTCAAACTAAAAGGAAAGTTGTAGGGGTCAATGAGCAGGAAAATTATTGTTTCCTACCTTAAGTGGAACCAAAGTGAAGCAGTCACTGACGGGGAGGGACCTTAAAGAGATCACTCCAACCGGTTAGCAAGAGTTAACACAATAGAAACACACGGCTATGATGGAAGCAAATGTAGAATATATTGTTTTATTGCATGAAAAGTCAGTTACATCCAACCAAAAACAACTGGGTTACAACATACCAGCACACAGGCCTAGTAGAATAGGTCTCATAGGGACCTTGAATCAAATGATCTATCTTCTAAGAACTATCTATCTCATACTCCATTATCTCTGAATTGATTCCCAATGCAAAGCATGATTACAAATATATATATATATATATATATATATATATATATATATATATATATATATATTGATCCAAAGGATCAGGTCGACCAAAAAGGATCAAAATCCTAACGTGTAGAAATGAATGAGATCGGCCTCCGAAAAATCCCAAAGGATGAAACGTAGAAGGTCGGCACACGTCAAGAAACATCGAGATCGACATCCAAGGCTCCATGAGCATCAGAATGTGTTCCGGTAGATCACTAGAATAGGTCTCAGGCAACTGGTAACCAAAAACTGTTAAGGAAAAGCCAGTAGCAATATCTTGCTGGAGAGTGATCCAAATGAGATGCGGTTAGAAAGAAAGCTGGGTGATCAGGTCTTCAAGAAGAATCCAACTCCATAGGAAGTTGGTGTGCCAAAATTGGGACACATAGAAAGGAAAACTGAAATTGCAAACAGGAAAGAAATGTTTTTGGTTGATGCAAGATTGCTATGAACTAAGGATGCTCCCGCATCACAAAGTCTTATGGAGAAGAAAGTGTTGGAATTGAAGGAATCCAAGAATGCTGAGAGGGAGGGGGGGTGAATCAGTGTTCTTCTGGTAATATAAGATTTTAACTTATTATAACATACACATATAAAATAGTAAATGAAGAAACAAATAACATGAAGTAAATAAACCAGCCACATGAATGAACACCATAACACAATGAATTTTATACGTGGAAAACCTCAAAGAGGAAAAACCACGGTGGGATTTGTGACCCACAATATCAATTCACTGGCCATATGAAAGATATTACATAGTATGGGGGCCTGCACATGCAGGAAGGCACACTGCCTAGAGCACACTGTTCAACACAAAAGAGTCTCATTGACTACAAGCTTCTGCTGAGATAAAAAAGTTATGGCGAACTCACAAAATGCATCTAAAATGCCCAAAAGAGTTCTGGTTAAAGCTCTATTATGTACTGGTTCATAAACCCTAAACCCTTTTACTAGTATCTCATTTCCTCTAAGAATGCTTTAAAAACCATCTACTGATCATTACATGATATTACTTTTGCATACAAATGATCTACATACATATCCTTCGCATCACACTATTCTACTTCCTTGTCCTATTTCAAAATAAACTGACCTATATACCCTTTACAAACAATATGTCTTATGTCGGCTTACAATACATTACAAAAGATATTTAATGTCAGCCCTATACAATAATTACAAAATGATTTTACAAATAAATCTTTTCGGATCCCAAAATGATGTTGGCTTCACTAAAGTGCTAGATACCGGTGTCGGTTATGACCCTAATTACTCAATGCCGGTATCTATTAGTGTATACCTCCAATGTCAATATCTGCTGGTGTATGCCTTCTATAGAATCTTGTTGCCATCAATGACAACATATGAATCCAATGAATGTCAATTGCCAACATAAAGAAAGGATGAAAGTTGGATAAAGGAAATAGAAGAGGAACTGAATCAGATATAGAAGAATCAAACATGGGAACTGGTACCTAGGCCAATAGACAAAAATGTGATAGGAACTAAGTGGGTGTTCTAGAATAAGGTAACTGAAGATGGACAAGTCACAAGGAATAAGACAAGACTAGTATGTAAAGGATACTCACAAGTAGAAGGTGTCGTGCTCTGTGAAGTGTACCTGTACCTGCAAACACAATGCACTCAATAAATCATTAGAAGCATGGTTAGAAGATTTAAATCAATGAAATGTAAAACCATAGCTAATCGACTTATTGCCTCCTAGTAAATGCGAGTATGAAAAATAATCTCAAATCTAATTATGCATATTCCAGTGACTTGACTACACTTAGATGGAGGATTTGAATCCTGAAAATGCATGATCTAGCAAGAATAGCATGATTAAGCTACATGAATGATTGATCTAGCATGATTAAGCTAAGATTAAAGCTAAAATTGAACATGATAACATTGCTAAGATGATAAACTATAAGCTAGATGCCTATAGTAACAATGTATAAGATGAGAATGAGATGAGATGCAATCATGATATGAAAATTAGGATATGAAATTAGGACATGAAATGAAATCGGGACCAATATTGCTCCAAAATGAGGTCTATTTATAGGATTTCCCAAGGTTAGGGGTGAGTTGGCATGAATCAACGGTTGAGATTGATCTGAAGATATCAATGGTTAAATTGGAGGAAGATGGCAAAGGGGGTTGGATTAAAGGGAACATCTGGCATCTCTATGGTGACAAGTGTCAAGAGGATTCTAGAAGGAGTAGGATGAAAGGGAACACTTAGTGACAAGTGTCACAAGGTTCTAGAAGATGTTGGATGAAAGGGGACATGGTGGTAGGTAGAATGGGTTAGGTTTAGGAATGGTTAGGTTTAGGAGTGGTAGAAGTTAGGAGAATTTGAATTTAAAAATTCAAAAAGGATAATTAATCTCAACAACTCATGATTTTGATTTGTTTTAATTAATTAATGGATTTAGAAGAAATGATTTTGGATGAGGGAATTAATTAATTTGAATTAATTAATTAAAGGGGTGAAATGAACCTATTAAATAAATCCTTAGATTTATTAATAAGTAGATGAAAGGGGAAATTTAATCAAATTGCTTAGTGAATTCAATTAAATTGGGTAGGGAGATTAATTAAATAATTTATTATTTAATTAATTATCTTCAGACCATTTTTAGGTGTATACATTTTTCCCCTCTTTGAAGCGAGGTGTGATGACGTGTTGATTCAAAGAATAATCTCATTTTGATGTCGGTATTGATTTGATAGGATGCCCCAGCTCTTGATTGTTAAATCACGGTATGATGGTGCCCCCTCGGGAGATCAATTGAGATAATTGATCTTTGGATTTTTTGCGAGATTGATATCCCGATAGATTTTATTTGATTTCTGCAACTGTGTTTGATGAAAATGTGAGTTCTTCGATTAGCTTGATTGCTTAGATTGGTAAGATTGAAAAATCTTGATGATTAGATTAAGTCTAGTTTTAGGAAGGATTCATCTTGTAGAAGACATGATCAAAACGTCTGGTTTTAGGAAGGATACATCCTGTATAAGACATGAATTAGAATCAGATAGTCTGGTTTCATGAAGGATTCATCCTGTATAAGACGTGATAAAATTGATTAGGTTTGATTGATTGATTTGATTTGATAAGGTTGATAGATAAATAACTAACATTTTGTTGATATCAAGATGCATAAATATTTGGATACGCTGATTGTTGGTTCTGTTGAGAGAGATAGCATAAGAGTTGATAATATCATGAGAGAGATGAGTCGTCATTCTGATTGTGTATACACTTGTGATGATACTTTGATGATTCCTGCGATAGATTTAACCTTGGATAAAAGGAGCTTTGTTGGATCCCATGCAAGAATGAAATGCAAGCTAAAATGCAAATGAAAAGCAATGGAAATGCATAGCTATGACCGGACCAGTCACTAGATTATTTTGCGTTTTTGTCATCATTGATCTTTTGAAATGTGGGAAGTGAGTGTAACCATCGATGGTATAATTAAACCATGATGACCTGAGCACTTCTTTCCTCGATTTTGATATAGAAAGTTAACACATGCATCGAGGTATAATTGAACCGAGATGACCTGAGTGTTGTTTGCGTAAAACAAGCAGTATTAATTATTTCAATACACAAATTGGAAATGTCTTCAATGATATTCTGATGATCATGTCCTGAGACAAATTTGCACATATTAATGATTAATTTTCAGACAGCAGACAAGAAAAATATCATGTTCCTTCCTTGTTCCTCTAGTCAATGACATCCTGGAGTCACTTAGAAATCATGATAGCGAAAAACAATATAGAAAATTTGAACAATCATATTAAAATCATTATTCAAAAGATATTATTCACTGAAAAGTGTGTGATGTGCTTTGATTGATTTTGTGATAGCTTGATAGTTGATAGTTTGATCTTGTGTTCAATGTTGGATGTGTCTTAGTTTTCGCTTGATAAGAGTTGTCTAACTATTTGTTCTACTTGTTTGATTAAGCTCAAAATGATGAAGAGATTTGCCCCTAGCTAGGTGTAGGATTTTGCCCCAAGCCTAGAAACAAATTTGTTATGATATATCCAATGATCCAAACCATGACAAGAAGCCACCTGGGATGCTTGCGTATGTACAAATGCTTATGATGGTCAACGCTGATGGAAAATGAATGCAAGCGGAAAGATACATGAACTAATAGATGGAAGAGCTAGCTGATAGATAGCGCTTGTTTGTCAGGTTTTCACCATCTGTTTTTATTGCACTTTTTCTGATATTTGATTTTTTTTTCTTTTTCTGCTTTTTCACTTTTTTTCATTTTTTCTGATTTTTCACTTTTTTTTCATTTTTTTTTTTTTTCACTTTTTTTCATTTTTTTTTATTTTTCTTTTTTTTTCATTTTTTCTGATTTTTCACTTTTTTTTTATTTTTTTTATTTTTCACTTTTATTTTTTAATTTTTCATTGTTTTTGATTTTTTTTGTTTTTTCAGTGTTTTTGATTTTTTCTAATTTTTCAGACATAGAACTTTTTCAAGTGCATTCTATTGATAGGTTCCTCGAGCTGATCTCCATCCTGTGTTGATAACTGATATGCTCCTGACCCAAATACTATTGTGACCACAAACGGACCTAACCAGTTTGGTTCAAATTTGCCTTTCTTTTCTCGATCTGCCTAGTTGCATGGATTTTCCTTTAGCACTAGTTCTTCCACTTGAAAGATTCGTGGTTTGACCTTATGATTATAGCTCCAACACATTCTTTGCTGATATACCTTTAGATGATCAAAGGAATTTTATCTTCATTCCTGGATCAGTTCTAACTCTTGCAGTCTAGATACTCTTTGTTCTTCATCTGGGATGAGACCTTTTAGTGATACACGTAGAGAAGGTATCTCTACTTCGATTAACAATATGGCTTCTGATCCATATACAAGAGAGAAAGGTGTTGCACCTGTCGGTGTGCGGATACTGGTATGGTAGGCCCATAGAGCAGGGTTTAGTTGAATATGCCAATCTTTCCCAACATCATTCACTCTTTTTGAGGATTTTTAGTATAGTTTTGTTAAATGCTTCTGCCTGCCCATTTCCCTGTGGATAATATGGTGTGGAGAATCTATGCTGGATTTTGAACTTCTCACATAGCTCTTGTACATCCTGATTCTTGAATGGTTTCCCATTATTAGTGATAATGGTCATTGGTATTCCATAGCGATAGATGATGTAGTTCAAGATAAATGCAACAATTTGTTTTCCTGTGATGTTTATGAGAGGTACCGCCTCAATCCATTTTGTAAAATATTCTATAGCTACAAGAATGAATTTGTGTCCATTAGATGAGGAAGGATTTATCTTTCCTACCAGATCAAGTCCCCATTGACAAAAAGGCCAAGATGTTGCTAAAGCATGTAGTTCTTGTGCTGGTGCATGGATGAAGTTCCCATG
Organism: Cryptomeria japonica; assembly: GCF_030272615.1. Classification (NCBI taxonomy): domain Eukaryota; kingdom Viridiplantae; phylum Streptophyta; class Pinopsida; order Cupressales; family Cupressaceae; genus Cryptomeria; species Cryptomeria japonica. Next base: position 426,566,068 of record NC_081415.1, read on the forward strand.
GATTTGACATTGTTTGCATGTTCTTGCTATCTTAAAAGAATCTCATTCCATAGTCGGCCAATAGTAGCCCAAGTGTATGAGTTTTTTCGAAAGGGTAAGACCACTTGAATAAGTGCCACAAATGCCATTATGGACTTCATGTAAGGCCTTCTCAGATTCTTCTTGTTCCAGACATCGTAAGAGAGTACCATCTAGACCTCGTTTAAACAGGGTATCTGCAACGAGAGTAAAATGAAAGGATTGGCGAATAAAGTTTCTCTTTTGGTTCTTCGATAAGTCAGGAGGTAAGATATTATCTTTCAAGTATGTGTAAGTTTTTCCATAGTGGGAGGAATCATGTCTAATAAGTTGACATATGGTTTGGGAATCAAGACAATTAAAGGTGGGATGAATCAACTCTTCAACCAGGAATTCATAACGCTCTTGATTCTCCTGTATCTGCAATAGAGAAGCAAGTGTAGCCATGGCGTCTACTGCTTTGTTGTCATTTCTTGGGATTTGTTCAAAAGTTATTTCTACAAAGTACTTCTTGATATCATCCACTATCTTTTTGTAAGGCATGATTTTGTCATCTTTGGTTTGATAGTCATCATTGATTTGATTAATGACAAGCTGAGAGTCTCCAAAGACTTGAAGTTGTTTAATGTCATTCTCTGTGAAGTGTACCTATACCTACAAACACAATGCACTCAATAAATCATTAGAAGCATGGTTAGAATATTTAAATCAATGAAATGTAAAACCATAGCTAATTGACTTATTTCCTCCTAGTAAATGCGAGTATGAAAAATGCTCTCAGATCTAATTATGCATATTCCAGTGACTTGACTACACTTAGATGGAGGATTTGAATGTTGAAAATGCATGATCTAGCAAGAATAGCATGATTAAGCTACATGAATGATTGATCTAGCATGATTAAGCTAAGATTTAAGCTAGAATTAAACATGATAACATTGCTAAGATGATAAACTATAAGCTAGATGCTGATATGAAAATTGGGATATGAAATTAGGACATGAAATGAAATCGAGACCAATATTGCTCCAAAATGAGGTCTATTTATAGGATTTCCCAAGGTTAGGGGTGAGTTGACATGAATCAACGGTTGAGATTGATCTGAAGATATCAATGGTTAAATTGGAGGAAGATGGCAAAGGGGGTTGGATTAAAGGGCACATCTGTCATCTCTATGGTGACAAATGCTCTCAGATCTGATTATGCATATTTCAGTGACTTGACTACACTTAGATGGAGGATTTGAATGCTGAAAATCCATGATCTACCAAGAATAGCATGATTGATCTAGCATGATTAAGCTAAGCTTTAAGCTAAAATTGAGCATGATAACATTGCTAAAACTGATAAACTATAAGCTAGATGCCTATAATAACAATGTATAAGATGAGAATGATATGGGATAAATATTGCTCAAAATGAGGTCTATTTATAGGATTTTCCAAGGCTAAGGGTGATGTGGCAAGAATCAATGGTCAAGATTGATCTGAAGATATCAATGGTTAAATTGGAGGAGGAAGGCAAAGGGGGTTGGATTAAAAGGAACATTTGTCATCTCTATGGTGACAAGTGTCAAGAGGCTTCTAGAAGAGGTAGGATGAAAGAACACTTAGTGACAAGTGTCACAAGGGTTCTAGAAGATGTTGGATGAAAGGGGACATGGTGGTAGGTAGAATGGGTTTGGTTTAGGAATGGTTAGGTTTAGGAGTGGTAGAAGTTAGGAGAATTTGAATTTAAAAATTCAAAAAGGATAATTAATCTCAACAACTCATGATTTTGATTTGTTTTAATTCATTAATGGATTTAGAAGAAATGATTTTGGATGAGGGAATTAATTAATTTGAATTAATTAATTAAAGGGGTGAAATGAACCTATTAAATAAATCCTTAGATTTATTAATAAGTAGATGAAAGGGGAAATTTAATCAAGTGAATTCAATTAAATTGGGGAGGGAGATTAATTAAATAATTTCTTATTTAATTAATTATCTTCAGACCATTTTTAGGTGTATATAGAAGGTATAGATTTTAAGGACCCATATTGTTCTAGGTTCCACTGCTTCCATGAGGGTCTCATCTGTTTTTACCATGAAGCAGATTTCAGTAGAGTATTTCTCCACAATGTGTTCGAAGATTCTCTCCCTCAGTCTCATGTTCTCTTGGAAAGATTTAAAGAAGCCCCATAACTTCTCATCCCTGTTGCTGCCAAGACCGGTGATTGCATCTTTAATTTTCATGCCTACCGATATGTCACAAGCCCATCATTTCTTTCCCAAACCCAATAGCTCATTCATGAAATACAACATCAAGCAGACAATAAGGTTGCCAAACCAGAATGTTCCTTTCTTAACACCTTTGATTTTTCCAAGATTTATCATTAATTCATCTTAACCATTCACACAAACAATACTTTCCATCATTCTTTATCATTTTATATGCAACATGGATACAGGAACTGGCAACAGAGTTCAATCGACTTGATTGTGTTACCTTGTAGCCGATGATCATGCTGGCAAATTTTACATCCGTATCTTTAATGGTGCTTATCCTTATTGACCTTCCATCATGGGTTGCGTCGGTGAGCTTTTCAACCTCAATGTTGGAGATCTTCTTTCCTGGTTCTTGCCCGAATTTGAGTAAGCCGGTGACCGCCTGAATTGCTTTGCCCTAGTTTACTTGAGTGTTGGGTGAGTAAAAATGAGTCCATTTTCCCTTTTTATCAGCGAGTAAATCCTAATCCTTCACTATCATAAATTATTAGCGGTGAGCTCTATTGGATGTTGTTTTCACAGTTTTATACTAGATAAACCTCCATCAATGATCAATACCACTCTCCAGATCTCTTTCCAGATATCTGCTGGGGAATATGCGAGTTTTGCAATGAATTTTCCAACCCCTAAGGCGTCTGCCTTAGTTACCGGTTGAATTTTCTGCCAATGGATTTACTGGTGTAGTTATCGGTGTAGTTGCATCTCCACTTAGTTCTTCAGACTTTATAACCCATCTCTTGGTTTGATCATGTTATAATTCATCTACCTTCTACTTTCCTTTCTCATTTGCTCTATCATTGCTAACTGGTTTAGTCTTACCTCTACAGTACTTAGCAATATGACCTATATTGTTGTGTGCATAACATGTAACATTTTTCTTTTGAATTGCTTTGACATATCTGATGTCATTCCTTGATCTACATTGATTAGCCAAATGTCCAAACTTTCCACATGCATGACATTTAACATTCATTCTGCAATCTTCTGACTTATGACCATATTTCTTGCAATTGGTGCATTGACTAGGAACTGAATTCTAGTTTTGATTTGCTCTATTTCTACATTGTTTAGGCATATGCCCAAATTTATTACAAACAAAGCATCTACCATTGAATTTGTAAGCATTAGATTGCCTTACTGGTTTCCTTTGGTCTAATGAGTTCTGTATACCGGTTGTCTGATCTTTATTTGCAGTACTGGAGCTTTCACCTTATTCAAATCCAAGTCCTCTAGAATCTTCATTCTGCCTTTGTCTTTTCAATAAATCATTTAGTTGTGCAACAATAATCCTTAATTTTTCTTTATACTCACTTGCAGTTGTCAGATCATTTCTTAGAGTTATTATTTGTCTTTCAAGCTCTTGATCATTATTCTAGGATTGTACCAAATTAGTTTTCAACATATCATTCTCATGAGCCAATCTGCCACATTCTTCAAATTTGTTCTTCAGAGATACAACACGATTTTCTTCCTTCTTCTTTCTGTCCTCAATATCTTTTGACATCCTCATAGCCAGGTCTTGAATTTCATTCTTTATGAGCATGTTTTATTGACTCAGCTTTTGACATTGTTCCTTAAGTGCATTTTTCTCTTCATAATATTGGTTTTGCAAAAGTTCCTTCCTCCTAGCTTGAGCTAATGATAACCTTTCTTGGAGAACAAGAATGAATTCATTAGTAGAATTTAATTCATCTTGCAGCTTTAAGTTCTTCAACCTTTCAGCATCATAATCCTCAAGTGCCATCTCAAGTTGCTTCTCCATAGCCATATTTAATGATTTTGGTTTCATGATCTTCCTCAAGCTATTAAACTTCCTTCAAGGTATCAGGATTTGATACCAAATGTTGGAATTGAAGGAATCCAAGAACACTGAGAGGTGGGGGAGGGTGAATCAGTGTTCTACCGATAATATAAGATTTTAACTTATTATAACATACACATATAAACTTGTAAATGAAGAAACATATAACATGAAGTAAATCAACCAGCCACATGGAGTCACCAGTCAACACTGTTTACTCTCAACAAAATATTGAGATACCAGCTGAAGTTAAGAAACAAGATACCATCCCTGATGATACTCAACTTAACATTGAGAAACCGGTAGAAGCAGAGGTAGAAGTACAAATTGAAACTGGAACAGGGCATGAACAAAGTATATCTGAACCGGTAGTCAACAAGGCAGTTAGTAAGGATGATAGTAAGGATGAAAATAAAGTTGAAAAATAGAGTGAGAATAAGGAAGAAATTATGAATAAGGAAGAAGTTAAAGATGGAAGCAAGATAGCAGAAGTGGTTAAGGAATCTAGAAATGAGAAGAAACCAACTGTAGAACCTCACACTCTGCCTAGCACTTCTACCATAGATTACAGACCTACTATTGTGACAGATGTTCTTTTAGATTCAATAAAGAAGATCACATAGTGAAACACCTTAGCATTTAAGGCCATTGATGATACTTTACCTATTTTGAAATTGATTGCACCATATTGTAAGATATATCATATTTCTGGATCTTTAGGTAAATTGGACACATTGTCCAAATTCATTGCTTCAAATATTCTAACTGTAGATAAAATTAATGAAGAGACTATTAAGGAAAGGGTGAATAAGGAGAAAAGTGAATTTTTTGATAAGACTATTAAGGACTCTATAGAGCATATTGATTATTTATTACTAGTACTTAATTCCACTATTTTGGAATATAAAGAATTATCTAAGGAAGCATGCAAGCCTCACCACCTAACAGAGGATATTGATGAGGAGATAAAGAAAACACAAAAAGAGATTGATGATACAGCATATAACATGATAGGTTCTTTGGAACTTACTTCAGTTTTGGATCAAGAAATGGCAGTTTTTTAAGAGAAGATTGTGAAATTAGAAAAGGAAAAAGCAAGGATAAGAATGAAAGCCTGAGAGCTAAAAAATAAAATTGGTCCTAGATTGGACAACCTTCTAAAACAACAGATTGAGCTATCTAGAGAAACCACTCAAGGAGAAAGATCACTGGAGCAACAGATGCACTATCTGATCGGGATGATCCAACAGACTGAAATCATTATTCTGACAACACTAAATTTATGCAGAGTCTTAATCTGATTTTAGTGGATATCTTTTAGATTGTACATAACCGGTTACAAGCTTTGAGGTATAATTTTGAATTCTTTGACTCTTTTTGACATCCTTTGTCATTGATGTCAAAGGGGGAGTAGTGTGGGAGAAAAATGTACAGAAATGATCATTTGCTCAGAGGGAGTACTCTTATTCTTGGATCAGTTTTTGGACTTCAAATTTTTGGATATCAGCTTTTGGATTTTTCTCATGAGTGTTGCCATCAATGCCAAAGGGGGAAATTGTTGGCATTATACACTCAGATGAGAATAGTTCATGTTGTCATTGATGGCAACCAACTGGTAACATGGTTCATAGGTTACACCAGCAACAAACATCATCTACCAGTACTGGCAGGCACTACAAGTCTATTCTCACTGTCATCCAATCTACACCGACAAAAGATCTTACCGACACTCCTAGCTGACATGGAAATTATATTGTATGGCCGACATGATGTATTGTAAAGACTCATATATGTATGAGATCTTGTAGGTTATTTTGTAAGCATGAAAGGAATGTTATTAGGTAATGAATGCAAGCAGTATATGAGAGCAAATAACTATATATGCATTATGATGTAATTATTCTATGAGCGAATAAGAGCAAAGAAGAGCGAAGCAAGGTTTATGGCAGAGGTATTAGACATAGCTTAAACCGGTACTAAATCCAGCATTACAGATGCTATTTTGAGTAGTACATTGTCATTGAATTTAACCATCCAATTGTGTAGTTAGTGTGACTCCATTTTTGTGATTGAGCAGTGAGCTCTAGGCTGTTGGCCTTCCTACATGTGCAGGCCCCTATTGTATAAGTAATATTTATTCATATTGGCCAGTGAGTAAATATTGTGGGTCACAAATCCCACCGAGGTTTTTCCCCTACTGGGTTTCCTCACCAAAAATATCCGTGTTATGGTGTGCATTGATGGTTATACTTCTATTTCTATTTATTGCATTATTATTTGCTTACTGGTATATTAATTTGGGTTATAAAGTTGCAAACAAGTTTAAATCTTGTAATTATTGGTTAGACATTGATTCACCCCCCCCTCTTAGTGTCTTTGGGACTGATCAAGTATCTAACATAAGTCAGACCTGCTCATGTGACTATCTTAGCTCCTGATATGTATGCATAATATCCTTGATTCAAAAACCTTGCTAGGTTATTTCTTATATTTCATGCTTGAAACATTGCAATATGCTTCTTTTTGTAAAATCTTGCCCAAAAATAGTTGTAGCTGATGACTATTTTGACGATCTTGGGAACTGTTATATTTGTCTTTGTGGGTCTTGTGGCTGTAGCTCTTAGCCTATGTGATTGTCAATATGCTTGGATGAATATTTATCTCCCTGAACTGACATACTTTCAAGAAAATTTGATCATTATTTGTCCTTGAATTCATTATAATTCTCTACACATTGAATCTTATGAACTCAATTTTCTGTTACAATTTATTCTTTGTAGACCAAGTTTTGTTTGTGGAATACCATTGTATTGCTGTATTTTGAATATCTGCCACTTCTATATTCTGTCTATTCTCACTGCGCTTTGGATGGTTTCTCTCTACTTTCTCTTTTAGATCTGAGAATGTAAACTAAAAGGTTTCATGATAATAATACCATGTCCCTTTAATAGCTCTTCATTACTTCTATAGCATAAAAATCCGAGACTCTTTAATTCTAGAGTTTCCATTGAATAAATCTTTTGATGACAAATACAAAGGTCAACACAAACATTTTTTTTTGGATCTAATTATTCATTCAACAAGACTCTAGGCTTAAATGGCCTTAGGGGAAGGTGCAATAACTGTATATTTCACTTGCATGATGGGCTCAACTCTTGTGGGAGCCACATTTTACCCCACATGCTGTAATTTGATGAATAAAAAGTTACTTTCCCTGTATTTGCACATGAAGAAAACAAGTTAAACAAAAGATATCTTCTTATATGACTGATATATGTCTTTTCTTTTTTGATGCACATTAAGATCAACTTGATATATGTATAAGCACATGATCATGTAGTGTGCATAACCAACCATTGCTTAGATATTTCAAGATCTAACATCATTGTCATGAAAAATGCAAGAAACTGGACACTTGGGAGGACTCAAGACATACAAGGACAACTAGCTTTAGATAACCAATCGGGACATCTAACCAGTCATACAGGCAATGATTGGTTACCCTTTGATGTAGCCATAACCGGTAAAACCCTCAAAGAGAATCAACCAACTTATGCAGCAAGAGTAACACAATGAAAGCAACAAGAAAACATAACAAGATTGTATAAATAGATTCATATTATTGTCTTAGAACTTTTGACAATCGTCTGGTTATCATCATATAATCATCAAAGAACATCTGATAGTTAACCGGTTACATGCAGGCTATCAACCAGATACAATACAATTGGGACTCTAAGAATCAAATGGATCACAACATGCGAATTTGAATCTTTATTCTCAATTATACTTCCTTTGCCCCTACAAATAATTAGATAACATCATATTTATACCTACCAGAACATCTGAGTCAGCCTCATAAGATTACATTTACCAATGCAGGAAAATAAAATGTGTAATTAGGTCAGCCCTAAGAATTAAATAAATCTTTTTGGAAAATAACAACCAAGAGGTGCGGTTCAGTAGGAAGGTTGGCCACATGCCAAAGAACATCGGACAAGACCCAAAATAGATCCACATGCCAAGAATTGTGTTGGTAATGAAAGAAAACCAATCAGTAAACACAAGAACTATCCAGGAACCCAAAAATAGTCAACCAGAAGTGATAACTGACCAGAAAAGAACCCAAATGGATTGAAAATCTAGAATTCAGCACATGAACCAGCCTAAAAACTAAAAATAAGATCTTCCATGCAAAGCAAGCAACTACCGGTACCAACTGGTAAGAACACAGAAAACTGCATAAAGAACTAAACAAGAACAAAACTAAAATGAAATATTTTTGGTTGATGCAACATTGCTCATTGACCAAAATGAAGCACCCGGTAGGTTTATTCTATTGAACACAGGAAATGGAGGGAACAACGCAAGCAGGGGGAAATTTGAAAACTGGAAATGGAGGGAACAGTGAGGCTGGATCCTTTGGTTCTAATGCCACTGCAGCTCAAGGACAAGTGATGGATGATGAGGATGGGAGACTGGATGGGGACCCATGGCTACGGGACCCTCCTCCTAACCGCAAAGAGATGATAGATTCCTCGAAATCAAGTCCCGAGGTTGTGAAAGTTGACTCAGAAAAGATCAAGGAGGTGCAAGTCTGCAAACCCTGGAGTAGTCTTTTTGCAAGGAAAGCAACTGGAAAATTGACTGGTAAATCGTCCTTTTCTCTTTGTGAAAGATATATCTGATAGAAAAATAGGTAAACTTGCTATTGAGGTTCCAGATTTGGTTATCGATCATAGCATTTCTTTAATGGCTTTCTCTCTGGTGGGGAAGTTTGTTGGACCACGACCCAATATTGAGGATGTTAGGTCTTTTGTAAAGAGAAAATGGAGAATGAAAGGTCAAGTTGATGTCTCTGTCCTATCCAGAGGATTTTTTGTTTTCTCCTTCTCTTGTGGGGAAGATATGGAAGCAGCATTAAGCGGCGGCCCTTGGATGTTTTGTAAATCCTCTTTATCTATGAGAAAATGGTCTCCTAACATGGAACTCAATGAATCTTTCTTTGAATCTACTCTGGTCTGGGTAAGGCTGCTAGGCTTGCCAATGGAATTTTGGGTTGAGGATGTTTTCTCAGGAATTGCTAACTCCTTTGGGGAGCTTGTTGCGATAGATCCAATGACTGAAACTCACAAAAGATTGGTTTATGCGGGCATTTGTGTCAATATTTTGCAGAAGATGGACCTTCCTAGTGCTATTGATATAAGTTCCAAACTTGGATTATGGGAATAGACAATAGAGTTCGAATCACTCCCCTTTGTGTGCTTCTCTTGCAAAAAAGTTGGTCACTGGGCTAAGGCTTGCCCTAGCAACCCTAAAAAACTTGTGATGGTAAACACCCACAAACAGGTTTGGAAAGAAAAGATTAATAATAAGGAGGGTAACAAAGTGGAAGGAAGAAGTGGAAGTCCTGGTAATATACCAGAACTATCAGAAGGAGATAGAAATGACCCTCCTAAGAATCCCCCTTTGAAGGAAGATGAAAAGAATGAAATCAGGGAGTTTGAGATCAAAACAGTCAATACTTTTGAGGCTCTACAGATTCAGGAGGAGGAGAATGCTATCAGTGAAGAGACACTTGAACATGGTGAGATTGAGAATATCACTGACTCTCATCATGAGGTCCCTCAAGTTTCCATAACAAAAAGAGATGAACAGTGTGTAGATGAATTTGAAGGACATGAAATTAAACTTGGAAGGAATAACGAGTTTGGATCACCTCAGGTTAATCTAAATGTGTTATTCCAGAATATTGGAGTTGATACGCCCATCATCATCCCAGAAAAGAGGAGAACTGTGGAGTAATATGCAAGATGAGCCCAAAGAGGAGCAAGAAGAAGAAATAATAGGGAATGGAAAAAAGAAAAAAAACAAGAAGGCAGGAGGCCTTAATGGGGTGAAAACTAGGACCAGATCCAAGGCTGATTTTGGTGCATCAAAATCCCCACCGGGACGTAAAACTATGAAATGGCACAGGGACCAGGAGAGAAAGCAAAACATAGCCGATGGAATGCAGCGAACTATATAGGAATCCTGCCCCCAGGTTTCCAAATGAAGGTAATATCATGGAATATCAGAGGCCTAAATGGTCTCAATAAATAGGATATATTACAGAATCTCATTCGAGACCAAAAACCAAATATTATCCTTGTTCAGGAAACCAAAATGAGTAAGGAGAAAGTGGAGAATTTAAACTTCTTTTAAAATGGAGGGGTATGTGGTAGCAGCTCGAATGGGGCATCTGGTGGGGTGGCGATATTCTGGAACAAGAAAACTATTTCAGGAGAAATGATTGATGAAGATGGTAACATAATATCCAAGAAAGTTAAAAGCATCTATGAAGGAAAGGAATGCATGATTACCAATATCTATGCCCCTAATTCCAAATCTGCTAGAGGCAAATTTTGGGATAAAATCCAGCAAAAAAGAAGATCTTTCCCTAAGAACAGTTGGGTTGTGATGGGACTGCAAGGCACTGATAAATCTGGAGGAACTCAAGCTCAACTGGATAGCAGATCTGACTTGATGGACTTTATCAATGTCAATGCTCTTATTGATATGGATCTTAATGGAGCTTCCTACACCTGGTCTAACCGCAGGGATGGTGAAGACCTCATTCAGGTAAGATTTGATAGATCCCTTATTACTAATGATTGGATTCTTTCTCATAGATGCTCCCTATCTATCATCAATAGAATTGGTTTGGATCATTATCCCATTACTTTTGTTGCTGAGAACTTTAAGAATAATTAGAGTTTTCCTTTCCGGTTTGAGAAGATGTGGATTTCTCACCCCTATCTTGAAAAATCTATTGCCAACTGGTGGAATATTGATGTGAATGGAACTGCCATGTATAAAGTTGCTAAAAACCTTTAAAACATCAAAGTCAACATTAAGATATGGAACAAGAAGGTCTTTGGTGATATTTTTGATTCAAAGAAAAAGTTGAAGGAGGAACTAGAACAGATCCAAAACTCAATATAGAAAGATGGCTATAAAAAGTATCCCAAAGCTATGGAAGATGATGTATTAGTCAAACTTCACAACATCATTTATAGGGAGGAAATCTATTGGAGGCAGAGATCTAGGGCGATTTGGTTCGAGGCTGGGGATAGGAACACTAAATTTTTCCACATGACTTCTTTGAAACATAAAGCTGCGAACATAATTTCCAAATTAATTGTTGAGGACAAAATTCTTCTTAATAAGGATGAAATTAGGGATGAAGCTATTAGTTTCTTCTCTTAGCTCCTGACCAGGAACAAAGATATTGATTATACCCAACAACAAGATTTGGTTAATATCATTCCCAAGATCATTAATCCTAATCAGAATAAGGCACTTTCTGCTATCCCTTCTACTGGAGAAATTAAAAAAGCTGTCTTGTCTTTTCAAGGGGATAAAGCTCCGGGTCCTGATAGCTTCCCTATGTTTTTCTTCCAGGAATTCTGGCATATTGTGGGAGAACACACAGTCAATGCAATAAAAGAATTTTTTGGCTCTAGAAGAATCCTTAAGGAATTCAATTCCACTTTTATTGCCTTAATTCCTAAAGTTGCTGGGGTGGATTCAATGGGAAAATTTAGGCCAATAAGTCTATGTAACTCTTTCTATAAGATCATATCCAAAGTTTTGACTACTAGAATTTTGGCTGTCCTCCCCTTCATCATCTCTGAGGAGTAGAAAGGTTTTGTTCCTGGCAGGCAGATTTTGGACTCTATAATTCTTGTGCATGAGAATATTCATTCCCTCAATGCTGCTAATAAAGAAGGATTTTTGATAAAGTTGGATCTAGCGAAAGCTTATGATAGAGTGGATTGGCAAGTTCTTTTCAGAATCATGGAGGCTTTTGGATTTGATGAGAAGATAATCAAAATTATCAGAGAGTTGATCTCCACTCCTATGTTTTCAATTCTCATTAATGGATCTCCTACTAAATTCTTTAAATCGTCAAGGGGGCTCAGACAAGGAGATCCCATATCTCCTATTATTTTCACCATCTTGGCATAGAGCATGACCAGATTGATCCATAATTTGAAAGTGAATAAAATCATCAAAGGCCTTCAACCTTCCTCTACTAATGTTTTTTGTTCTCACCAACAGTTTGTTGATGATACTATCCTTATGGGATATTCGTTTGTTGGGGAGGCTGATGCCTTCAAAAGTGCTCTTAATTCTTATTCTTTAGCTATTGGCCAGCAAGTCAATTGTGACAAATCGGCTATATACTTCATGAACACTCCGGTCATAAGACAACAGAGAATTGCTAAAATTATTGTTTGCAAGGTGGACATGCTCCCTTCCACCTACCTAGGTCTCCCCTTCGGTTTAGTTCCCCCAAACTCCTTCTGGAATATGCTTATTGACAAACTCAACAAAAAACTTGCTGGACGGAAAGGATCCATTTTATCTTAGGTTGGGAAGTTGTAGCTTCTTCAAGCTACACTCAAAAATCTCCCTATTTTTGCTCTCAGCTTATTTGGTATCCCGGATAAATTTACTGAAGCATTAGAAAGAATCCAGAAGACATTTCTATGGTCAGGAGTTGAAGAAAAAAAGAGGATATCCTTGGTTTCTTGGGACAAAGTGTGTAAACCAAAGAGCAAAGGAGGGCTTGGGATTAAAGCTCTAAAAACTTTCAATAAAGCTCTCCTTGCAAAACAATTTTGGAGAGCTTATGACATCAAGAAAGATTGGAACTGAATCTAGTTTGACAAATATATTCAGAATCAACCTATCCAAGATTTCCTTAACTCTAAAGACATCCCTGTCAGATCCTTCATTTGGAATAGTATTATCAAATCCATAAAAGTGGCCAAAGCTGGAGCTGGATGGGTCCTTGGAAAAGGTGACAAAATAAGGTTTTGGGAGGGTCCTTGGATGAACAATGAATCTCTCTTTGATCAAGGCAATAGTCAACTTATTGAGGAATGCAAAAGGAGGTTTGGACCTATGGTGTGTGACTGTTGGAAGGAGAACAAATGGGTGAGGCCTGATGTTATACATGCTAGATTTTCCCTACTCTAGAAGGAGTTGTTGTCTTTTTCTATTAACAAAGACTATGATGATGTGTTTCTCTAGAAAAGTAATCCTAGAGGTGACTTTACGGTTGCTTCTGCCTATAAAAACACTTTCACTTAGACCAGTAACCCCATTTGGGGTAAAGTTTGGAACAAAATTTTGATCCCTAAAGTCAATATGTTCCTTTGGCTTGCTACTCACAATAGGATCCTAACTATTGACAATTTGGTCCGAAGAGGTTTCAAATTCCCTAACAGGTGCGAGCTATGCGAGAAAGAGGAAGAATCAGTTGATTATCTATTTTTCCACTACTCATTTACCTAGGAAATTTGGAGTAATTTGTGGGAGAAATGGAAAGTTGATTGGGTCATGAACAAGAGTCTCAAGGAAATTATTTGGAAATGGACATTCCCCACCAATTGACCTCTTATCAAGAACCTTTGGTCCCTGATCCTCCCCATGACTTGCTGGGGAACTTGGAAAGAGAGAAATAACAAAATATATAGGGAAGCTAAGTGCACCTCTCAGGTGGTCTTTGAAAAAATTTGCAGGGCTATAAAAGAGAACATAAATATTCCTCATAGGAATAATAAACAATGGCTTGTTACTGATATGAGTGAAATTGAAAAAGGCAGCCTCACTGAATGGAACTTAATACACAAGGTTTGCAGATCTGACAATAAGGATAGGAGAGATAATATTGTCTAGCGCTTTCCTGATCATGATTGGATAAAGGTGAATTTCGATGGGGCGGCTAAAGGCAACCCTGGGAAGTTTGGTGGTGGAGGAGTCATCAGAAATGCTCAAGGTGTCTGTATTGTGACTATTGCTTCTCCTTTTGGGGTCCAAAATAATCATGTGGCTGAAGCTCTAGCCATGCTAAAAAGCCTCCAGCTTGCTCAGGGATTCAAATTTTAAAAAAATTGGCTAGAAGGGGACTCTCTAAATATCATCCAGGCCCTTAAAGGTACTAGTTCTGTTTCCTGGAATATTACTAACTTAGTTGAAAGTGCTAAAAAATTATTAAATAACTATGTTAGTATTATCATAACACACACTCTAAGAGAAGGCAATAAGGTTGCATACCTCTTAGCTAATGAAGGGGTCAATTTAGAGGTGGATGTTAAATATATTGGAGAGACCCATTGTAAAAGGGATGTTAGAGAGCAATTATTTTTTGATCGCATCAATGGGTCAAGTTAATATCATGATTATCTTTTGGGGTCCGGATTCCAAAGATAGAGTTTGGGGGTAGATTAACTATCAGTTAATGATTGCCTTTAGGCATCATTTCTATGATCAAATGTGTGAGGAGGATTATAATAATAAATGCTGGTTTTGTGCGGCCATTGACATAAGCTTTAAAACTATGAAAGAGACTCTATTATGTTATTCTAGAATTTTACGCAAGAACTTGGGGTTATACCTGCGGATTGTGAGATACATCTTTGGGTACTTCTACTTGCTGTTCAAAATGGGTGGTAACTTAAACAGGAAAGATCCCCCTAGCTACGAAAACTGGAAGAGTGAACGAAAAGTATGGAGAAGGCTTCATAGATATGGTTTTACTGACTATATGGAAAAGCTACACGGAAGCAGAAATTTGGTGTCACATGGCTTTGCTAGAGGCTGGAACAACAATAGAGTCACATTATTCAGGGAGATATGGCAAATTGATAAGGATCTGGTTGCGGAGGTCATGTGTCTTTAGAAGGAGGGCACTAAATTCTATAGAGACCGGAAGTATGTTGCCGAAGCATTCAAAAACTTCCCAAAATCAGAGGATGAGAAGGCCAAGCTTGTCAAAAAAGACAACATCTCCTATTACCTTCCCGAGTAGGTAAAGTCCTTTTGGCAAAAATTTTTAAGGGTTTTGATGGAGTTTCTCACTGTTGATGGTAGATTCACTAAAATCTATAACTATCATTTTGCAATTCTCAATCACTTCCTTCATGGGGTTAAAATCTCCCTGCCTTATTACTTAGCATCTTCTCTGAATGAAAGTTTGGTTGGTCACGCTAAAAAGTCCAATTCTTACCCTATAGCCCATCAGTGGCTCATCTTGCTCATTTATGAATACTTGAAGGAAAAATATAGGGCTAGCAAAGATGATCACCTGGTCACTACTGCACATATTTTTGAGAGTTGTAAAGATTTTGAATCGGATAAGGATTAGCCTAATGCCCCTACCCATAAAAAAGGAGAGCTAATATAGATAATGTGGAAATGGAGGTGCACTGTGATTTGAAGGAGGAAAAGGGGAAGGATATTGAGACAAAAATGGAGAGTGAGAAGGATGATAACATTGGTGAAGAGGAAGAAGGGGTTAACTCTGAAAACCCTTACTCTAACCCTATGGGCTCGGATAGCAAGAATGTCGCCCTGAATTCTAAGGAGCAAGACAACCCTAATTCAGTGGGCACTGAGCAGGGTAGGGATTCAATGAATACTATTTTGAATACTGCCCGTAACTGTACTCTGGAATCCTTCAACTTCCAAAAATGGGTTATTGACAACATTACTAGCATTCAGAGGAAGGAAACAGAGGGACTTGGAAAATAAGATAAACAATTTGATTAAGGAAACAAATTCGGGGAATAAGAATGAGGAGACGGAAACCAGTGAAGCCGAGGAGGAAATTGAGATGGAGGACTGGCTAGAAAAAGACTTGATGAAAGGGGATTTGAAACATCTAGAGGATGCTATTAGAATTGTGAAAGAACAGGCTGAGGAGAATAAAGACAATATCAATACCCGAGTTGCTCATACTAAGAAGGCTCTGAAAAGTTTCATGAACCATAGTCTTGAGGTTCTAAAAGTTTCATCACATAATATGAATGCCTTGATGGATCACTTAGAAAGGAAAAATCAAAATAAGAACTTGGTAATCATTAAAGATGTACCGACCTCCAGCTCCACCCATCAAATTTCCAGGCGAAGGACTAGGCAGAACACCACTGAGATGGAGACCAAAACAAAAGACATCTAGCTGAAACAAGAGAGAAATGATCTAAGGGAAGCGGCCAAGGCGATGATGCTATTGGTTCAGAATATTGAGGAGTCTATTAAAGTGTTCAATTGATATGTAATGCTAGGTTTTGGATGCCAATTTCTTGTTGGCTCCTTGCTATGTTTTTGTCCTAGTTGTTGGTTTTTGTGCTGGTCTTTTGCAGCTATTTTGTCTTGTTTCTTTCATGCTCATCTTTTGTATTGTAAGTGGGTTTTGGATCCCTTAAAACCTATTTTTTCTTAATCAAAAACATTGCTCATTGACCGGGGATGCTCCTGCATCAGACAACCCAGGTATAAAAAGATGTTCCATGAGAGGAAACTTATGAACATCTAAAAGGATTTGGAATAAAGACCTCATGCTCATTTCTAATCCAAACATATTTTTTATCTGCCAACCTCTACTTTAGCTCCTCCAGTGCCTCAACCAGCTTCTCTAACATCTGACCCTCTTTGTTTATCTTCCTTTTCTTCAAATTTGTACATTGTCTTTGTTTACTGTTCTCTTTCTTCTACAACTCTGATTTGTTTCTGCCAAAAGACTTGATCCGGTTTGTCACCATAAGCTCTTTGTCACCCGATACTATCTGTCCATATCAGTTTTATCTATCAGATCCTTCTACAAACTCATGTCACCCTCTAGTATAACCTCTGCAACTAGTTCTATTAGATCTTTCTTCAAACCTTCTAGGATAACCTCTGCCACCAGTTTCTCATTACTACAACTTTTCTTAGGACTCAATTTCTTCACCTCCTTCTCTTTCTCCTTCAAATAAATTAGTGTGAACTTCTACCCATCCTTCTCAATAGTGACTAGGTTTCTTCTACAGTCATAAATAGCTCCTCTATCAAACTGCCAAGGTTTTCCCAACAAGACATGACAAGCACTCATTAATACAACATCACACAAAACTTCATCTCTAAAAGGCCCAATGTTGAAACTCACCAAATACTACTCCTTTATCTCTATCTTTTGATCATCTTGTAACCAAATCACCTCATAAGGACAAGGATGCTCAAACCTTTTCAATCCAAGCTTCACTACCATCTCCTCAGATACCAAATTGTTAGTACTTCCACTATCTACAATAACCTTGCAACATTTATGACCCAATTTACACACAATCTAGAAAAGACTCTTCCTTCAAGTAGATATGGTATATATCATTGGCATATGATGAACCGACATGTTGATATGATGATAATGTATGTTGTCATTGATGTTAATAAGTTCAAATGAACCGATGTTGGGGTTTCACTAAGTGTGACTACCGATTGATAGTCTCAGCTCTATGGTTATTGGTTTGGTGATCCAGCCTGTGTGATGCAACCGATGATACTCTATGATGAGTTAGCTAAGAGATGTGAATGAGATCGAGGTGCCACATCAACCTTTTGCATGTGAATGATCTTGCATGAGAAGATCGATCGCGTTTAAAGTCTACCTCGGGAATGATCATTCTTCTTAGTGGTATGAGAAGAAAGCGTGATAGGTTATTGATTCCCATGAGCGGTGATGAATGAATGATGCAGATGTCTTGTGATCTATTTGAAATTGTAATACTCTATGCAAAGTGTTTGGACGATCAGGATTAGACCGCCTATGTTGTAAACCTAAGATGCTTAGGGTTTAGGGTTTATGCTACTGAACTATCTATTGTCTATAAGGTCAATGATGTTTGTTATTGTAAATTTGTTGGCAAATGTTGTGTGTGTGTATTCAAGTGATGAGATACATGATACTTGCCAGACCAGTAATAGGGAGACTACAGAGTGTGATTGCAGAGTAGAGGAAATGAAAAGGATCTGCCTTGGCATGTAGTGCTATTATCCGATCAAAGTTTTACTTGTTCTCTTCTAACCATTTCAACAGTTGGAAAATCCCTTTACTGGGTAGCTTTAATAGGTGTATTGTAAAACCTGTAACCAGGTGACTCAAGATCATTGAGTTATTCAAATCCTCTAGAGAGGTAACTATTAGTTAGATGAGAGGGGGGGGTGAATCAGATAAACTCACAATACAATGATCTATCCAGATTCAACCTCGGTAGAACTTACTTGATATGCAACTACAACTGTAAATCATTCAAACTCATAAACTGATAAACTTGAAACAACAAAACACATATAACACCAGATTTAACATGGAAACCCAAATAGGGAAAAACCACTGTGGGATTTCAGACCCACTAAGAAAATATACTCTTCTAGAGTATGCTCAGTTAAAAGCCAATCTTGTTAAAGATTACATAAACACATTGCTAGATGTGACCCGGTCAAGGGATTTCCCTCAGATCTATCAGAATCTTGCACTTTGTTAGAAGTGACCTTGTCAAAGGATTTCAAACACTCATTTAGAATGTTACCTTGCTAGAGGATTTACAAATAAGACTGTTAGGTCCACTCGGTTAAGAGATTTCCTGTCACTTACAAAAAAAAATAACAATAATAAAATATATCTGCAACTTCACATCTGAAATGTTAAAGCAGAGTCCATGTGCTCAAAATAATCTTGTCATAAGACTTATCTTCCTTCTTGTTGGGCTTCTCAATCTGTTCTTCAATCTGATCTTCAATATTCTATACTCGGTAATCACTTCAGCAGCATCACTGTTCTTCTATTTGCCCGCATTATGTGTTCATCAAATTTTCCTTATTTATAAGCAATTCCTAACCGCTTAATATCCTTAATCACAATTCCCATGATTAATCTTAGCCATCAGATCTTCAAACTTGACTAGGTTCATTGAATGCATCAAACTGAAAAACATTTTATCTTGCCTTGAAACTTGTATCCCTTCCTTGGTACTTGTGCTCGGTTATGACCGTTCAATCTGTGCTGTAGATCTAACTCTTGAATTTTCATTTCTGTTGATCCTTAACAAACTTCTTGCACGACATTCCAATCTTCTATAAATCTCTACCTCATTGGCATCCTTCATTTAATAATGTATTTATTCATCCAATGCATTCTGTTACTACTCGGTTGATACTCGGTAAATACAAAACTTTACTTGGTAACTTCTTCCTTCTTTAACTAACACTGATAACCTTGGTGTTTACCGACTAGCTCCTTGCTCGGTAAAATAGAACAGTATCAAACCTTTACTCATTCTATTACATGAAATCTTTTCCTTCTTATTCAGTCTTCAAATACACATATATAGGATATCAAAACAATCAAAATAACATAATCTCATTACTGTCTAACTCGTTAATAGTTGCCCATTGAATAACTTATTACTCCCCTTCATTTTCACATTCTTTCTATGTCACTTACCGACATCTTTATACTCATCAAAACATACTCTTTAAGATATGGCAACATCATACTAAATCAGAAAATCAATTGCTTGACATCAATGACAAAATAATATTATTAAGACAGTAATCATCCTTTATCAATTATATCAACAATCTCCAACAACCTTCTCAATATCAACAAACTTAATGTAATGCCAACAGTAACCTTTAACAGGGTATATAGCCATCCCTTAACCGGGTGATCTCTAATAGGATTGGTTTCTAATAGAACCTTATTGTAAAGTCTTTAACCGGACTAGGCTCCTAATAGAGTGAGCTTCAAAAGAGTTAAAAAACAAGCTTGTGGGTATTCATCCCCACCGTGGTTTTTCCCATTTGGGTTTCCACGTGAAAAATTTGTGTGTTATGTGTTATGCGTTTTTCATGTGATGTTTATGAAGTATTTGGTTGAGAGATTATGCATGTAGACTTAATAGGTTATGATATTACTGGTATATCACATGCATATGTTTATTGGTGAAGTTGATGTCGAGTATTGATTGTATGTGAAGTGTTCAGACTTATCAGTTTATGGTGTCCAGATCCTCGGTGATATAAGTTTAACCACTTGAGGTAAGAGATCCTACTGTAATGATGAAGAGGGAAGGTCCTAAGTTCAATAGAGATAACTTTAAGATATGGAAGGATAGAATGAAGATTTACATCAAGAGTATGGGTGCTCAACATTAGAGCTATGTTAAGAATGCCTATGTTGCTCCCACTGGCACTCTAACTAATGATCAGAAGAGAGAGATCCAGGAAAATGGGCAAGTCATGGAAGCCCTTATCAGCAGCCTATCAGACATTGAGTTTATTGATGTACAAGACAAGGACACACCTAAGGATGTATGGGATGCACTGGAAAACATCTATGGTGGTGATGAGCATGTAAAACAAGATAAGGAAGAAAGCCTTAGAGGTAAATTTGAGGATATGAGGATGGTTGAAGGTGAGACCATTTAGCAGTATGGTATTAGGATTAAGATTGTGGTTGGTGATATCAAAAGCATTGGTGGAACTATTGATGATACCATTGTTGTTAGTAAAGGCCTTAGATCATTGTTACCAATCTATGCAATCAGAGTTTTTGCTATCCAGGAACTAATGTCTATTGATAAAACCAAGGTATTCTTAGATTTTATTATTGCAAAGTTAACTGCATATGAGTTGAATAGGTATGATGGTAGTGTTCAGAATACTGAGTTAGCCTTTAAAGCATCTACTGTACCATCCAGAAAAGGAAAAGAAACTAGTACCAGTTATGAATCTAGACAATGCAGAGATATGGATGATGAAGAGATTCTGATGGAGTTCGAAGCTCTTCTCGCTAAAAGACTTCTGAATGGAACTGGAAAATGTAGAGGTAAATTTCCTTTGAAATGTTTTTCCTGCAACAAGATAGGACATATAGATGTTAATTGTCCTAACAATGACAATAAGGATAAACCAGAAAGGTTTAGAAAATATAAAGGAGGAAATAGAAGAAATTGTCTAGTTGCTGTGGATGAAGGTGTCATTGATGAAGAATTAGAGGATGAAGAAAATGAAGAAATAGTGTTTGTAGCAATAAAGGAAGAAGTGTATTACAAGAAAGCACTTGTCTCTCACATTGACAACTCTAATGAGTGGATAATTGATAGTGGTTGTTCTCACCACATGACTGGTGACCGGAGAAAGTTTCTGTCTCTAGAAAAATATGATGGAGGTATTGTTAGATTTGGCAATGATGCACCATGCTTGGTGAAAGGTAAAGGATCCATCTCACTAAATGGAAAGAGAAGTGAAGATGATGTCTACTGGGTAGAAGGTCTTAAGAATAACCTGTTGAGTGTTGCTCAGCTGAATGACAAAGGATTAGTGCTGGAATTCAAAGGTGAAATTTGCAGTATAATTGGGAAGAGTGGTGAAGTTATTGCGACTTGTAAGTAGACCCGAGGTAACCTATTTCAGTTGAATGCCAAGATAAGTTGGTGTCTAATGGATAAGTTTGATGATAGTTGGATATGGCATAGGAGACTCTGTCATATAAACTTTGACAACATTGTTAAAGCCGATAAGATCAAGGCGGTAAGAGGATTACGTTTGCTGAACAAACCTGAGAATTCTTTGTGTAGAGAATGTCTATTGGTATTCTGGATATGTTGATATGGTTTTGTCATTGATGTTAACACTTGTCATTACTTGTCAACAATTATCAACAATTGGAGAACTTTGGTTATGTTCACTGGCAAGACAGAGACTTATGCAAAACATTGGTATTTGGTTCATCGATAGATTATATTGTTCACCGACACTTGGAATGAATTGGAAACTACTTGGTTATGTTGAAGACATTATTCGATCACTTGGTTTTGGCGATTTGGTTATTTGTTTATTTGGGTTTGCATATTTGTTATTATCAGCAAATAGGTCCAGGATAAGCACCGATAGACTTATCTATTCCAGATCAGCACGACATGTTATGGAGATGATTTATTATTATTGTAAATGCATTGAGTCGACATCATGCATCAGATATTGATTTGTTTGTAATTGATTTTATTGTAATATCTTCTAGTCAGCCGACCTATTCAATTGGTCTTAGGTTATGGTATATATGTAAGACCCTATTTGTAAGATTGATATACAATTGGGAAAAAGAATTGTAATAGAGTATATGCGAAAATAAGAGAGTATATGCAAAAATAAGAAGAGCTATACATGCAGACATCATTTGAAGTTTGAAGGAGGGTTTTGTTAAGGGAATCAGAATTACACTAGTACTAAATCTAGCATATGAAGATGCTATTTTGTGCAATAAATTATCATTGGATTTAACCATCCAATTGTAGTCAATGTGACTCTCATTTTGTGATTGAGCAGTGAGCTCTAGGCAGTTGGCCTTTCTGCATGTGCAGAATCCATATTGTAAACACATACTATCTGCAGTAGTATTATTTGATTGTGGGTAAGGCTTCCCACTATGGTTTTTCCCCTTATAGGGTTTCCACACACAAACATTGGTGTTATGTTTTGTGGATGTTATTGTCTTTCTGTTTCATGCATTAATCTTTATCGGTATTGCAATTAACTGTTAAGAATATCTACCAGCATAAAGTTTGGTTTACCGGTATTAAGCATTAAGTTTTGGTTAAGTTAATTTTGGTTGAATTTATTGGACAACTGATTCACCCCCCCCTCTCAGTTGTCTCCAGGACCTAACAATGTCAACTTGGGAAGATGTCTTCCTCAACTTTTAAAGGTAAGTCTTTCTCAGCAAAAAATTTACCTAATCTTTTGTGCATATTGATTTGTGTGGTCCTATGAAAACTAGAAGTATTCAGGGAGATAGGTATTTTATGATTCTTATAGATGACTACTCAAGAATGATGTAGGTCAAATTCTTGAAAGACAAGTCTGAAGCATTTGGAAAGTTCAAAGCTTTCAGAGCATTAATAGAGAAAGAAAGTGGTAAAAAGATTAAATGCCTCAGAACTGATCAAGGAGGAGAATTCACTTCTGATGAATTCAATAAGTATTGTGAAGATAACAATATCAAGAGGCAGTTGTCTACCCCAAGGACACCTCAACAGAATGGCATAGAAGAAAGAAATAATAGTACTATAGTTGAAGCGGCTAGAACAATGTTGATCCAAGGAAAGGTTGCTCACACTTTTTGGAGAGAAGCGATGAGCATTGTAGTCTATACTATGAACTGGGTACTCATCAAGAAAGGCAAAGATAAAACCCCTTATGAGTATTGGACCAGGAAAACTCCCACTGTGAGTTAATTTAAAGTGTTTGGTAGTAAGTAATATATCAAGAGAGGTGAACATTTGAGCAAATTTGATGCAAAATGTGATGAAGGAATATTTCTGGGATATTCCACTAAGAGCAAAGCTCTCAAGTGCTACAACAATAAAACTCAAAAAATTGTTGAGAGTATCAATATCAGGGTTGATGAATCCCCTGAGGAACCTGAGGAAACATGCAGCGAAGAAGTGGAAGATGAACCGGGTATAGCCTTCTGGGAACCGGTTAAGAAGAAACTTGTAAAGATCTCAGTGTTCCTGTACCGGTAGAAGCTGTAGTGAGAGGAGAAGAAGAAGTTAGTGAAAAAGAAGAAGAAAAGCTAGTAGATCAGGCTAGAATCATTCCTAGATATGTGGAGTTGCATCATGATCCGAAGCAAATCATAGGAGATAAAGATGCAGGGATACTCACAAGAATAAAAGTGAAAGAAAACTCTTGCATGATTTTTGAATTTGAACCCAAGACTTCAAGAGAAGCTCTTACAAATGAAGACTAGATTAAAGCAATGGAAGAGGAGCTAGATCAGATAGAAAATAATGTGACATGGTCTTTGGTGCCCAGACCCGAACATAAAAATGTCATAGGTACCAAATGGGTCTTCAGGAATAAGTTGAATGAAGAAGGCATAGTTGTAATGAACAAGGCTAGGCTTGTATGTAAAGGATATGCTCAGGAGGAGGGAGAAGACTATGGAGAAAATTTTGGTCTTGTGGCTAGACTAGAAGGTGTTCGAATGCTATTCGCATTTGCAACTTTTAAGGGATTTAAGGTTTATCAAATGGATGTGAAGTCTGCTTTTCTGAATAGAATCTTAGAAGAGGAAGTGTATATAGAGCAACTAGAAGGGTTTGCCTTATCAAAAGATAGTGACATGGTGTGTAGATTACACAAAGCCCTGTATGGACTAAAACATGCACCTAAGGCATGGTATGAAAGACTACACTCTCATCTTGTGAAGATTGGATTTTAGAGAACAAGTGAAGATAGCAGCATCTACTTGAAATTAGAAGGTGACCAGATTCTAATATATGAAGTGTTTGTGGATGACATAATCTTTGGAGGAGATGATAAAATGAGTCATGCGTTTGCAGATGGAATGAAGAAAGAGTTTGAGATGTCTTTGATAGGAGAGATAAAGTTCTTCATTGGTTTATAGATTCAGTAAATGAAAGAGGGTATCTTTATTACCTAGCCCAAGTATGTCAAAGAGGTATTAAAGACTTTTGGCATGGAGGAAAGCAAATCAGTTGGTACACCGATGGTGACTGGTTGTAAACTGACCAAGGAAGATGATTCAACACAGGTGAATGAAAAGGAGTACCGGTCAATGATCAATAAGCTGCACTATGTGGTGCATAGCAGACCAGATATTGCTCATGCAGTGGGCATAGTAGCTTGTTTTCAGAAATGTCCAAGAGAATCCCACTTGGTAGCTGTCAAAAGGATTCTTAGATATCTGAAAGGAACAATTGATTATGGATTGTGGTATCCATATAATGGTGACTATAATCTCAAGGTATATATTGATGCCAATTGGGGAGGTAATGTGGACAGCAGGAAGATGACAACTTGTGGAACGTTCTTTCTCGGTGGAAGATTAGTATCATTGACTAGTAAGAAGCAGAGTTGTATTTCCCAATCTACAACTAAAGTAGAATATGTGGCAAAATTTATGAATTGCACTCAAGCAATTTGGATGAAACATGTATTGGAAGGTTTCAAGGTACCTGTATCTAAACCGGTGAATATATTTTGTGATAACACAAGTGCAATAAATATTTCCAAGAATCCGGTATTGCATGCTAGAACTAAGCACATTGAGCTTAAATATCACTTTTTGAGAGAAAAAGTTCAAAATAAGGAGGTTGTACTACAACATGTTTCTAGTAAGGAGCAGCTAGCAGACATATTCACTAAGCCCTTACCGAAGACTACATTTACCTATTTGAGAGGTGAATTAGGGGTTCTGTCCCTTCATGAAGTCAACTAAAGTTGTGTGCTCCGCATTAGTCAAGTACTACGATGACAAATTCTTTAGGATTGGTGTGTTGAAGGATGCTACTCCTTAGGGGGAGTAGCATAGCAGATTTTGGAAACTGGTGCCTCTACTTTGGTATTGTTGTCAAAGGGGGAGAAGATATCTGATGTATGGGGCGAAGATATCTGATAATACATATACACTGATTTATGTGGTTTTCAATCACAATGCTACATTGAGTATTGCCATCAATGCCAAAGGGGGAGATTGTTGGATATCATTGGCATATGATGAACCAGCATGTTGATATGATGATAATGTATGTTGTCATTGATGTCAATAACTTCAAGTGAACCGGTGTCGAGGTTTCACTAAGTGTGACTACCGATTGATAGTCTCAACTCTAGGGTTATCGGTTTGGCAATCCAGCTTGTGCGATACAACTGACGATACTTTGTGATGAGTTAGCTAAGAGATGTGAATGAGATTGAGGTGCCACATCAGCCTTGTGCGCGTGAAGGATCTTGCATGAGAAGATCGACTGCATTTGAAGTCTACCTCGGGAATGATCATTCTTCTTAGTGGTATGAGAAGAAAGCATGATGGGTTACTGATTCCCATGAGCAGTGATGAATGAATGATGCAGATTATCTTGTGATCTATTTAAAATTGTAATACTCTATGCAAAGTGTTTGGATGGTCAGGATTGGACCACCTGTATTGTAAACCTAAGATGCTTAGGGTTTAGGGTTTGTTCTACTGACCTATCTATTTTCTATAAGGTCAATGATGTTTGTTATTCTAAAGTTGTTAGAAAATGTTGCGCGTGTGTGTATCCGAGTGGTGAGATACTTGATACTTGCCAAACCTGTAAGAGGGAAATTGCAGAGTGTGATTGCAGAGTAGAGGAAATGAAAAGGATCTACCCTGGCATGTAGTGTTGTTATCAGATCAGAGTTTAACCTATTGTCTTCTAACCATTTCAACAGTTGGAAAATCCCTTTACCGGGTAGCTTTAATAGGCTTATTGTAAAACCTGTAACCAAGTGACTCAAGATCATTGAGCTCTTCAAATCCTCTAGCGAGGTGACTTTTAACAGGGTTTCAACCTTTAACATGGTATATATCCATCCCTTAACCGAGTGATCTCTAATAGGATCCATTCCTAACAAAACCTTATTATAAAGTATTTAACCAGACTAGGCTCCTAACAGGGCGAGCTTCAAAAGAGTTCAAAAACAAGCTTGTGGGTATTCAGCCCCACCGTGGTTTTTCCCATTTGGGTTTCCACGTGAAAAATTTGTGTGTTATGTGTTATGCATTTTTCATGTGATGTTTATGAAGTATTTGGTTGAGATATTATGCATGCAGAGTTAATAGGTTATGATATTATTGGTATATCACATGCATATGTTTATTGGTGAAGTTGATGTCGAGTATTGATTGTATGTGAAGTGTTCAGACTTATCAGTTTATGGTGTCTGGTGTCTTACTATATTTAATCGGTATTGCCATGGTTAAGTTCATTAATGGTGATAACCAGTTGGTATTGCGTTAACTAGATAAGTTGTTGAGAAAGTTTTGGGAGAGTTTTTGCCTGTACTAATTCACCCCCCCCCTCTTTGTTTCGGTTTGGGTATCTATTGTTCATCATTATTCATCACCGATTTACACACAGTCTAGAAAAGACTCTTCCTTCGAGTAGATCTGGTATCCTTTCTTCTAAACATAAGAGATTCTCCTTGCTCCGGCACACGGGTAGATCCAGTACCTTCACCTTCGGGTTCCTCATTTTCCACACAAATTCTTGCTATTTTCTTCTTATGTTCATAGAATCTATGTCCAATTTCTCCACACTTGAAACATTTGCCAGGAAATTCTCTATCGGTACTGTTAGTGCCTTTCCTCTGTATTTTATACTCTGGTTCTTTACTCCACTTATGTTTTGATTCATCTTCCTCAACCATTTTCTTTGTATTGTCACTCATTTGTCCTTTGAATTTCTCCTTCCCTCTATTCGGTTGTATTCTTCTCATCTTCTCCTTAGCCTTCAAATCATACTGGTAAGCTTCTTCAACTGTGGAAACCCTCAAAATACTCATCTCATCCTGAATGTTAAAAGAAAGTCCATTTATATACCTCACCACCTTTTCTCTATCCATCTCTCTATGTCCAGATCTAATCACCACCTTGTAGAATTCCTTAGTATAGTCCTTCATAGTCATGTTTCTCTATTTCAGGTTCTGCAACTTCTTGAACAACTCCAATTCATAGTCTTCTAGTATGAACTTGGCCTTCAATATTGCAACCATCTGTCTCCACTAGGTGATCTTCAATTCACCATTCTCTACTCTGTCAATCTGTAATTATTTCGACCATAAGTAAGCATGCCCTTTCAACTTAGTATGTTCCAACTGGACTCTCTATGGGTCCTTGACATCCTCAAACTCGAAGTAATCCTCCAACTCTCTAATCCAATCAATCAAATCCTCTAGGTTCAGTGTTCCAGAAAAGTTGGAAACTTCAACTTCATGAACTTTACTAGCTTGCTCCACTTCTCTCAGGAATCTTTCCTCTCTTCCATCTCGGTCCTTCAACTTCTTCAAGCTCTTCACCAGCTTGTTCTTATTTATCCTTAGATTCAAGGTTTCTCCACAAAATAGCCAAAGCATTTTGGATTTTGTTCCTCACTTCATTCTTGAAGTCTTCCATCATCTACTCTACCCTCCAGGGGTTTGTCCTTCTAGGTAGCATCTCCTCTTCCACTCTAACGAACTTCCTCAACTTGATGATCTGAATATTGGTTTCAATTGCCTCTTCTCGGTGATCTATTGAAAACACGTGCAACCTGCCTCCAATCAGTGATCTATTCACCCAAAGGAATGCCTCAATTTTTGCAAACAATTCTTTCACCAGCCAGTCTATAACTAGCTCTGATACCACTTGATGCAGCCATAACCAGTAAAAACCTCAAAGATAATGATTTGGCTTATGAAACAAGAGTAACACAATGAAAGCAGCAAGAAAACATAACAATATTATATAAACAAATCATAGTATTGCCTTAGAACTTCCAAAAATTGTTTGGATGTCATCATATAATCATCAAAGAACATCTGGTAGTTAACTGGTTACATGTAGGCTATCAACTAGATACAATCCAACTGGGACTCTAAGAATCAACCGGATCTCAAAATGCGAATCTCAATCCTTATTCTCAATTCTAATTTCTCTGCCCCTACAAATGATTACATAACATCATATTTATACCCACTGAAACATATCCGGGTCGGCCTCATAAGATTACATTTACCAGTGTAGGAAAATGAAACATGTAATTAGATCGACCCTAAGAATTAAAGAAATCTTTCCAAAAAATAACAACCAAAAGGTGTGGTTCAGCAGGAAGGTCAGTCACATGCCAAAGAACATTAGACAAGACCCAAAATAGATCCACACGCCAAGAATCATGTCAGTAATAAAAGAAGACCAATCGGTAAGCACAAGAACTGTCTCGAAACCTAAAAACAGTCAACCAGAAGTGATAACTGGCCAAGAAATAACCCAAATGGACTTAAAATATGGAATTGAGTGCATGAACTATCCTAGAAACTGAAAATAAGATCTTCCATGAAAAGCAAGCAACTATCAGTACGAGCCGGTAAGAACACAAAAAACTGCATAAAGAACTAAACAAGAACAAAACCAAAAGGAAATATTTTTGGTTGATGCAAGATTGCTCATCAATTGGGGATGCTCCTGCATCACCCTCTCTACATGCTTATGCCTTCAATTTACTTATTCATGTTTCAAAGAAGTAAAGGCCAGTTTCATGGCTTGTGTGAGACAACATGTCTATTTTTATATTCAATAAATTACACTTGAATAAACGGATTTGAAACTTTGCAATATTGAACATCTATTATAATGATTCTTTTGAACATGTATTCTTTGTAATGCAATGTAAGAGAGGAAACATTAAATGTACCCTTCCATTGTAACACATATAGAATAGCTTAACTAAATTAAACTATATGTGAAAATTTAGTAACATTTTTGGCAATATATGCTATATGTCTGCTGCTAGACATCAAAACCAGTAGCCTAGACAATTCATTAGGCACAGAGTCAACATTTTAATCATGACTGGAACAAACCCTCTTTCAGAAGTTAACCCTTATTAGGCTTTATGAAGTACAACTTTATAAAATATGACAGTGAAGAATGAGACTTTACTGTCATGGGTTGTAGATTTGTACTCAAAGGTTTAGTAAGAGCTAGCTTTCTAAATTAGGTTGACTAAAAAATCTCTTTTTGGGACTGCTGTCATTCTTCTTAACTAGTTGATTATGGATGTATGATTCATGGTAGTAAAAGATATGTCCTATTGTTATGATTTATAGGTGTATGGTCAATCAGTTAGTAAGAATGACTGTAGTAAAACATCTCTTTTCCTGCAACTCTAACTAACAGAAAACCTTGAAAACTTATTCAAAACAAATCAAGGCAAACCTAGACTACTTGAACTATGCTGAGACAATACTTAGGGAAAACAAAAACACCTAATCTATAGTGAAGCAATACTTTATTTAAAGCAAGAAACCTATACTAATATGTACAAGGGTAGATCAAACCTCAAATCAATGCTTGAGGTGTATCTCATTAACGGGGATATGCAGAACTTCTCCTTCCATGATGGATAACTAAAATGCATTATGCTCCTTACACTCAATGATAATAAATGGGTCACTTCAGAAGTTATCAAACTTCATATGTTTTCCTGACCTACTTTTGAGCACATCCCATTTCAATATAATATCTCCCTCCCTGAAAGTTCAAGGAGTTGCTTTCTTATCAAAGGTCTTCTTTATTTGGAGTTGCTAATACTCCATTGTTTTCATTTCCTTATCCCTAACCTCTTTCAATTCTACAAGTTGAGAGTA
This sequence comes from Cryptomeria japonica, assembly GCF_030272615.1. NCBI lineage: Eukaryota > Viridiplantae > Streptophyta > Pinopsida > Cupressales > Cupressaceae > Cryptomeria > Cryptomeria japonica. The sequence goes on from NC_081415.1 coordinate 426,596,203, forward strand.
CCTTATTGTCATTGGATCACTTTCTTCAAACATCTCCAACTGATTAGCAAGGTCAAGTGTAGGAAATTCAACAGATATAGGTAACCTCGCTTCCTTCCCATATACCAATACATAAGGAGATTTACCAATAGACTTCTTAGGAGTTATCCTATCTGCCCATAAGGAAGATTTCAACTTCATGTGCCAATCCCTTTGGTTATCTTGAAATGTCCTCTTGATGATCCTTATCATATTTTTGTTGGTAGACTCTGCCAAACCATTACCCCGAGGATAGTAGTTTGAGGATGTATTCAAATATATACCATTCTTCATAGCCCAGTCAACAACCCTTAACCCCACAAAAGCCAAGGCATTGTTTGAGATGATGGATTCAGGCACTCCAAATCTTGTGATTATGTCATCATAAAAGATTAAGACAACAAACACTAGTACATTCAGAGCTAATTTCCGATGGCCAATTGTCAAAATTGTGACAAATTTTCGTTGGAGTGCCGACAGAAGTAGCCATCAAAAACTCATCATCAGATTTGTTGATGATGCCCCTGACCGTCGAAAATACGACAATCCCATGGACTCTACCGACGGTGTGCATGATCTCTCTTCTGGTCAAAAAAGTCATCGGACACGCAGCATCCTCGTCGCATGCTTCAATAGATTTCGTCGCGAAGTCGGCGGCAATTTGGAACTTCGCACTGACGGTGATGCTATTTATCCGATGCTTGTGTCGTCAGTCCATTCGGAGGCATCGACGACCATCTGACTACGAAGTGTTGTCGCACGTACAACATCCTCGTTGGATGTTTGTGTGGTTTGAATCGGAAGTGCGACGACTCCAAAACCTTTTCATTGACGAGAACGATGTATGTCCGCTAATTTCATCGTCGGTGGAAAGCTTGGTATTCGTCGTAATTCCAACGATGATAATATTTTTATCAAAATAAAATTATTATGATCCAGTCATTGATATGTACAATGAATGATATTCTATCCCCACCACCTACCAGTAGGGGGCATAGGTTTGAGGCTAATATGAGGCACACTAGTTTCAAGCTAATATGATCAGGTGCACCATGGTTGAGATGGTCCAACTCCCTAGTCTCACTTTAGGACTAAGCTTATGCCATATCTAAATGAAAGACATTTCAAATACATCGTCAGTGGAAAGCTGCAAAATGCCATTTTCATACATAAGCAAGACATACACAATTGGGCACAATCACCAAGAGAACGGTAAAAAGTGTGTTTGAGATCATTGTCCTAATTGTGGTGTGGTCGCCAAGAGATCACTATAAATTTATCAACCTTTCCTTCATTTAAACCAAGTAAACCTTTATGTATATGCATATGCATACATATGCATATGCATATGGATATGCATATGTATATGTATATAGTTTTGTGTATTCATTAAATATTTTCATTTAATTTTGAGCATTTTGTGGATGGTATAATCAAGAAACATATCATCACCCTCACCAATTATGCTCAACTGATTTAAGTACAACCATTCGATTGTTAATAATTTTTAAATTAAGGGAGTACTTTTCAAAATACATATCCATATGCATATGCATATACATATACATAAAGGTTTACTTGGTTTAAATGAAGGAAATGTTGACAAATTTCTCCATGTAGTTTCACCTAACTCTAGAATTAGTTAGTTGTTTAAAACAACTCATAACCATTGTAACAAAATTCACACTAATAATATATTTCCTAAAAATTTTTATCCATGAATGATATTTGGGTTACAATCTTGAATTCAGTACATGCAATATCATTAGAACTCAGACATCAATAAACTTGTTTCAAATAAGAAACACTGTGATCTGAATTGCAAGCAAACTATTTAATGTAATGCCTGTTGTTTGTATTTTGGAAAAAAGGGTTGTCTGCAGAATTTTGCAGAGCATACTATTTGAGTAATTTACATATCAAGTGTTTGTTATAATGTCTAAAAACTAAATCACGAAAAAGTGAAAAAAAAATTGTTAGCAAATCAGGGGTGCACTTTACATTCTTGTTGTTATCCAATTCTCTTACTTTAGCTCTGTTTCTTTCTTCAGATTTGGGGTCTAGAGCTCCTCCCTAAGCAGAGATTGTTGGTTTTGTCTCCCCTCCTTTGGCTGGAGAGTTTCTTGCTATCTCTGGTAGTTTGCCCTCAGAGTTCAATTTCTCTAATGGTTTGACTGCTATTTTCCCTACCTTCTTCTCCAAGTGCTCCTCCTCTTGTTTCCAAGATTTTTCCTTTTCCTTCTACTCAATGGCCCTTGGTTGTGCCTTCATGCCCTCTTAATGTCTTCACTGGGTTCCTATTTCCTTCAAATGATGGCTTCTCTACGTTATGCAATATCCATCTTGGATCTTGCAACATCAAATTCTGGCATGGTTGATGTTGATGCGAGTGATTGGACAATTGTTTTTTATCACATTTTTTCTTTGAGTAAGAAGATCCTTCTCAAGTAGTTTGGTGTTGTCAAAAGATAAATAAGTTGTCAAGAAAGGTGAGGGCTAAAAAGAATCTTTAGATTAATGTTTCTGACTATGTTGGTTATTGTTGATGTGGTTTTTCATTGATTTTCTTTAGTTATTCTTCACCAATAGCCTATTTATAACAACTTTATCTCTTTGGAAGTGGGTCCTCTCTAGAACCTACAACCAATCTATCAATAGAAAATACATATTGGAACATGCCATCACAAAAATATGTCATTTTTATATGTAAAACTAGAATGTTCAGGTTTTCTTGAAAACAATCAAATTGAAATTCTCATCTTGGTCTTACAAGTATTAGGGCTCTTACCTAGCAGGATGCTCCTCACAAGGACGATTGTATGTTGTCCAGACTGGCTCGCCCTGGAAAAGCCTCAAGATCTACGATAAAAGTCAAAGAAACAATAATAATATCCTCTAGTTCATATAAGAAACGATTTATAGTGAGTGTCCTTGAGATAAAAGAGCATTTACATTAATGTAGTTGTTTGTGTCGAGGGTAAATCGATGATAGATTCCTCCTGGGAGGATAATCATATTCCCCTTCTTAACCCATATTTGTATCCATCGATCCTCTTTATCCCTTACATCAAAGGAGCCTATAACAAAAGAAACATAAAAATCAAGCATCAGTATATGTCATTGACAACTCCTATTTTATGAATTCTTTCAAATTTGTCTTCGCTAGAGTTAGCTTGCTAATAGGCTATTGCTATATACTAAGAATTAAATTGCTCAAATTCCATGACTTCAACAGTAAAGACACATAGACATGGTTCAAGTAATGTATAAGAGAATTAAAGGACAATGGAAACTTTTCCATTGTCTGTAATAGATAGCAAGAAGGAAAGACTGTTATCTATGTAACATCTATTTGACAATTTTGGATTCATAACTTTATTTATAAACATATACAACCATGGTATATTGCAAAATGACATAAAAAATCCATTTCATGTAATCAATAATTTTGTACAAAGGGGAGGATGCTAATCATGTCACCCTAAATATTCACAAACAGGTATTGAAGGAATGCTGACAATAAATATGATAAAATAATGCTTGGTTTAGAGGATATAGCTAATTCACCCCTTAATCTAAAAGAAATATCAGGTAAAATTTAGTACTTCTTTTAAGTTGATCACATTATTATGTAGCACATTAATCAATACTACAACACTGCCACTGGAAAGAGGCAGCAATCTATCAAAAAGAAATAGTGATAAATGATAGGGATATAAACTGTCATGCCCAAACTTTTGGGCACGAGCGGGATAATTTTTTTTTTTTTAAATCACAACCTAGTGACGTTACATGTTGCTAAAACGAGGCACACTATCAAGTTGTCTTTAACTATGCTTGAGTTAACTCTAATCCCTAACTCAGGTAAGCAAAAATAATATTTAACTTAAATGCGGAATACTAAAATGATTATTTATTATCTCATCAATATTTAATCAATAAATTAATTTAGTCAATTAAATGGCGTAGATAAAAATTAATCTCCAATAACCGTTAATTGTTTTTAGGAACTGATTAAATTAGTCCTAGCCCTTAGTTTATAAATAGATTAAACTACAAAATATTAATAAAATATTAAACACCATTTTAAAATATACCCTTATGTTTATCAAAACACATATATTTTCCCATATGTTTATTAAAAGCATATATAATTTATGACCACTTAATAAAATACTTATCCTACAATTATCCTTTCATTTATTTAAACTCTCTCTCTCTCTCTCTCTCTATATATATATATATATATATAAACCTAAATGTGCTCTCACATTATGGAAACCCTAATTTTATTAATATAAAAAGAAACATTTTATATTTGTTTTTTCATTTCAAAATACTCTTACTACCCTAGCCCTAACTGGCTAGGGTTTTATTTTTTTCTAACTTGAAATTTTGCAGGGGCGAGTTTTTTTTTTGGGTGGCGGCCATGGAAAGGCGCTCGAAGAAGGGGAGGAAGAGGTAGCGGTACCGGGTAGCGCCACTATGTGCCCACATAGTGGAGGCCGCCGCACCACTATGTGTCCACACAGAGGCAGGCACGACACCACTGTGTGTCCACACAGTGGCGGCCGCGGTCGATGGAAGCCGCGAGGTCGACACTGTGTGTCCACACAGTGGAAGTTGCGAGGCCGACCACTATGTGTCCACATAGTGGAGGCCGTGGGTCGTCCACTGTGTGTCTGCATAGTGGTTTCGGCCCTTCAGCCTCTCCCCCCATGTTATTAAATTTAATATATATATATATTAATATATTAATTAAAATTTTAAAAAAAAATTTATAAAACAAAAAAATTAAATTCAAATTTTTTTTTAATAACATGGGGGGAGAGGCTGAAGGGCCGAAACCACTGTGCAGACACACAGTGGATGGCCCACAGCCTCCATTGTGTGGACACATAGTGGTCGGCCCCGCAGCTTCCACTGTGTGGACACACAGTGTCGACCCCGCGGTTTCCATCGACCGCGGCCGCCACTGTGTGGACACACAATGGTGTCGCGCCTGCCACTGTGTGGACACATAGTGGTGCGGCGGCCTCCACTATGTGGGCACACAGTGGCACTACCCGGTACCGCTACCTCTTCCTCCCCTTCTTCGAGCGCCTTTCCATGGCCGCCACCCAAAAAAAAAAATTGCCCCTGCAAAATTTCAAGTTAGAAAAAAATAAAACCCTAGCCGGTTAGGGCTAGGGTAGTAAGAGTATTTTGAAATGAAAAAACAAATATAAAATGATTCTTTTTATATTAATAAAATTAGGGTTTCCATAATGTGAGAGCACATTATATATATATATATATATATATATATATATATATATATATATATATATATATATATATATATATATATATATATATATATATATATATATATATATATATATTACATGCATCATATTACATGCAAAATATTACATGATCCTTTTAACAGATCCATTAAAAAAAGAACTTCTAGAATTAAAACAATGTACTTTTTTTAAAAATATATTGTTTAGCTAAGATTGAGATAAACTAATTAGTTTAGGTTTAATTTCTGCAAATAATTTACTATCAGAATTAAATAAATTATTCTAGCAACTATATAAATAGGTTATTATTAAAAATAGGTAGACATTTAACCTTAGATTTTAATTTCTGTTACAAGCATAAATAACATAATTAAGTGAACTTAAACACAACTATATAAATCTAGAATTTATTAAAATAATTCTTTAGAGATGGCTATAATAACTTTTAGTTTTTTATTTTCTGCAAATAAATAAAAAGACAGATTGAAATAACTAACTTTTGCACTACCATGTATAGATCTAAATGTTTTATTTCCAGCATACTCCATGCATGCAAATCTAATTTATTTCTTTTCTAATATTTTGTTTTAAATGCATAAAGGGAATAAATAAATTACTTTCTTTTCAAAATATCCTAAACACAACAAATGTTATTTTTCAAAAATATAGAAAACTAAAATCAGAGTTACTCATTTCTTTTCTATAGTATAGCATAAATAAATATTACATATCTTTAAAACATATTTCCAAGACTTTATTGTCACTTTACAAATAGGTTTCTCATTTCAAATAAATGAGGACTTTCAAAGAATAATAATTATATTTACAAATATTTTTCTGCAACAAATAACTCCAGCCACATCTACATGTCCTATTCTTTTCTTTCAACAACCTGCAATAAATCAAAAGCTATGACCATGGAGTGCTCACCTCCCAGCCTAGTCTAACTAGTAGCCACCCCCAAGCTTGGAGAACCAAGCCCTAGATAGGTAACACACATGCAACACAACAAAGAAGGGGAAACAATCACAAACATATTCCCAACCAAGGCTACACTGCACCACACAATGTGCTGTCTTTACATGGGTGGTAGTGGACCAAATACCCTGAGGAGACTACAAGTATAGTAAAACTCAAGGCCACCTCATGGCAAACAATGATACATCATAAGTATACAACCCCATAACCTTATGTCCCCCAAGGCATTCATGCCTTATTTCCCTCCTTATGACCCCCAAATGCATAAACAAGCCATGCAGCAAGGGTTACATAGGAATCCCTTGAGATTACTCTCTTAATGAGAGCCTCTCACTCGAGGGCTGTCAAACTTCTACCACCCACAAGACCATCCTCTCTCCCAAGAGTAGGAGGTCTTGGTTACTCCCAAAACACAAAAAATACACAAGAGTAAAATGTAGAACACAAAATAAATTTTCATAAGGGAAAATACAAGAAACAAGCCTTTTCCATACAAGCAATTCCTTTCAACATAACATGTAGTATAAAAACAATACGAGAGAAATTTAACCAACCTTCAACTGCCCAAAGGAATGCTAGATTAGTTGAGGATGAGTAGCCCAATTCCACAACCCCTTCCTTCTCTACACTTAGCCAAATACCTAATTCAAATCTATCTTTTTCTTTCAAAATTCCTTGTCTCCAAAAATGGAAAGTGGGTGATTACCCGCAAAATCTCCCATTCTTGCGTAAGAAGACCTTAGTGAGAGTTCTCACAGGTTTCTAAAATTGAAAAAGGAAAAGTCAGAAAAAAAGATAAAAAAGGGATCTCTCATCAAAAAAGAAAGTTAACAACTTAGGTGATCCCTTCTAATTTTCAATTTTCGCTCAACTTAGGAAATCCACTTTTTAGGGTGGCTAAACAGCCACATGGGAGTTGTCACATGCCTAAAATTACTCCTAACCCTTAGGTATACCTTATGGGCTTTAGGAAACACTCTTAAACTACCCCCAGGTGTCCATTTAACCCCTTTTAAACCCCTCTGAAGTTAATTTTCGGGTCAAACCTAAGTTGACCACCCCAAAGATTCTTTACCCTAGAAAAAATATAGAACCACATTAAATTAATTGAAAAAGCTATGGTTAAAAAACTCCCTCCAAGAGACAATTTAAAAAACCAAAACATAAATCGATCACATGTGTCAAGCGACACAATAAAAATACTTTTACAAAATTACACTTGAAATTTGTCTCTTGTTGGATTTACACAAATTAACAAAATTCAATTTAACATTCATGCAACAATCACTTTCATGAATAAAATATGATACAAACAGGGTGTTGTCTCTCCAAATAGACAAAGCCTGGTTTTACGAACGTACATAGGTCTAGGTTTGGTTCTCCATAATATTTCCATGGTCACATGGATAATTTTCCTGCGCATCTCAATTACACATTAGTAATTCCAAATAACCTCATATAATATAAAACCCACGAATAAGAATACACATCAAACACTTTGCATACAATATACACTTAAACAAATCAGTACATCTTATATCCAAATAAATGCACATAAGCAATTATCATAATTCTCATAATTTTGATCCACACATAAAACATGCATCCTATTTTTATCATCATAGTAAAGTCTTACAAATCCAATAATGACATATATCATCTCAAATTCATCCTATTCTAGAATCATATAGAGTTTTATATCATAAAGCATATAAATGAAGCATCAACATATAGCAATGTTATCCAAATCATGGAATCTTATAAGTTGTAAATCCATAATGCATAAAAATAAAGCATCCATAATAGTCTCATCATAAAAATCACTGAAATACTAGACTGAGTCGAGGTAGGGCCTCACACCCTCCCCCTCTAGGCATGAACTTCCTCCTGGAGTTCATCAAAAAGATGGGGGTACTCTGATCTCATACGTGCTGCGTCCTCCCATGAAGTCGTAACCTCATCATAGCAATCCCACTAGACCCTAACCTTGTCCAGCTCTTGACCTCCAAGGGCTAGCGTCTGGCATGCCAAAATGTGAATGGGCTCCAAAGCTAGCTACCTGTCTGACTCCACCTACAAGGCATCCCAATCTAAAATATAAGACTCATCATAGATATACTTTCACAAAACTGATACATGAAACACATTGTGGATGTGTGACAGGCTAGGTGACAATGCTAAATGGTAGGCAACTAGTCTTGTCCTCTCAAGGATCTCAAATGGTCCTACAAAGTGAGGTGCGAGCTTAGAACCCTTTCTATAACGGATTGGACTCTTATGCGGTCGCACTCTCAAGAAGACTTTGTCTCCAACCAAGTAGCTACAATCTATCCTCTTTGCATCTGCATATTTCTTCTGTCTATCCTGTGTCTCTCTAAGACGCTGCCTAATCAAATCCACTTGCTGCTCCATATCCCAAACTATCTCAGGACCAATAGCAACTCTGTCCTCTATGCGGTCCGAACTCAACGGTGTCCTGTAAGGCTTGTTGTATAATGCTTGATAGGGTGGCATCCCCAAAGAAGTGTGATGCCTATTGTTATAGGCAAACTCCACTAAGGGAAGGTACTCCTCCCATCTAGTCTGATGATCCATGACGTACATACGAAGCATATCCTCTAACACCCAGTTAACCCTCTCTGTCTGACCATCCAATTCTGGATGATAGGCTATACTGAAATTGAGCTTAGTGCCCATAGCTTCTTGTAATGCCTTCCAAAAGGAAGAAGTGAAGAGGGAATCCCTATCAGAAATAATCTTGGTGGAATGCCATGAAGTCTAACAATGTCTCGTAAGAACACCTGTGCCACTGCTGGTGCTATGAAGGTAGTCCGAACTAGTGAAAAGTGCGCTACTTTGGTCAACTTGTCAACTGTCACCAAGATGGCATCATGGCGACGAGATGACATAGGAAGACCAATGATGAAATCCATGGATATAGTATCGCACTTCCACTTTGGTATAGCATGAGACTGGAGCAACCCACCTAGATGGCGGTGCTCCGCCTTGACTCTCTGACACTCAAGGCATCGGGCTACCAACTCAACAATGAGCTGCTGCATCCCTGACCAATGATATAACTGTCTCAAGTCAACATGCATCTTCTTTACTCTGGGATGTGCTGCATAAGGAGCTCTATGAGCCTCCATGACAATGAACTCTCACAAACCCTCGGAAGAAGGTACATAGATGTGCCCTCTATGGCGTAATAGTCCATCGGACTCTAAGGAATAATCCACATATTTTCCTTCTAAAATTTCCTGAGATCGTATCACCTGAAAAACCTCTAAATACCATCCATCCTCTGGCAACTACTGTAGTATATGGTCTCTCAAATCCGTGCCCATAGATATGGTGTATACCTCATGACGTCTCCTACTCAAAGCATCAACAACTACGTTTTCTTTCCCTTTGATGTAGTGAATGTCAAAATCATACTCGCACAAGAACTCCATCCATCTCCTTTGTCGTGCATTAAGGTTCGGCTGAGTGAATATGTACTGAAGACTCTGATGGTCTAAATGAAGCTCAAAATGATGGCCCAAAAGGAAGTGTCTCCACCTCACAAGTGCATGCACTACTACTGCTAGCTCAAGGTCATGAGTAGGATAGTTAAGCTCATGAGTTTTAAGTTTCCTAGACTCAAAAGCTATAGCCCTACCATCCTGCATAAGAACTGCTCCTAAACCCTCTAGGGAAGCATCTTTGCAAACCATGAAGTCACCTGAGGGATCTAGTACTACAAGGATAGGTGTGCTAGTAAGTGCCTTTTTGAGTTCTTGAAAGGCCCTCTCGCACTTCTCCATCCACTCAAATTTCTTCCCTTTACACTGAAGAGAAGTAATAGGATGTGCGACTCTGGAGAATCCCTCTACAAAGCATTGGTAATAACCTACTAAGCCCATAAAGCTCCTGACCTCTGTCACACTGGTTGGCGCTGACCAATCCATAATAGCTTTGATCTTGGATGGGTCTACTGAGATCCCATCACTGGAAATAATGTGCCCAAGGTACTTGACCTCTGATCGAAAGAAAGCACACTTTGACAAACTGCCAAACAACTGATTGTCCCTCAAACACTGCAAAACCTGTCTTAGGTGCTCCTCATGCTCTTTCTCATTCTAAGAATATATCAATGTATCATCGAGGAACAAAATCACAAAGTGGTCCAAAAATGTGCGGAATAACCCATTCATGAGGCTCATGAAAATAGCTGGAGCATTCGTAAGACCGAATGGAACCACGGTGAACTCATAGTGGCCATATCTAGTGCGAAATGTAGTCTTGTGGATATCACTTTCCACTATTCTCAACTGATGGTATCCTGACTTCAGATCAATTTTGGAAAATACTTTGGCACCCTGAAGTTGGTCGAATAAATCATCAATTCTGAGCAAAGGATATCGGTTCTTGTTGCTTACTTTGTTCAACTAATGATAATCCATGTATAATCAGAGAGATCCATCCTTCTTCTTCATGAAGATGACTGGTGCACCCCAAGGGGATATGCTAGGACGAATGTGACACTTCTCTAGGAGTTCCTTAAGCTGCATCTTGAGCTCATTAAGCTCAGTTGTGGTCATCTTATAAGGTGCTCTTGAAACTGGCTCAGCTCCTAGTACAAGGTCTATATGAAATTCAATCTCTCTATGGGGCGGCATACCAGGTAGCTCTGAGGGAAACACGTCTGAATATCCCTTAAGGATAGGATGGTCATCGATCAATGTTTCCTTTTCATCCTCGTCCCCTCTATCACTGATAGTGATGGAAAATAACTGACATCCCTTTTACATGCTCCACTTAAGCTGCATTGCAGAAATCATATGAAGAGACATGGGTCTCTAAATCCCAGTGATTACTATGGGCGAACCCTGATCTTCCTCACACTCTATCACTTTCAGGTGGCAATCCATCTTAGCTCTGTGGGTATAAAGCCAATCCATGCCAAGTATGATGCCATATGATCCAAGTGGTGTAACTCTAAGGTCTACTAGGGTGGTGGTATTGCCAATCTGTAGCTGACATGCCCTAACCTCTGATTCCACTGACACTCTAGCCCCTGAAGCTAATTCCACTTCCCAACTGACACCCTGTCTAGTTGCCACTAGCCCGTAATGCTCCACAACCAATGGAGATATAAACGACTCAGTAGCTCCTGAATCAAATAATATAGACACACTGTTACCTTTGATCATACCTGCAGCCTCAATGATCGTGACCTGGTGCTCAGCCTGGCAGTTTTCCACCACTGCGAAGACTCTATGGGACCTGCCCATATCTCCAACTGTAGGCTCTAATGCAGCCATCTGCTGATTCCTTGCCATCTAACCCTGAGGACAATCCATCGCCATATGCCCCATGGCTCCACATGTAAAGCAAGCACCGCGTGCCTGAAACTGGGCACCCTGAGGCCTAGAAAAAGCCTATCCCCCTGTCTTGCTAGATCCACTGTACCCACCCTTGGAGGATAGTTGAGTCCTCGCCGGAGGTGTGTAAGGAACCTGAGCTCTCTGATCTCACCTCTGACCCTGAGACTAACACTTCTTGGGCTTTGTGCCCTACTGATTCTATGGAGGCCTCTGCCTCTGGTTCTGTTGTGACTATTGCAGAGGAGGGGGTTTGGAGAACCCCTGTGAGTTTCTATTATTTCCCTTCCAATGGGGTTTCTGAAATCTATATGTCTGGGGTGTAGGGTTTCAGTTCTGGAACTGATCCCTAGTATGTTGTGGTCTGACCTGAATCTCCTCTGCTATTAGTGCCTTCTCCATAGCAACCTAAAGGCTCCCTAGAGCGGACATCCTCACTAGTCCTGCTATGCCGACATTTAGCCCTCTAATGAAATGGTTGACCAGAAGCATCTCATCTTTTAGGTAGTCCACTAAGGGCAAGAGCTCAAAGAATTTGCTCTCGTACTGGGTCATTGAGAGACCCTTCTATTGGAGGTCATGAAACTCATCTATCCTACGCTGTCTGTAATGCTCTGAGCAGTACCTCTCCTTGAACCTCTCTGTAAAAATATCCCATGTGAGAGTATCAACAACTACACCACACTTGTATTCCTCTTGTCTCCACCATGTGGAGGTCGTCCCTCTCAATAGGTGGACTACTACACGTGCCTTTAGATTGCTTTCGTAAGAGTGCAATGCAAAGCACCTATCAAGGCTCAATAGCCAAGCCTCAACTTCTACCCTGTCGGTAGATCCCCAAAAGATGGTGGCTGGAGGTGCATAACCTTCTTGATAAGATCTCCTAGATCCCGATGTGATCTCTCATAATATATTTGCTTTGCCACTGGTGGTGATCCTAGTAGGTGCACAGACTCTGGCTCATTCCCACCTTGACTCTCTAAGGGAATAGGAGGTGGACTCCTGCTCCGTTCCCTATCTGTCAATCTATGACTTCCTGAGTTCTGATTTTCAACATGATGATCCACGGCTGGGAACCTATCCTAGACTATACCAATCAGGTTCTGGAGTGCTTCTAATATGTTTAGGTTTGGGTCAACTGGCTATTTGGGAGGAGCCTCTAGATTCACTTCCGAAACTGATTCCTCCCTATCTACCTCTTCGCGTGCTATGCATTCAGGCCTAGGACCCCTTCCGCACTTGTGAGCTTGTTGCGTAGTCGGAGGCATCCTAAGAGGAAAATAAAATAAAATAAGTTAAATAACTATTTTTTTTTTGAAAAATATTTATTTAATTAAATTTAAATATCATAGAAAATCAATATAATAAAATCCATTAAAATGAAACCCAATGGAGAAAGGTTCCAAGTGCTGGAAACCTGGCTCTGATACCAAAATGTCATGCCTAAACTTTTGGGCATGAGCAGGATAATTTTTCTTTTTTAAATCACAACCTAGTGACATTACATGTTGCTAAAACGAGGCACACTATCAAGTTTTATCTTTAACTCTGCTTGAGTTAACTCTAATCCCTAACTCAGGTAAGCAAAAATAATATTTAACTTAAATGCGGAATACTAAAATGATTATTTATTATCTCATCAATATTTAATCAATAAATTAATTTAGTCAATTAAATGGCATAGATAAAAATTAATCTCCAATAACCGTTAATTGTTTTTGGGAACTAATTAAATTAGTCCTAGTCCTTAGTTTATAAATGTCTATATTTTATCTTAATAATAATTAAAATATGATAACACTAAATCGACATAGAGCCAATTAAGTTCATAACAAAAATCATCCTATAAGGTTAACCTCCAAAATCTATATCAGATTAAACTACAAAATATTAATAAAATATTAAACACCATTTTAAAATATACCCTTATGTTTATCAAAACACATATATTTTCCCATATGTTTATTAAAAGCATATATAATTTATGACCACTTAATAAAATACTTATCCTACAATTATCCTTTCATTTATTTAAACTCTATTTATAATATATATATATATATATATATACACCTAAATGTGCTCTCACATTATGGAAACCCTAATTTTATTAATATAAAAATAATCATTTTATATTTTTTTTTTCATTTCAAAATACTCTTACTATCCTAGCCCTAACCGGCTAGGGTTTTATTTTTTTCTAACTTGAAATTTTACAGGGGCGAGAATTTTTTTTTGGGCGGCGGCCATGGAAAGGCGCTCGAAGAAGGGGAGGAAGAGGTAGCGGTACCGGACGGTGCCACTATGTGCCCACATAGTGGAGGCCGCCACACCACTGTGTGTCCACACACACACACACACACACACACACACACACATATATATATTACATGCAAAATATTACATGAACCTTTTAACAGATCCATTAAAAAAAGAACTTCCAGAATTAAAACAATGTACTTTTTTTTTTATATACTGTTTAGCTAGGATTGAGATAAACTAATTAATTTAGGTTTAATTTCTGAAAATAATTTACTGTTAGAATTAAATAAATTATTCCAGCAACTATATAAATAGGTTATTATTAAAAATTGGTAGACATTTAACCTTAGATTTTAATTTCTGCTACAAGTGTAAATAACATAATTAAGTGAACTTAAACACACCAACTATATAAATCTAGAATTTATTAAAACAATTCTTTAGAGATGGCTATAATAACTTTTAGATTTTTATTTTCTACAAATAAATAAAAAGACAAATTGAAATAACTAACTTTTGCATTACCATGTATAGATCTAAATGTTTTATTTCCAGCCTACTGCATGCATGCAAATCTAATTCATTTCTTTTCTAATATTTTGTTTTAAATGCATAAAGGGAATAAATAAATTACTTTCTTTTCAAAATATCCTAAACACAACAAATGTTATTTTTCAGAAATATAGAAAACTAAAACCAGAGTTACTCATTTCTTTTCTGCAGTATAGCATAAATAAATATTACATATCTTTAAAACATATTTCCAAGACTTTATTGTCACTTTACAAATAGGTCTCTCATTTCAAACAAATGAGGACTTTCAAAGAATAATAATTATATTTACAAATATTTTTTTGCAACAAATAACTCTAGCCACATCTAGATGTCATATTCTTTTCTTCCAACAACCTGCAATAAATCAAAAGCTATGACCATGGAGTGCTCACCTCCCAGCCTAGGCTAACTAGTAGCCACCCCCGAGCTTGGAGAACCAAGCCCTAGACAGGTAACACACATGCAACACAACAAAGAAGGGGAAATAATCACAAACATATTCCCAACCAAGGCTACACTGCACCACACAATGTGATGTCTTTACACAGGTGGTAGTGGACCAAATACCCTGAGGAGACTGCAAGTATAGTAAAACTCAAGGCCACCTCATGGCAAACAATGATACATAATAAGTATACAACCCCACAACCTTATGGCCCCCAAGGCATTCATGCCTTATTTCCCTCCTTATTACCCCCAAATGCATAAACAAGCCATGCAGCAACGGTTACATAGGAATCCCTTGAGATCACTCTCTTAACGAGAGCCTCTCACTCGAGGGCTATCAAACTTCTACCACCCACAAGACCATCCTCTCTCCCAAGAGTAGGAGGTCTTGGTTACTCTCAAAACACAAAAAATACACAAGAGTAAAATGTAGAACACAAAATAAATTTTCATAGGGGAAAATACAAGAAACAAGCCTTTTTTATACAAGCAATTCCTTTCAACATAACATGCAGTATAAAAACAATACGACATAAATTTAACCAACCTTCAACTGCCCAAAGGAATGCTAGATTAGTTGAGGATGAGCAGGCCAATTCCACAACCCCTTCCTTCTCTACACTTAGCTAAATATCTAATTCAAATCTATCTTTTTTTTCAAAATTCCTTGTCTCCAAAAATGGAGAGTGGGTGATTACTCGCAAAATCTCCCATTCTTGCCTAAGAAGACCTCAGTGAGAGTTCTCACAGGTTTCTAAAATTGAAAAAGGAAAAGTCAGAAAAAAGATAAAAAAGGGATCTCTCATCAAAAAGGAAAGTTAACAACTTAGGTGATGCCTTCTAATTTTCAATTTTCGCTCAACTTAGGAAATCCACTTTTTAGGGTTACTAAACAGCCACATGGGAGTTGTCACATGCCTAAAATTACTCCTAACCCTTAGGTATACCTTATGGGCTTTAGGAAACACTCTTAAACTACCCCTAAGTGTCCATTTAACCCCTTTTAAACCCCTCTGAATTTAATTTTCGGGTCAAACCTAAGTTGACCACCCCAAAGATTCTTTACCCTAGAAAAAATATAGAACCACATTAAATTAATTGAAAAAGCTATGGTTAAACAGCTCCCTCCAAGAGACAATTTAAAAAACCAAAACATAAATCGATCACATGTGTCAAGTGACACAATAAAAATACTTTTACAAAATTACACTTGAAATTTGTCTCTTGTTGGATTTACACAAATTAACAAAATTCAATTTAACATTCATGCAACAATCACTTTCATGAATAAAATACGATACAAACGGGGTGTTGTCTCTCCAAATAGACAAAGCCTGGTTTTACGAACGTACATAGGTCTAGGTTTGGTTCTCCATAATATTTCCATGGTCACATGGATAATTTTCCTGTGCATCTCAATTACACATTAGTAATTCCAAATAACCTCATATAATATAAAACCCATGAATAAGAATACACATCGAACACTCTGCATATAATATACACTTAAACAAATCAATACATCTTATATCCAAATAAATCCACATAAGCAATTATTATAATTCTCATAATTTTGATCCACACATAAAACATGCATCCTATTTTTATCATCATAGTAAAGTCCTACAAATCCAATAATGACATATATCATTTCAAATTCATCCTATTCTAGAATCATATAGAGTTCTATATCCTAAAGCATATAAATGAAGCATCAACATATAGCAATGTTATCCAAATCATGGAATCTTATAAGTTCTAAATCCATAATGCATAAAAATAAAGCATCCATAATAGTCTCATCATAAAAATTATTGAAATGCTAGACTGAGTCGGGGTAGGGCCTCACATAAACTGTGCTGAAATGGTTTTGTAATATTTAGCTCTTTTAATATAAATCCAACTTTTATTTAGAAAAAAAATATATTGATGAGTAAAATGGTTAAAAAAAAAGAGTTTTTTCTGTATATTGAACATGGAAGTTTCAATGATGGTGTTTTGAGATGGATAATTTGAATCCCACTATTTTCCCTATATCGTTTTAACCAAAATTTTGGACATGATTCCATTTAGTTTGCACTCCATGGTTCACAGGTTATTAGGATTAATGGTTATGTTTCCATGGTGTTTGGATCCAAGTAAAACAAGTTCAATGAATCAATAAATGTAGTTTACTTGATACAAAATGTTTGTATATAGATATGGTATATGACATACATGGTGCATGGTAGATCACAAGTTCTTTGATGATTGATTGACAAGAAATGGAAGATCTACTAACAAGTTTCTTCTTGTTCTTAATGGTCCACAAGTTTACTATTTGCAGATTACGTTTCATAGTCACAAGTTGATGGATCACATAGATCATTAATTATAGATTATTTCAAGTTGTTCATGGTTTATTGTCACCTAGTTTCTTACCTAATTTTGCATTGTTTTCTAATTTATTTCCTAGCATTCATCTGCACTTGAGTCATTCTTGTGTTGATTCAGATATGTTGTTCATGATTTATCCTCAGCTTCCATGGTTAGTACCGATTTTGCATTTGACTCAACATAATTCCTAGTTGTGTATTGTACTTCACACATCACACAAAAAGGGTTATTTTAGGAATCAGGATATGATATAGTATTTTACAGTCCTAATATCTAGGTCATTAAACTTTCACATATTGATGTATCACAGTTAGTTATTTTATAATTTGATGTGTGCTTAATGTACCTAGTTTATGGAGTGATTACATGTTTGTTTGATTGGAGAAAATTAACCAGTCCAATTTGTAGGCTAGGGCTATTATATTGTTGGTAATAGGGTTTGGTACATACATTGAATTAGAAACATCTTTTATTGATTAATATAGATTCTAAAGATATTCTTTTATGAATTCTATTGTCTTATTTAAAAAATCATACCAAGACTTATGTACTAGAACCAGTGTTCCACAAGGACATTTCCTCCCCCAAAACTATTTGTTTTTTAAATGGGGACACCTTCAAAATACAGGGACTTGGATGGGACGTCCCCCTGCCACCCCAGTGCAATTCAATGCCATCATCTTTGAGACATCTCTAGGAAATCCTTGAGACATTTGAAGGACTCCCAAGAGCCTCCTGACCATCTCAGGGACATCCAAGCATCTCCCATGACCAAACAACCCATAAGTGATTGAGAAAAAATCAGAATTTTTTTTCAAACTCCATGCCCAAGGTCAAACCCCCACAACCTATGGGCCCCACCCAAACCCCACCAACTTTATAAAAATGCCTCCTATTTTTGTTTCAAATCACAAAAACAAAGAGCAAGAAGTTGACAACTGTGAATGTGAGAGTGATAGTTGCATGTGCCAAGTGAAAAAGTGAGAGTGCAGAGCAAGAGGGTTGATGCCAAGTTGCCAATTTGTAATGGTCTACCCCTGTTTTGAAACCAATTTCTTTTGCACCTTTTCAACTATGCTTCTTGACAAACAGTTTACTTGAATGCTCTACTCTTAATTTTCAGTTTGTCTTTCTTGATTTTGTGAATGCCAATGTTTGTTTGCTGATACTTTTGAGATGGCATTTTGGCAAACAGCATGCATGCACTGAAAGGGTTTCAATTTGGAATTGATATTGATAGTGCAGATATCACTTTATAATAATTAAGATTTGCATTCATTGAAATGATTTTAATCAACTAAAGAGCAATATCCATGACTTACAAGTAATAAAAAAACTTACAAGGATGAGGCATATTCATAACTTACCCAGGTGCCAGGTGAAAAATTGAGAGTGCAGAGCAAGAGGGTTGAGGAGAAGTAAGAAGAGAAGTGATGCCAAGTTGCCAATTTGTAATGGTCTACCCCTGTTTTGAAACCAATTTCTTTTGCACCTTTTCAACTATGCTTCTTGACAAACAGTTTACTTGAATGCTCTATTGCTAATTTTCAGTTTGTCTTTCTTGATTTTGTGAATGCCAATGTTTGTTTGTTGATACTTTTGAGATGGCATTTTGGCAAACAACATGCATGCACTAAAAGGGTTTCAATTTGGAATTGATATTGATAGTACATATATCACTTTATAATAATCAAGATTTGCATTCACTAAAATGATTTTAATCAACTAAAGAGCAATATTTATGACTTACAAGTAATAAAAAAACTTACAAGGATGAGGCATATTCATAACTTTTGCAGTCCCACCTTGGATATCAACACTAGAAGCAACTCATATTGTTCGTGTACAGACAATACAATATGGGAGTTCATTATACCCAGCAACTTGTGGTGTTGTTGTTAGTGTTGGCTCTATTGGACCCTGCAATTAAGATTCAATATACATTATTCAATAAGATTAACTGTGCAACATAATGAAATATTGAAAAGTGTGTTATCTTGTTGAGCTTTGCTTGGTTTCGAGAATATTTTAATATTATCTACTTAACAGGGCCAACCACGTGAAGGTGGAAGCTCATTTGGCCCCTCCCCCCCTAACATCACTCTAAATTCCCCGTTAACATCTTATAACATTCATTCATTCTTTCTTTCTACCATTAATAAAATATAGCATTCATTCATTAATATCACATAACATTCATTAACACATAACATTGATTAACATTAATTAAAATGCAACATTCATCAATATTAATTAACACATATCATCCATAACCATTAATTAGCACATAATTACATTCACTAACACATAAAAATCAGTCATTATCAAATAAGTTAGATTACAATCATTTATTTTTTTGTTTTTTCTTTGAAGCTATGAAAAGACTAAGTGGAACATTAGTTTCTTCAACATTTGCCCCCTCTACAGATGTTCCGCCAACTGCTCATGATCTCGATGTATGCCTATTCCTATACTGAGGATGGGGACACTGAAGTGAAGTGGGGTCCTCTGCAATAACAAAGAAATGGGTTAAATTCAAAAAAAAATTAATTATTGTTACAAGTATTTCATTAATTTAGAGAACATAATTGTTGCGCTCTTTACCTGATGGGGCCACATCATTTTGTGTAGCCTCAACCTCAACATGTTGAACACCCTCTAGATCATCTGGAGTTGAAATACTAAAGGTTACATTAATGTTGAACACCAATTGCAATTATATTTGTTTAAAGGAATAACATTGGTCCTCTTTACCTGAGTACTTAAATACATACTAAAAACACAAGACCATTAATTACCTTAATGAAGGTATGCCAATCATGCATTTTCATCCCTAGCCCAAATTCACTTTTCTTTGATATGAGATTGTTTATGTTCGCAACAAATCCTGTGGGAAATCAAATTTTTCGTATGACTTCTTTTATAGCATTGCGTTGTTGGTCCATTAATAAACAATGAAGCTCACTTATATTAATTTGGTCTCCATGGCTATTTGATTGAATGACATTTATCATTGCATGATTGGAATCCTGAATGTCACTACATATTTTAACAATTTTTTCTTTGTCACACCTTCCATCCAATATTTTCCATACTGTCTCTATTATATTCTTTCCAATATGCATACTATCAAACAAATGAACAATTTGTAACTACTTGCAGTAGCGAAACCTACTAAATTATCGGGGATAACTTTTTAGTCCCTGAGGAAGGTGGTCATTTATGCCTTCACAACCTTCATGATCATCAATCACATCATCAGTAAACAAAACAAAATAGAAAAGATGTTTTATGACAAACCAATAGATGGAATGGAATTACCTTGACGATTAATTCTATTATATTCCAACTTCCGTAGGTGAGGTGTCATTCTTCGTGACTTTGATGTATTCTCTTCTTTCCCATTGAAAAGATGTTTTTCAGTATTTCGATACTTATGATTTTTGTGGAGAAAGTGCCTATACTCATCAAACACCTACTTTCCTAAACTTTTTGAATGATGAGATTTCATCTTTGGACCATAAACAGGACATGCAAATTTTCCCTTTGTTTGAAGACCTACAAGATAATGTATAATTGGATTAAATATGATAATTTTTTGAATTATAATGTTCATGCACAACTTAAACACTATAACATACCACAAAAATGTGTTAGCCCTGGGGCATCGTGTATTGTCCATAGAAGCATCGCATGGAATTGAAATTGTCTTTGTCCTATTGGTCTAGAGATGTCATACATAGTAACACCATTCCATAACTCCATCAACTCGTCGATAAGAGGCTCGATATATATATTCATATCTTTAACTTGCTACTTACCTAGTCGAATGAACAAAAACATTACATAATTATTATGACCATTTTACTGCAATATTTATAATTAAATTTAGATGACTATATTTAAATGATAAAATACCTGGAACAATCATTGCCAACATTATGTGCTCCCTCTTTATTGACATTCATGGAGGAATGTTATTGTTGATAACAAAATAGGCCACACTGAGTAAACAGATCTCATCTCTCCAAATGGATTGACACCATCCGCTGCCAATGAAAGCCTGAGATTATGAGGTTCTTTTTTAAAGTGTGGCCACTTTTCCTCTATGTCCATAAATGTTGAACCATCTACAGGCATTCGAATAATGTCATCTTGACTCCTATTGCATGCATGGTAATCCATAAATTGTGCCAAGCTAGTGCACTTGAATAATCGTTGCATACATGGAATAATGAGAATATAGCGAAGAACCTTGCGAGGAACCCTTTTTGTTATTTGATTTGTTTGATATCTATTGATATGACATTCAAGGAATTCAGTTAGAAATTCATGTTGTTTGTGATATACAATATGATCATTGGGACAAGCATCTATTGCTTGATACTCCATTCCAATATCTTTCATAACGGCAGATAATTCTCGGTATGAGTGAGGTAGAATATTTGATGGTGGTAACAAAAACTCACCTATCAATCTACAACAAAAAAATATAATTTGTTAATATAAAGAATATTAATGGTACAACATGATTCACAATTTATTATGACATCTATGACATACCTTAACATATGTGACATTGTTATGTTGGATAAACCATTCATAACCTTCAAGTTCACCAACAACAATACAACAGAGAGAAGAGTTGTCTGTGAGCCTTCGTAAAGGGCCTCAGATGCCTTCTCAAGTAGAGGGACATCATGAACAACATCAAGGTCATCTTCATCATCATGATCAGCTGCATGAGTACTAAATGTGTCATGGATCAATGTATTTGTACCATCATCTTCAATTATGTTTTCTGGCTCATGATTGTCATCTTCCATGGGATCATTATCTTCAGCTTCGATATTCACACCTCTATGTCCGTCCACTTCAAAAACCATATTCTCTGGGTTGTGTTGATCCATACCATGTGCTCTGGGGTGCTCTACCTATATAAAGTTGATAAATATAAATAAACCATGATCATGATCTCATCATCACGTTATTTATTATGTATATAAATTGTTAAAACGATATAATGAAAAACTTACCAATGGATGATAATCATGTCCACCTTCAATGTGACCATGTAGCCTACAATGTTTCTTCGTTGTTTTGATTAAAAGTCTTCTAGTCTTTAACCCCTTACAAATTTTGCATGGACAATAAACTTTTCTTTTCAAGTTAGACCATAATCTAGCAATTGTCTCCTTATTTTGTTGTTCATTGATATTGTCTGACACGGTCTTTCTTCACAGCCAAGAAAATCAGGCTATAGAACTAGTTATATAGAAGTTGAAATGTTAGTTATGAAATCATGTTTCAGTATAATATACCAAATTAAATTACTTGAAAATAGAAATTATCATCATTGAACCAAAACCATTTAACTCTTCTTTTTCATCTCAAAACATATCTAATGGCTTTGTGGTATGCAATCCTTGTATAATATATTAAGTTGACTAATGTCTAATTGGGGTAATCCATGAGTGTCTAATGTGAATTCAATATCCTAAACATTGGAGAGACCTTATCTGACTTCCCTAATCAATTTGGTTGCTGTCCTAATATGAAATACTGAGTTCTACCCTTGCCTCTGCATCAAAATTCTCACATCATGTTTCTTCAACAAAACACACTAATATGAATTGAGCCAACACCATGAGGATAGGGTCAAGTATCATGGCAACTAATCATAATACATGAAGACAAGGTTCACACACAAGTGTTGGCTCTCAACAATGCCACACTTCCAAAATTGTCAGTCTCAAGACTTGTCCTATTGGGTGAGCACTCATTGATGGCTACAAGGCCAAATCAATGTATGACGGCTTTGAACTCCTAACTTTAGGCTAGGAGGACCCTATAGAAGGTCTATGAACACTCACTTGGTATTACAATAGAAAGAGCCTTCCTCTAGAACTTTGTTTGCAATGCACACATCAATATTGGTAATAATTATTATGATGGATGGTCTATTAGGACGGTAAATAAAATGCTTATTCTTTTTCCACCCTTTGAAACTACAACAAGGTATTTGACTTGGTAGGGTACCCACACATCACTTCAACAACAAACATTAGGCAATTCAACCTTTTGCCTTCTCAATGCATTTTTTTTTGTCTTTCACTGGTTTTCTCAGTCCGATACATAGGGATATCAGACCTTTCATGGCATCATCACACGCGCCTTCCAATATGTAGTCCTTTCATATTTTAGGTGCCTACACACTATGTTGTTGTTAAGTATTGATGTAGTCTTAAGACATCTCATGACTCCATTACATTTCCACACTTGGGTTTACAAACACAACTCTATCAAAACAAAAACAATACCAATAGTAAAACTATAGTAGTAAATCTATGATAGTGACAATCAATACCCTTAGGATAGTCATAAAAATTTAATCTATTTCATTTGGTTTCAATCGACAAACCCTTCTGAAGGTTGCATAGGGTCCCCTCACCCCTCTTTCTATCATCAACCACTTCAAAATACCAATTGCTTGGTCTTCCCACCAAATTCTTCCCTGATATGATACATAGCATGAAAAAAGGTCTATCATCAAGCATGTTATGATACATAGCATGAAAAAATGCACATAAAACCCCAATTTCATTAATAAAAACTCTTGGATGGCATGCCAAAGGCCTATTTATTCCCATCCAAGTGTTTTACAACCTCAAACCACCATAAACTAACTTTCCAACCATATTTTTAAGAAGTTTCTACAAGAAATGCAAAAGTTGTCATGGCAATATGACAACTTTTTTCCCAATGGACCTCAAACTTTCACAATTAGGTCTCTATTTGTTGTTAGAATAGGATCTATGACTAAGTATTAGAGGATATTACTAACTTGGGTATCATGCTTTTATGTGTCTCTGACATGACTCCTAGTAACTATATAAGGATCTTACTAGTCCTAGATCTATGCCTTGTCTTTTTGATATGGTTCCTAGTGAGAATATATGAATCTTACTAGTTCTAAATGTCATAACTTTGTGTTTTTCATGCTCCATGTGTGTTACCAATGTTACTCATATTAATCACTTTGTACTTCCCTTTTATCTCAATATTGTAGATTGACAATATCATAAGTCTAGGGAGCTACCACCTTTCCAAACTTGTAGTCATCTTGACTCTTCAATATCTTGGTGAAAGGATATTTGGTTTCTCCATATTTTCCAAAGAGTAAATGAGCATAATTTCATACTCTTGCTAAGAGGGGGCTAAATATTGCATCATAAGTTGTATCTCTTTAAAAATATGCACTAAGTTTGGACTCAATTTAAGTGGTTGTGCCTTATTTATGCCTAATTGTACTTAGGTTTTACAATGTTTCCATAAATTTGGTTCATTCCCTTATTCATGATGTTCCTCATGGCTCATTTTTATAGGACTAGGGTCTTGGGAACCCTTATTCATGGAAATTGGACCTAAAATTTGAAATATGAATGTTGCATTCACAAATAGTAGGAATTTCCTCTCCAAATTTGGACTTTTGCAAAAGTTCAATTTGAAAAGGTGCAAGGACCATCCATATAAGGTCCATATTGAAAATTAAATGATAATACCATCCGTGCATATTAAATGATATAGTCAAGTAATAAAGAAGGAAAACCATTTCCTGAAGTTGTCAAATGATTTTAAAGATGCACACCAATCCACTAAATGCAATTCAATAAAAAAGAAAACAAAGTATGCTACAAGATAGTGGGTAAGATGCAAGGAATGGAGTTAAATAGACAAAGAAAAACCATGAATATTACCAAGTCAAAAGGAGTAGCTATGACCTCTTAGGTGTTTTTTCACTTGCATAAATTAGACTTCTTAAGGATAGAAACACATGTAGATAGTAGTATGAAGTCTTTTTGATGATTTTTGAAGTAGTTGAAGTAATGGCTTATTTTAGTTATATCTAACCCAAGACAATTTCAACTCAAAGTAAGGAATAAAACCATATGTCCTATAAGTTTGGGAAGCTAATTGAGTAGCTGGATAAGGTAGAGCATGACTATAGGGTAGTCTTGAGACTCTTTTAACTCGATTAGAACATGTACCAAGTATCTAGGAGCTTACAAATCCAATTCAACCATATTTCAAGTGAAAATGCAACAAAAGGAGTAAAAGCTTTGAATACACCTCAAAAACCACTCCGATGGCCAAGTAGGTGGAAATAGTCTTTTCCAACATTTTTTTTTCTTCATAGATGCAGCCCTATATTCTCTTTATTATTTGAGATGAGAAATACATTGTTGGCGGTTCCGTTATTACCCAGTCCAGTATCAATCTGATCTTGATACTATCATAAAAGGAGTGACTATCCTAAGTGCTTGATACTGTCACAAAAACTGAGTGTTGCAGCAGTGAATCTTCCTTTGACCTTTGGGTGGTTGGGAGGGTAAAGACCTATGGTTGTATATGTTGAGTGGTTCTTGTAAGAATATTCGAAAGTACATTGGTTTTTGGATATCTAGTACATTTTGTGAGTTGAGTACTAGGGGGGATTAGAAGACCCAGTTGAAGGAGGATTTGTGTGATTAAGGGTTGAGGGTGTTAGTGGTGATTGAATGTTGGAGAGTTGGATTGTGACTTAGACATGTTTATTTGTCCTATTTGAGTGTGGTTCAATGGTTGGGTGAGGGTTGGTGAGTATGGGTGTGTTTTGGGGTATTGAATCCTTTTGAGTAACTTGTGGCCTTGTGAGGGGTCTTGTAAGTAAGTGAAGGGTTGACACCTAATTGAATAGGTGAGTTGGGAGAAATATCTCCCTTGTTGGTTGAGTTTATTGGATTCTCTGCATCAGCATGCCTTTTCGCTATCAATCCATTCAAACTTCCACCCAAAGATTCAATCTTGTCAAAGTTCAAAATAAATTTCCTTATTGTCCTTACTATCTTGCATCAGCTTTCATATTACTAGGTAGTCTTTTGCTTAGAACTATCATCTTTAATGGTAGGATACCATATCAATCCCTTGAGTTAAGTTAGCTTACCTTTAGAATTTATCATTTCCTAATCAAGTTGTTCAAGGGGAAAATGTCACTAATCAAGTTGAAATGTCAATTTCTCAATCTGCCTAAGCTAAAAGGTTAAAATAAATTGCAAAAGATAGAACAAGGCTACGAGAAAATGAATCAGTAGTATTACCTAAATCTACATTATCAACAAAATCTAGAAATAACCTTGTATGTAAATAATTTATCATGCCAAAATTGCCAATTCTAACAT
Source organism: Cryptomeria japonica (assembly GCF_030272615.1). Classification (NCBI taxonomy): domain Eukaryota; kingdom Viridiplantae; phylum Streptophyta; class Pinopsida; order Cupressales; family Cupressaceae; genus Cryptomeria; species Cryptomeria japonica. The sequence continues at coordinate 426,622,711 of NC_081415.1, forward strand.
GAAAATGAGACCAAGGAAATCTCTAGAACAACTACTAATATTTATTCACATGTTCCTTATTAACCTCAATCACCACGAAAGATGCACAAATTGATTATAACAAAGAAGATGTTTCATAAATGTAAATATTAATTCAGGACTAAGGAAAATGAAAGAAATAAAAGAATACCAAGCAATCAAAAAAGACTACCAATACCGTTGCAAACTATGGACTTCATTTCCATTAATTCTTCAAAATATACTAGCAAAGCACAAGTATTCAATCTACAACCTATTGCTAAATATCTTTTGAAAGAAAACACACTAATGAGTGTTACTAAACTTGGACCTTAAATAATCAATTATTAGACCCTCAAAATGAATTTTGAAATTACATTTATAGGGAAACTTTTTCCTCAAAATTAGAGATTAAATTCCACCCAAAACCTTATCAAACTAAGAGGTACAATCAACGCACAAGATACTAGCCTATAACTGAATTAAGAACTATAAGTTGACTCATGAAAATGAAATATAAGTTAGATGGAACTTAGAATATGGAGTCAAAGAAGCATGGAGAACAAGAAAAAGAGGATCTATCTAGGCCCCCACCCCCAAGATGTCTCCTCCAAAATTTTAAACTTAGGTGCACAAGCAACAAGATGAAGAACAAAGGCCAAAGTAGGTTGTAACTACCATGAACCCGTCCACCCAAAGTGATGAGAATCTAGATGTTCCTAAGTGGCTACAATTCAACTTTGAAAGGATAAAGAAGAGAGTATTGAAGAAAGTAAGTTTGCAAAAGATGATCGTTGAGGTTGAGGCTGCAAGGAAGCCAAAGAAGGCAATGACTTTGTATGCCACCTAAAACTATGCAAAAGGAGAGATAGTTGCCAATACCCTAAAATAGAGAAGATTTAGTAAAAACTACCAATACCCTAAACTAGGGTAACTCGAGATAGTAAGAAATGGTTTGGGGGTCATATAGACTAGCTTTATACTATATGTTAATTACAAAGTGATAAGTTGTGTGGTTGGAGATTTTCAATCCACCCCTTCTAGGTTAGGATTGTGCTGAACCGAACATAATTGTATCTCCCTAGGGCTTCCAGGTCGGGTGTGTTAGGCTGGCTAGAAAGAGAAAGAAAGTCTTGCCTAAACAACACTGAATGAAGGTTGCAAATCACTTGAATAATATTCATTCCCATTGTTTTCTTGTGTGTTGGTTTGATCTCCATCGATTCAGCAACTAGAGGCAGACACCGCCCTATATATTAGCTCGTATAGTAATGATCAATCAACACATATACGGGAGGAAGGGATTGCTCTGACAAAATTGAACACTCACTCCTCAATCACAGTTCTATGGTTTTATGAGGAGTGGATTCGTATAGGGATTACGCATTCAGGGAACCACACCTTTGACTAGGAGCCATCCGGCCTGAGATTGGATAATCAATATGAATACGAGATTGACCAATTTGCATCTAAAACTTGGGAAATTGACCACCACATGTCTCATTTCCTAACATCTTTTGCATAAAAAAGGAATCTCTCATACTCCAAGAGTTGCTTCCACAATCGGTCAATATCCCACAAGAATGCAAGCATAGCTAGTATGTATAAAAGCAAAAGTTGTAGAATCTCTTGAATGGTGTAATTTTTTGCAACATGAAATTAAGGTGAAGAATCTACCTCCTGCGTGGGATTGCAAGCAATGCACAAATGCCTTCGATGTGGGTTTGATCTTGTTGGGGGTTGAAGTCATCACAGACGCCTACACGGGTTGCAATGCACAAATGACTTGCCCTCTTCTTTTTTTTTAAGTAATGGTCGTTGTCGTCAGAATTATGATGAACTCGAGCACTTTTTTGAAAAAAAACAATTTTCATTACTAATGCCTTCTTCATCGAAACCAAATGGCAAATTGCCACCAGAATTCTAACGAATTCGGTCATTTTTTCAAAAAAAATCAAATTTGGTCACAATATACCTTCTCCGTCGGAAATCTAGTCCAAATGTATTAGTGAGATATAGTAGCTTCTTTTAAAGCCACTACTTTGGTCCACCTTGTAAAATAGTCGGTTGCAGTGAGGAGCCACTTATGCCCTACACTAGAAGGTGGGTTAATAACTCCTATAAAATCAATGCCCAATCTCATGAAGGGTTGCTCTACCTGAATTGGCTGCAACATTAGAGATGGAAACTTTTATTTACATGTGAACATGACATATTTCACACATTTTCTAACCTAGGCATGGGCATCCTTGAATAAGCTTGGCCAATAATAGCCAGCCCTCATTATTTTCCATGCTGTAGTTTTTGGGGAAAAGTGACCCCCAGAAACTCCATCATGAAACTTATGAAGGATCTTATTAGACTGATTAGTGTCAATACATCTTAAGAATACACCATTAAGGTCTCTTCTAAACTGAACATTATCAATGAGCACATAAGGGATAGATTGTAGTATAAATTACCTTCTCTTAGTCTTGTCTAGACCTGATGGACACTCACCTGTGCTAAAAAAATGAGTCATTTCTTTCATCCAACTTGTTGTCTCACCTCCTGTAGGCATATCATTAGTAAACAAGACTAGTTCCTTCGTATTTTTAGATTCTAAATCAGGTTCATTAGCCATCTGCTCACATAGACCTTTCCCTCTCACGAGATTTGTTACCTTATAATCCACGTCATGCTCCATTACCTTAGTAATCCACCCAACCCTTTTCTCATTTAAATCCTTTCTCAACAAGAACTCTTTTACACTAGGATGAGCTACCAATAGGTGAATTTTGTTATTAGAAACCTATAATACCCTAAAAATAGAAATCTAAACCATGGGCCCCTAATCTCGACAACATCACCAAGTTCCTAACCAAAGGAAACTAAATCAACCTTGAACACCTAATTAATTAATTCTTCAATCATTAATTTTACATGGCAAATAAATCACTCTCTATTAATTAAATATTTATTTAATTAATTAAATCATTCCAAGTAAATCATTTTAATCAATTATCCTATTTATCTAATTAAATATCCTAGCATATTTAATTAATTAATAAATTTGCCATTAATCATAAAAAAAGGAATTAATTTACAAAAAGAGATTAATCACAAAAAGAGGAATGAATCTGCAAAAGAAAGGGTTAAATTGAAAACAAAAGAAAATAATTATATTGAGAGAAGAAATCAAACTTAAGATATTTCTTTTTCTAAAATTGAGATAAATTGAGAAATTTCAGAAAAACAATTAAATTGAATTAATCATTTTCTCTAAAATTAAAAGGAATTAAATTGAATTAATCATTTTCTCTAAAATTAAAACTCAAAGCTTTTCTTGAGGAAAGAGGTTCACTTGCATTGAAAAGGCTTTTTCTAAATAAATATCTTAAGCAAATTAAAGAAATGTGTATGGAATTGACTATTTTTATTTCAAGTGCATGGAATCAACTAATTTTATCTCCAATGCAAACTCAAACTTATAATTTGAATGCATTCAATCAAGCTATTATTGGAATCTATCTCGAGATCAACTTAATCTTATCTCTCAATTATTTCAATTATCCTGAATTGTGCTTTTTCTTGAGGAATCTCAGCCACTCATTGTTATTTGATCTTGACCGTTGGTCTCTCTTTTGAGTCTCTATAAATTCAGCCTTCATGTCTCATTCAAAACACCCTGGAGATTTATTGTTATTATGCAGTTTTTGCTCTGGAGTCATTGAAGATATTATGCTTTGAGATTATTGCATCTTAATTTAGCTTTTTTCATACTTATTTTAATCATTATTGCTTGTATTCATTTAGCTTAATCTTCATTCATCTAGCCTAATATTCATTCATCTAGCTTAATATTCATTCATTTAGATTAATATCCATTTATCTAGCTTAATCTTACATCCATTTAGCTTAATCTTGTTCTCATATAGATTAAATCCTTCATCTTGGTGTAGTCTAGGCATTTGTATTTCTTAGACAAATCTGAGAGCAAGTCTATACTTGCATCTTTTAGAAGGCAATAGGTCGATTTGTTATGGTTTTTATATTCATGATTATATCCGTCTAACCATGCATGCAATGACTTAATTGAAGTGTTGTGTCTTACAACTTGCAAACTTATTCCACCTTTCACACACACATTTTTGGCACCCACCGTGGGGCAGAAGACTACATCTTTCGGCCTCACAGATTAGCTCACTTTTATTTTTCAATTTTTTTTTTTGGATTTTTCTCGTATAGTTACTACAAAAACTTGTACAAGTTTTCACAGAGGCCCAAATGACAAACTGCAGGTATCGTACGGTCTGTCGTGAATTATCGTATGACAAGGTGAGAATACTCATATAGTATTCTGGTTTTTGGTATTAAAACAAACTGCAATTTTAGGGTTTTTCTTATTGAATTTTTATGGTACTAATGCTAACCCTAGCTTGTTTTCTGTCTACCTGGGAGATTTTGACAGCCTAACTAGCTTTTGCAGAATGCTTGTCGAAGAACATGCCTATCACACAAACACAATATGACTACTAATTCATTGTTTTTGCAGGTTGCCTGAGGAGATTCAAGTGAACTTCATGTATTCTTTAAATTCATTTTTTTAGGCACTTAAATTTCTATCTAGTTAATGAACAAATCTATCTTTTGTGTTTTAAGAAAAATCTAAGAGGTAGGAGAGTATGTTCTTGTCTGCACAAACAATTAGAAATCTAGATCCTCAAAGCTTTTTCTAAGTTTTGAGATTTGTGTACCTTTAGCAGGCCTATCATAGTTAGAAAAAGTAATCACCCTATGAGAATGACCCAAGTGAGGTTAGCTGGACCTGAGTATTCCAACTCACTATAATAAATAGGCCTCTAGTGATTAAAGTCTCAGAGGACGGGATTATTTGAGTTTTCTCTTTGAGATCTCTCATATCAAGCATTTTGTAGGGCCTCGTAGTCTCAATCACGTTTACGTGACTACAACTTGTTTCGGTACCTTGTTGGGCTATAGGCCTCAATCATGCTTGCGTGACTTCAAGGGGTAATTTCGAATGAAATTCCTCACTAAGAACTATAAGATAGAGGCTACCCGATTCACCTCTGAAAGGGGGATAATCTTTGTGCAAGAGAGATAGTAACCCTCCCAAGATACTTGTCATTTTGTGCCCCCATTAGCATTTGGAGTCAGCTAATACAGTGTTGAGAATCCATTGAGACTCAAGGATCATATTCTGATTAGCTATTGGGTGTGTACCTGAGTTTGCAAGCAAAGATTTTCTTCTCTAAGACAACTTCCGTAGGGTTAGCGTGTTGTGCTTGAAGTCATTATACATCCTGCTTGTTTACTATGTTTTCATCCTTGAAACTAAAACTAGAGAAAACAATCAACAACGTTAAAAACTCAGTCATCAAAACTCTATCCATGTCAAAAACTAGTCTCTTTCAGTCATCAAAACTCTGTCCATGTCATAAACTAGTCTCTATCAGTCATCAAAACCCTGTTCGTGTCAAAAACTAGTCTCTATCAATCATCATAGCTTTGTCTGTATCATAATCTCATCTCTGTTTAGTCCACTGTCGTACGACTCTACTAAATTATCATCTGGCTATATATGTGTTGTCGTATGAGTCTTCATTGGTCCTATCAGTTTATCATCTGGTCCTATTAGAATTGTCGTCCTGCTCCTCAAAATTGTCGTTCTATTCCTAGAGAATTGTCATTTGGCCTTAAGTATACTATCATACGAATAATCATTATTCTCATTAGATTGTCATATGGAGAACACTAAATTGTCGTGCGAGTATAGGCAGAAACTCGTACAAGAAACTTCTCTGGTCGTCTGGGAATTGTTAAATTGGCGTTTGGGTCTAAAAACTTTGTCATACGAATTCTTGATTTTGTCAGTCTAGAAACTTGTCTGTCTACACACTTTTCTAGAATTGTCATACTTGCCTAATCGATCTACAGGGAGCATTATCTAGTCATCATAATTTTGAGCATAAACAATCTTGATAGCGTACCCCTATCGGTGTGTTGCACGATTTTGTCAATCATCTTTTAGCTAGTTCAATCAACTACTTATCAAACTAAATCAAAGTAAGTTACTTAGATCATGTCTTATATAGGATAGATCATTCGTAAAACCAAACTGAGTCTTAGTCACTTCTCTCAAATCACTATGTCAAAATGAACAACTAGCTTCAATTTGATCTTGACTTCTGCATCACATCTAGTTCTCGATCACATCAGTTATAAATGCATGTTCAAACCAGAATTTCTCATAAGAAAGATGCCAAAGGTAAAGGACAATCCTTTTCATTACAAACTAATCCTTTCTTTGTAGAAGACCCTGTCTCTAACAAACCATCGTCATCAAATATACCAATTTTTTATCAATCCTTATCTCCCACCATGTCTGGAGAAAGGCAAGAAAGAGAAGATGCTAAACATGATACTTATGACAATATCAAAACTCATGCTAATGATAATGATTCCTCATCTAATGAGTTTGAAGACTCTAAACCTACATAAGCTGTTATAAATAGTTGTTATAAAAATGATGATGATTATCATGGCTAGAGAAAAAGAAGATTATTTTCTAGTGCTAGCAAAACAAGGCGCTAAACTTCCTACTGATTATAACATTGAAACCCTTATCGCTAAAGAGGAAGAGACACCAATAGCACTGGTAAACAAACAATTACAAGTGTTATAGACTGAAATCAAAGAAATGAAAAACAAGGATAAATCATCTATGCAATATGCTTTAGACACAATCTGCCCATTCCCATTTGACAAGAACCTTTACATGCCTCCATTTCCTTCAAGAGTGGAGATTCATAAGTATGACAAATATGACAGTAATGTAGATCCTCAAGACCATGTCAGAGAATTTTGTGCTTTATGTATGGAGTTCATGCACAAACAAACATATCTCATGTGCCTTTTCTTGAGGAGTTTAGGAGGACAAGCTATGGAATGGTTGTCAAGCCTACCTATGGGAATTAAATCTTTTGAGGAATTAGTTGAATTGTTTCTCCAATAATACTCCTATAACATTCGTCATCCAATCACTATGATCGAGCTTTGCAATACTAAACAAAAAATAGGAGAAAAATTTCTCACTTTTCTTCAATGTTGGAGAAAGATGATATCTAGATATTCACGACATATTCCAGATTCTGAGAAGATGGACATTTTTGTCAATAACATGATCCCTGAATTGAAGTACAATATCCAGATGCAAGTGTACCCTTAATTCAACAAAATGGTAGATAGTGCCCTCAAAATCAAAGATTTGCTTATAAACAAATGAGATATATCACTTTGGAAAGAAACACAGGAAGGCTCTATTTCCAAAGAGAAGAATAAATATTGGAAATATGGAAAACATAACAACAAAAATGTTGTTAATGTTGGAGTGGTGGACACTATTAAACCAAAATCAAAAACTATAATATTTAATCTGGCTAGCGGCACACAAGCCCAGAAAGCATCTGAAATTGTGGCAGAAAACCCTCCAAAGAAATCAAAAGAGTGGTTTAAGGAGAAGCCTTGGCTTTAAAAGCCTAAACGTGATTTCACTCCTTTGGAAGAATCGTATGAATCAACTCTTAAAACTTTATTGGCAAATGATCTGATAACATTGCCTGTCAACTCTAGACCATATGATCCAGAAGTTAAACCCAAATGGTGGAGGGAAAATGAGTACTGCGAATATCATCGAAACAAGGGTCATACAACAAACAACTGCATAAAACTCAAACATGATATTCAAGACCTCATTGTTGTTGGAAATCACATGACTAATGTTGATCAAAAAGCTTTTAAAGATCCCTTGCCTGCTTATGAACAAGGTGATTCCTCAAAATCCAAGGGAGGTGCCAAAGTCAATTACACCTACGCTAACAATGAAAATATGATCAACATTATTGAATCTTCCCAATCTGAGTATTGCAACATGATCATAGTCAAAGATAAACAAAACAAAATGCAAACTGCAAATACTGTAACCCGCGCTCAAAAGAAGGTTACTCTAAAAGGAGCTAGTTCCTCAACTCCTGATCAAACAACATCAAACCTGCCAACTTCTTCAGACAGACAACCGGATACAATCATGACTAAATCTAAGTAGTTGACATCATCATCCTCTTTTGGTTACAACATTGTCGAACAATTAAAATGAACCATCACTCAAATCTCAATTTTTCAAACTGCTTAAGATCTCTTCTGCTCATAGAGAAATCATGGACAAAGCTTTTCTCACTACTAATGCCCCCAAAGATTTAGATTTAGATCAGTTTCAATCTATGGTGGGTCACCTGATGATGGGGAGAGGTTCTCAAAGAGAGTTTCACCTTTCTCAATAGGTAGTTAAATGATTTTTTAGTGGGATCCTATCACTCTTCACTTGTCCATTAACGAGTCAAACACTACTCTCTTGGAGTGCTCCCTATCAATTTGTGCTCAATAGTTGCTTTAAGCATGGTTGAGATTCACTATGGTAAATCCAACCATTAAACTATCCAAACCTCCAACATGTACTTGCAGGGGTTTTAGGGGATTTTTATAGGTGTTTCAATTCCATTAAAGTGGTTCTTCAACTGGCTTTCCACCATTTTCCCATCGCTCACTCTTCTTCCTATTTTCTAGGCCTAGTAGCCTTAGAGCCACAATTAGCCCTACGTTGGCGGTTTTTGGCCAACTACTCAAAAATCACTCAAAGAACCTTCCAACCCCTTTGGTAATCCGAGTACCCTTTTGGACAAACTTTTGGTTCCACTAGGGTAGGCAATCTGGTATGTCCGTACTGGTATGAATCCCAAAAATGGTACTTTTGAGGGTTTAGGAGTTAATAGTCTTCTTCAAAAGGTTTTAATGGCTTCTACACCCTATCACACCTCCACCTCTTCACTCAGAATATACCTTGCATCACACTTCCATGCCAAACACTTGGCACATTCACAACTACTCATCCCTGCAAGTAAATACAACATTATCAGTCATATTCCTAACTGGGCTATGATAGAGCTCACCTAGGAAATGATAGCAAGTTTCTTCCCAACAAATTCCAAGACATTCCAAAAAGATTATAAACTATACAAGGGTTCCATGACTTGAATCCCAAGGGTCATTGAGAAAAACTCAAGGGATTTGACGTTGGAACCATGACTGGGCTCTTGAACCCTTGCTCAGACTGAGAGTAGTACAATAAGAGATAATTTATAAACACACTTCAAAAATGCACTAAGGAAAGATACAAACACCTCCTGAGAAATACAATATCACACACTAAACCACCATGAAATAACTGTAGCAAGGTCAATCCATTTGGTACGAACTACTGCTACAAAAAATGACAAAATACAAGGCAAAATCTAGAAATTGTCTTCAAATTCTATTCAAACTTGCTCAAATATATTCCAACCCATGTACAATCATTCTCAAAGCATTTTATATTCCATTTTGGTCATAACCAACTCTTCATCGATTGCCTAACCACCGATTTTCTCAAAAATGCAAAGTTGCTCAAAAAGTTGCAAAAAGTTGTCAAGCAACAATGACAACTTTAGCTCAAATGTGCATTTTTGCATTTTATGCCTTTTTACTCATACTAACCCTCCTAGGATGACTCCCTAACATCAAGATTACATGCCTAAATGTCTAATGAGGCTTTACAATATTTTTTACGTCATAATGCAAATTTATGCCAATTTAGGCTTACAAGGGCTCATTGGCCAAATTTGTGAAAATAAACAACCTTGGTGACAATCACCCTTCAAATGACTATCAAACACACATGTGGACCTCTAAGTAGTCCATTATTCAAACACTAATCCAAAATATGGACTATAACACCAAAATTTTGAAAATGCATCAACAAACTGGTTAAAAACTAGGTGCTCCTGCACCATACTCCCCCAATGAGAAAGAAGTCAAGTGACTCCTTTAGACAACAAAGAAAGGGGAATTCCAAGTTTAGAAAATTCTTCTTCAGGTACCCAAGTAGCCTCAGATGCTATAATTTTCTGCCATTTGACCAAATGCTCCATATAAGCGGTGGGCCTTGTCTTCTTCAAAATCCTAGAATCCAATACTTTCTCGGCTTGTGGCATGGTTACAGGTGGTAAGGGTAGGTCTAAAATTTCTTGAGAGACCTTTGAGACTCTACTACATTCCTCTAGAAGTGTGCCCTTATACTGCACCAAGTCTGCAACATTGAATATAGGAGATAAAGCCATTGGGTAGGTCAAGTTTGTAGGCATTGTTTCCATACTTAGCCAAGACCTTAAAAGGTCCAATCATCCTCATCTGAAGTTTACTAGGGACTCCTTTCTGAAGCCTTTCTTTGTTCAAATGAACCATGACCAAGTCCCCAATATAAAATTGTATATCCTTTCTCTTTTCATCTACTTTATCTTTGATCCTTTGAGAGGTGTCTAGTAATGCTTTCCTAACCTGCTCATGAATCTCTTGCATGGATTGAGCCATGTCCATAGCATGTCCACTCTGATGTCCCATCTTCCCTATATTTCTAAGCTCCAACACACCTCTAGGATGAAGACCATAAACTACCTCAAAAGGGCTCTTACTGGTTGATCTATTCACATTGTCATTGTAAGAAAACTCATCTTGATGGATGATCTGATCCCAAGCTTGTCCATACTCCTTTGTCAAACACCTAAGAAGGTTTCCAAGTGTTCTATTTACCACCTCTATTTGGCCATCCGTTTGGGGATGGTAGGCTTTATTGAAAGACAAGTTAGTACCGAATCTCCTCCATAAAGTCTTCCAAAAATGACCAATAAACTTTGCATCTCTATCTGATACTATACTGATAGGTAAGCCATGAATCCTAATGACTTCCTTGAAAAAAAAGTGAGCAATATGACTAGCATCATGAGTCACCTTACATGGAATAAAATGGGCCATTTTGCTAAATCTATCTACGACAACATAGATACTATCAAATCTTGATTTGGTCTTGGGCAAACCAACAACAAAATCCATACTTACACACCCCCATGGCCGATTAGGGATAGGTAAAGGCTGATAAAGACCAGCATTAGAAGAAGTACCCTTGGCTCTTTGGCAAACCACACATTGCTCCACATATTTTCTAATATCCCTCTACATCTTTGGCCAATAGTAGAATATTTGGACAAGTTCTAAAGTCTTATTCAATCCAAAATGTCCACTTAAGCAACCATTATGCTTCTCTTGCATCAAATTTTCTCTCATGGACCCTCTAGGTACACAAATTTGTCCTCCTTTAAACAAAAGAGCATCTTGCAAGGTAAAATCTGCATATTCACCATGAAAATGATTTCTAAACTCTTGACAAACCTTGTAGATGGCGGAAAAGTCTTCATCATCTTGGGATAACCCCTTGAAACTATCCACTCCAATGCTCTTGAGCTTCACTTCTTGCACTGTTAGCAACCTTCTACTTAATACATCAACAACTCTATTACATTGACCTTTCTTATGTTTAATGGTAAAAGTATATGACTGCAAATACTCTACCCATTTGATATGCCTATGATTCAACTTTTCTTGTGAATTGAGGAAACTAAGAGCCTGGTTATCAGTACAAACCACAAATTATTTAGGTAGAAAATAATGCCTCCATTTCCTAAGTGATTGAACAAGTGCATATAACTCTAAATCATAAGAACAATACCTTTTTTTGGCATCATTGAGCTTCTCATTGAAAAATGCAACTGGTCTATTATCTTGACTTAAGACTGCTCCAACTGCTATGTTGTTTGCATCACATTCAATGGTGAAGAGCTTGTCATAGCTTGGAAGAACTAGTACCGGTTGAGTAGCCACCTTTGTCTTTAAGAGATAAAATCCTTTTTGTTCTTATTTTGTCCATTGAAACTTAGTCTTCACACCTCCCCTGATTGTGTCAAGCATAGGTGCACATATCTCACTAAACCCTCTGATGAACTTCCTATAAAATTGTGCCAAGACATGAAAACTCTGCACTTCACTTGTTGTCTTAGGTGTAGGCCAACTGATTATGGCTTCCACCTTAGAGATATCCATCTTCAAATCACCACTTGAGATTACAAACCCAATATATATCAACTCCTGTTTCATGAAGTCACATTTCTCCAAATTGGTAGTTAGTTGCTCATCACATAATTTCTTCAATACAATCTCTATATGCTCAAGATGTTCATCTTTAAACTTGGTAAAAATCAAGATGTCATCTAATTAAACAACAACAAATTTACCAATATAATCCTTGAGTACTTCATTCATGAGTCTCATGAATGTGCTAGGGGCATTTTTTAGTCCAAATGGCATAACGAGCCATTTATAAAGTCCTTCTGTGGTTTTGAATGCTATCTTCCATTCATCTCCCTCCTTGATTCTGATTTGGTGGTAGCCACTCTTGAGGTCTATATTGGTGAAGTATTCAACACCTCCTAAAAAATCCATCAAATATTCAATTCTTGGAATGGGAAACCTATACCTGATTGTAATCTAGTTGATAGCTCTAGAATCAGTGCAAAGTCTCCAAGTACCTCCCTTCTTTGGGGCCAAAATGGTGGGAACTGCACATGGGTTGATGCACTTCCTTATTAGACCAATATCCAAGAGTTCTTGTATTTGCTTAGCTACCTCTTTATTATGCTCCAGGATCATTTTATAAGTTGCCTTATTAGGCAATGAGGCTCTGGGTATGAAGTCAATTTGGTGACTTATGGCATGCCGATGAGGCAAATTTGTAGGTGTTCCATCACTGATAATGTCCTTAAATTGATTTATAATTTGTTGCACTTCATTGGGAATGCATACTTTCTTATCCTTTCTTTCTCCTTTGGGTTTTACTACAAGTGCAAATCCCACTCCTTCTCCTTCCTCGAGAGTGTTAAGGATCTCCTTCTCTCCAACTAACAACACATTGGGACCTTTAGATCTGCACTCTTCTTGATCTCCTATGGATTGAATTTTATAGGTAATCCCATCTTTTTGAAAAGTATAGGTATTCTTTTCCCCATAGTGTATTGCTTTTCTATCAAACTGCCAAGGCCTACCTAGAAGTAGGTGGCACACATCCATTGGCAAGATGTCACACAAGATTTTGTCCTTGTAGCCTCCTATAGTGAACTCTGCCCAAGTTTGTTCATTCACTAGAATATGCCGCCCCTTGTTGAGCCAAGTAACCCTATAAGGATCGCTATGTGGGATTCTTTTTAGGTTGAGCTTACTTGTTGCTTCTTCTGACACTATGTTATTAGTGGACCCTGAATGCACTAATTTTCTCATAATCTTTCACTTTATCCTAAACAAGGATCTTCTTTGGTTAGGTTACTCCTTAACCGGTTCTTTGATCAAGACTCTTCTCATCATGAGATTCTCTCCAACCTCATAATCTAAAATCACTTCTGATGCCTTCATATTTTCTGCATCTTCTTGAATACAACTTACTCTCCTCTCACCTCTTTGGGATGAAGAAAACTTCTCAGGAAATCTATAGGCCAGGTGTCCAAGTTGATTGCAATTGTAGCACTTCATTGTGGTGAAATAGGGCCCTCTTCCTGACCCACTAGACCTTCCTCTACTAGAGTTGTTAGATCCCCTTCCTCTATAGCTACTCTTGCTATTGGAATCCCCACTTTTCTCTACCAACTTTTATTCCCCTTGGGATCTTTGGTCTACACTTCTTCTACCATAGCTACCTCTATGACCTCCACCATCTCTTCCCCTACCTCTACCTCTATTTCTTTGCTCTTGTTTCTTTTTACTCTTCTCTTCCACTTTGAGTGCCAATTGATAGCACTTATGAATAGTACTAGGACACAACAAACTCAACTCTTCTTGTATATTCCATCTCAAGCCATTCAAGTACCTGGCTACCTTGATGTTTTCATCTTCTACCACCTTAGATCTCAGACACAACTTCTGAAATTCCTCAGTGTATCTGCTCACATCTAGTTCTCTTTGTCTCAAGGTTTGTCTCCTCTTGTGTAATTGAATTTCATAGTCTTTAGGGATATATGCTTCTTTCACCTTGGCTAGCATTCCTTTCCAAGTGGCAATTGGGGTCTTACCCTCCTTTTGTCTCTCCTCTTGGATGAACTTCCACCATGTCAAGGTTTCTCCTCTCAATGTAGATTTGGCTACCTTTACCTTTTGTGCTTCACTAATCCCATCACATTCAAAGTGATTCTCCAATCCTTCAATCCATTCCATGACTACTTTTGGTTCCATTTTTCCACAAAAAAGTGGCACTCCTTCTAGGGAATTCCCTCCTAAGGATTTGATGGCTCTAAGGAAAGGTTCTTCAAGTAGTATAGGATCTGGTTCAGGTGTGCCATCCTCTTCTACTACTTCTTTACCCTTCCCTTCATTGATTTTGATTGTTACCTTCTCAGTCTTGTCTTCAACTACGTCTAGTTTTCTCTCCAACTATTGCAATCTTACCTTAAGGAGTCTATTCTCTTCCTCTTGATCTTCTACCTTCTTGGCTAACTCTACATTTGTCACCATCCTAAGTCTATTTTCTCCTACTGACTCAATCTTCGACATGAACTGGCTTCTTCCCAAATCTTAGTGTGCTCTGATACCACTTTGATGGGGAGATATTCTCAAAAAGAGTTTCACCTTGCTCAATAGGTAGTTAAATGATGTTTTAGTGGGCTCCTATCACTCTTCACTTGTCCATTAATGAGTCAAACACTCAAACTCTCTTGGAGTGCTACCTATCAATTTGTGCTCAATAGTTGCTTCAAGCATGGTTGAGATTCACTATGGTAAATCCAACCATTAAACTATCCAAACCTCCAACATGTACTTGCAATGGTTTTAGGGGGTGTTTTATAGGTGTTTCAATTCCATTCAAGTGGTTCTTCAACTAGCTTTCCACCATTTTCCCATTGCTCCCTCTTCTTCCTATTTTCTAGGCCTACTAGCCCTAGAGCCTCAATTAGCCCTACCTTGCTAGTTTTTGGGAAACTACTCAAAAATCACTCAAAGAACCTTCCAGCCCCTTTGGTGATCCGACTACCCTTTTGGACAAAATTTTGGTTCCACTAGGGTAGGCAGTCTGATTTGTTTGTACTAGTACGGATCCCCAAAATGGCACTTTTGAGGGTTTAGGAGTTAGCAGTCTTCTTCAAAAGGTTTTAATGGCTTATACACCCTATTAGACCTCCACCTCTTCACTGAGACTCTACCCTACATCACACTTCCATGCCAAACACTTGGCACATTCACAACTGCTCATCCCTACAAGCAAATACAACATTATCAATCTTATTCCTAATCGGGCTATGACAAAGCTCGCCTAGGAAATGATAGCAAGTTGGTTCCCAACAACTTCCAAGACATAAATATACACTATACAAGGGTTCCATGACTTGAATCCCAAGGGTCATTGAGCAAAAATCAAGGGATTTGAAGTTGGAACCATGACTAGGCTCTTGAACCCTTGCTTAGACCCAGAGCAGTACAATAAGAGATAATTTGTACGAACACTTCAAAATTGCACTAAGGAAAGATACAAACACCTTCTGAGAAATAAAATTTCACACACTAAACCACCATGAAATAATAGTAGCAAGGTCAATCCATTTGGTACAGACTGCTGCTACAAAAAATGACAAAATACAAGGCAAAATCTGGAAATTGTCTTCAAATTCTATTCAAACTTGCTCAAAGATATTCCAACTCATGTAAAATAATTATTAGAGAATTTTATATGCCATTTTGGTCAAAACAAACTCTTCATCAGTTTCCTAACCACCAATTTTCTCAAAAATGCAAAGTTGCTCAAAAAGTTGCAAAAAGTTGTCAAGCAACAATGACAACTTTTGCTCAAATGTGCATTTTTTCCTTTTATGCCTTTCTACTCATACTATACCTCCTAGGATGACTCCCTAACATAAAAATGACATGCATAAATGCCTAATGACATTTTACAAGATGTTTTACATCATAATGCAAATTTATGCCATTTTAGGCCTACAAGGGCTCATTGGCCATATTTGTGAAAACAAACAACCTTGGTGACAATAACCCTTCAAATGACTATCAAACACACATATGGAGCTCTAATTAGTCCATTATTCAAACAATAATCCAAAATATGGACTATAACACCAAAATTTTGAAAATGCATCAACAAACTAGTTAAAAACTAGTGCTCCTACACCACCTGACTTTGCCTCATTACCTCACCTTCTCTGAAGAAGATGACAATTCACTAAATCACCCACATAACCAACCATTATAGATCAAAGATATGATCCATAAACACTAAGTCAAACATGTTTTGATAGATGGAGGTGTTGGGTTGATTATTTGTACCTACAATTTACTAACATAGTTGGGATTTTTTGAACATGTCATTGATCCAACAAAGAAAATAACAATCAAATCTTATGCTGAAGAAGAAAGAACCTCTAAAGGTTTGGTACTATTACCGATCAGGGTAGGAATTGTGGAAAGAGATGTTATTTTTTAGGTGCTTGACCTTCCTCTTTCCTACAACATCTTGTTGGGCAAGCCATGGATTCACAAAATGCAAGCAGTACCATCTACCTATCATTAGTGCTTGAAAATTCCTTATAATGGAGTTGAAGTCAATATTCCTGCTGATACAAGTTACACCTCTAGTGTATTAAAATAGTGTACTGATACCTTTGTTCCTCATAACAGAGCAGCGTCTATAGCTGAAAGTTCAGAAACTTTGATGAAAGACTTAGAAAAGAAATTGAAAATCACAGGTATTGGCATGGAGGGATACAAGATAGAACCTGTACTTTCATTAATGTCTCTTTGTCCATCGCCAAGATAGTCTGGAAAACCATCAGAGGCTATGCAGCCACAAACTTCAACTCCAAATATCATTTATGATGGTATCTTTGTATAGTCCTCTACTTCCCTTGAAGATGAAATAAAAGAGGAGGTTGTTCTCAAATGGCTTTTCAAAGAAGATAGTGAAAACAAAGAAGTGCAACACTATGAGATTCCCCTTGAACAATATGGTCTAGGCTATAAGATGATTCAACACATGGGATATTTAGGTATCGATCCTCTGGGCAAGCATCAAGAAGGTATTATTGAACCTATTCAGCTACAAACTAATTCTAAAAATGATAAAGGTAGACTTGGATACCATTTAGAGGAGTAATCAGATCAAAAACATACATCTCGTCATCAATCTAAGTGGAGGAAAAAGATACTACCTTCAACATCACAGGAAATAAATACTCAACAAACTCAGGAAGAGTATGAAAAGAACAAGAAGAACTGGCAATCAAGAGAGAAGAAACAACCTATAATCAAGTTCCAATTGTATCAATAGTGACATTACAAGGAGTAGAAATCCTAGAATATATGAGAGAAGAAATAGAAGGAATTAAAGAGTTGTTTGCACCACTAAACATTCCGGTCACATACATAGGAAAAATGCAAGTAGATGATTCAGAAACTGACTCAAATGAGTATGAATAGGATCAGAGCCTATGTTAGATGCATCTACTAAAGAAACTCCTGAATAACCTAGTGATATCATAGATGAAGCACAAGAGATGGTGCACTTAAAACTACAAAAGGAAATAGAGGAAATTAGAGTAAAAAGACAAGAAGACTATGAACAATAGCTAAAAGAAGGAAGAGCACAAGAAAATTATTCACCTACTATATCTCCCTCTAATGAGATAGATAAAATCAGGTATGGGACTACAAATGCAAGAATTGGAGGCTACATAAGCAGAGTTAGACATTATTCTAGAGGAAGATAAATGAACAAGATGACGGATACTAACAGATTCCTCAAGGTTATGTCAACAAGTATGTCAACTACAAGTAATCATTGAATCAAATCACGAAGGAACTTGAAACATCAAAGATGTAGATATTGATACTATACATACTTTCACTAAGCCACTTGAAGAAGAGTTAGAGGCTTCATCTTCTGACTCTAATCACTCTAAAATAAAATCTATTTATGACATTTCCTATTCGACAACAAACTATGACTACTTCGTCATGAATGTCAAAACTCTTTCTGCTAAACCTATTACTGTCGAACCATGATATGTAGCCCAGTCCAAAGTAAAAGATGATGCTAGTGGTAGGTTTATTGGGTTAGGTTCCCTAAATACTAACGTAAATTTTGATAATCATGTTCCAACTCTTCCTAGTCTCAAGATGCTTACACAAGTTAGTCTTCTAGAACTTGACTTGTTAGTCTGAGCTTGTGATGATAATACCGTGAATTCCCTTGAACCTAATAAATCTTTATCCCTGACACTTCCTGAGCTTGTTGACTATACTCTCCAAGATCAACCTTAGAATATACCTACCTTTTCCAATGACTATACATTAGCCTGTTATCTTAATGCAGTTGAACAAATGGACTCTTCCACTAGTGGAAAAAGTGAGAACATGACAGCAGCAAATGTCAAGTATCTTAGTCGCAAAAATCAAAAAAGAAAAATAAGAGTTCTAATGGCGAAAACTACATTGTGGCAGTGTCAGAATAAAAAATAGTAAAAATAAAGAATGTACCTAATGGTGAAAACCTCTCTGAGTGCCTGAAGGTGAGATACTTGACATTTTGCTTGATCACTTTCAAGAGCGATCATCAGTGATAATTGAACCTACACAGCTAGTAAACATTGGAACATAAGAAGCTCGATACACCATACATGTAGCTCAATCCTTGTTAGTCGAAGAACTAAAATAATTTGTTGATTTCTTCATGGAAAAGAAGATCAATTTTGCATGGACATATGTTGATATTCTGGGTCTAGATCCTGACCTCATAATGCATCATCTCTCTATCACTCTTGGAGTTAAACCTGTTAAGCAAAAACTCTAAAAAATGCATCCTTATGTTACATTACTTGTTAAGGCTAAGCTAGAAAAATTACTAAAAGGTCGATTCATCAAAGCAATTGATTATGCCGAATGGATATCTAATATTGTACCTATTTCCAAACCTAACAAATCAATACATGTTTGCACAGATTTCAGAGATTTAAAAAAAGCTTGTCCAAAAGATGATTTTCCACTACCCAACATAGACATGATCGTGGACATGACTGTTGGCTATGAAATGTACTCTTTAATGGATGGGTTTTTTGGATACAATCAAATCAAAATTGTACCTGAGGATCAAGAGAAAACAACATTCACCTGTGCATGGGGAGCCTTCTGCTAGAATGTAATGCCCTTCGACTTAAAGAATGTAGGTGCTACTTATCAAAGAGCTGCAATGAAAATTTTTCATGATATGATGCACAAAAATATGTAGGATTACATTGATGACACTCTAGTTAAATATATGAAAATATAAACACATCTATCAAAACTAAATCCAATATTAGACAAGATGGAAAAATTCAAACTCAGATTAAATCCTAAGAAATGTGCATTTGGAGTCACATCTGGTAAGCTCCTAGGATACATTGTTTCAGCGAAAGGAATTGAAGTGGATCCAAAAAAAGTTAAAGCTATCATGGAAATGCCACCTCCAAAGAATGTCAGTCAAATGAGAATTTTACAAGGGTGACTCCAATCAATATACGCTTCATTTCTTAGCTAGCAGATAAGGCTCAACCATTCACAAAGGCATTACGGAAAGGAGTTATATACAACTGGGATAAAGATTGTGAACAACATCTAAAGAAAATCAAGGAATATATTTCTAATACACCTATATTGATGCCACCAATTCAAGGCAAGCCCTTGATTCACTACATATCAGCTACTGATACATCATTGAGGGCACTTTTGGAAAAATATGATGAGAATAAAAGAGAAAAAGCTATATACTATATCAACAAGACCTTGGTATCCTATGAGATGAACTATACTATCATAGAAAAAGCTTGTTTGGCATTAGTCTTTGCATCATATAATTAAGACACTAAATGCTAGCACATTCTATCAAATTGGTGGTTAAGATTGATCCACTCAAATAACTTCTCAGCAAAGAAACACTTATATTGAGATTGGCTAAATGGGTCATGGTTCTTACGTAATTTGATATTGAATATATGGAATGAAAAGCTATCAAAGGACAGGTCATTATAGATCAACTTGTTGATGCTTCGCTTGAAGATAGTCAACCTTTACACATAGAATTTTCGCATGAATCCATCATGCACCTTACTCAGTAATCCTGGAAAATGTTCTTTGATGGGTCTTTCACTCAACAAGGTTCTGGTGCTGGAATACTTTTTATCACTCCTCAAAGATATTCAATCCCAAAGGAGTACAAGATTCTCTTTCCTTGCACAAACAATATTGAAGAATATGAAGCCTTGGTAAATGGAACCAAGCTAGCTATTGAATGGAAGGTTGTTGAGTTACACATATATGGAGACTCTCAGCTGATTCTCAACCAAATCAATGATATATATCAGACTTGGGGTGAGAAATGGATGCCCTATAAAAGAATGGTTGATGACCTCAATAAATACTTTACCTTTGTATCATTTCAGTAAATTCCTATATCAACAAATAGAGTAGCAGATGCTATGACTACCTTGATGTCTATACCACAACTACAAGAATCTAAGTTCAACTTTGAATTCCTGATGGAAGAGTTAAATTATCCTTCTTATGATTCTTCCGAGTACTAGATGGTCTATTCTATTATTGGACATGAGTCATCTCGCTATAGCCAAATTTAATCTTACTTTCATGACCAAATTATCCCTACTAATCTTATCCCTAATAAGAAAAGAAACCTAATATGAAATGATTCATGGTATGTGATCATCGCTAATGATTTATATAAGTGAGGTTTAGATAGTACTTTGCTGAGGTGTCTAGAAACTAAAGAGTCCCAACATGCATTATCCAGAAGTCCATGAAGGTATTTGTGGATCTCATTCAAATGGTCTTACTTTAGCTTGGAAACTGCTAAGGGTTGGCTACTACTGGCTAGATATGGAGAAAGATGCTATAAAATTTGCTAGATCTTGTGAGAAGTGTCAGCTACATAAGAATCTCATACATGCTCCAGCAAGGGATCTAATACCTTTCATCACACATTGGCCTTTTCAACAATGGGCATTTGACCTCATTGGCCAAATCTATCCTGCATCATCTAATGGACACAAGTTTATCATAATTGCCACTGAGTACTTCACTAAGTGGGTTGAAGCGGTTCTGGTAATAAAAGCAACCGATAAACAAGTAGCTTTGTTCATCCTTAACCATATCATCTGTAGGTATGAGATACCTTCTTCAATTATGATTGATAAAGGAGGGAAGTTAAAAAACAAAGATCTAGATGAGCTCTATGAAAAGTTCAAAATCAAACAACACTAGTCGTTCATATACTACCCTCAAGGTAATGGACAAGCTGAAGCATCTATAAAAAATATGCTAACTAACTTGCATAGAACGGTAAACAAATCTAGAAAGGATTGGCATCTGCAACTCAATCTTGCACTATGGGTTTATAGGTGTATGGATCCGAAGCAGTCTTGCCTATTGAGGTTGAAAAGCCTTCTTTGAGATTTTGTATGTAAGGTCTTATTACTAATGAAGACTACATAATATTTGGATTGCAAGAACTTGAGTTGTTGGATGAACGTCAGCAAGTGGAATTTGATCATCTGAGAGCCTAACAAAAGAGAATTTCTAGAGGTTATAACAAGAAAGTTCAACAAAGACAAATTCAGGTTGGTGACCTTGTTTTGAGAGAGAATCCTAAAAACCAATAGTTTTGAGACAACAAAGGGAAGTTTGAACCCAACTGGTTGGGTCCCTACATCATTACTGTAGTCTTTGGCTTTGGTTCCTATCAACTCTCAACATTAGAAGGAGAAAAGCTCTGTGAACTGATCAACACCATCCACTTGAAGAAATTCTTCCCTTAGTATTCTCTGCTCTAGCAACCTGTATAGCTAACAAGTCTTAAAAAAAAAAAGAAAAAAAAAGAAAGGATCTTTGCCAAGCAGGAGAAAACCTGGTAAACAGGAGCCTCTTGTACTCAAGCACTCCATCTATCAACACAAATTTGGCATTTCCCATTTTCATATCAGCTTTCCCGCATCTTTTCTTTTGCTTGAAATTTTTTTTTTAGTCGCTTTTGTGACATTCAAGTTCTTTTGGGACCCCATGGCTTGAAACTGATCAATGTCCTAGTCTTAGGGTAATCGACTTATCAATTTACATGTCCTAAGAAGTATCAACCAAGTCATCTTTCTGTCGATAGTACCAAGTCATCCAATCTGCGTCAGTCACCTATCTCCAAAATACTGAAGAGTTTTATCACTAAGTAAACAAGCAAAACAAGACTACTGAAAATAATCACTAAACTGTTTGAGATATGATTGAAATTTTCTTTGTGTGCTATCTTTTACATTGGTTTTTCAATTATTATTCCCTTTCAGTAACTCAAGGAAGTCTATCTTGACTAAGAGGAGCAAGGATTGGGGGTATAATACTTTTCTTTGTTTTCTGCTTGTAAGAGAATCCGATGATCTGAAAATATCTAATCAATTGGGTTTCTGTGATAAGTGCCTTCACATGAAGGTGAAATCGCTACACATACCTCGACTCCTCTTATTTGTATGCTATAGGGAGGTTGGAGTCATTTCTTTGTCTATTTTGAGGGAATTTATTTAATGTGCAAACCAAATGCATGCGTAATCTATCCAAGGACATGAACGATAGAAAGCTCATTGCGAACAAGATAATTAATATTGCATATGAAAAGGAAGGAACTCTATTTTTCCTGTTGTGTTTGTAAAATGCTTAGTGATGAAAATTAAGCATACCAAATTCAGTGATTAAGTTTAAGTTGCATTCATTCTAAATTTTATGCATTTAAAGTGATTTTGACATAATAATAATGATCTCTTTATCTTTTGATTGAGAGTCTGAAGCAATCATCATTTCTCAGCTAAGTGGTACCCTTTTTCATCATCGTTTCTCCGATCTAGTACTTATGTATTAAGATGTTAGCTGCATACATGAGCATCTTATATAGATCAATACATTTCATTATATATTCATTTGCATTCATATTATGGCATGAAAAATAAAAATTTGTGTTACTAGTTACTCATTTTCATCATTTATTTGCATATGAAAAAGTAAAAAAAAAAACCCATCAATATTCATCTCCATTGCATACATCCATATTGAAAAGATATGCATACATATAGAATAAAGCATATAAAAAGATATCTCATAATCACTCAAAACAAGTACGATGAAATCAAATCAAGAGCTCATATATATCATCATAATCTCAGTGTCTAAGAGTGCAAATGCTATCAACTATCATATAGAATGTCTCATCGGAGCAAGAATCATATACGCTACAAAAATGGGGTATATAAAAAAATCTAGGAGATATAACAAATCTAGCTCTCTACCTCTCCCTCATCGTCAGGTGGAGGAGGTGGTGCCTGCTGACCGACATCCTATTTGGGTGCCCTAGCTCCCTTAGATCGAGCCATATATTGAGAATATAGAACAACCTAATGCGCTACTGGGACTGCTACACTATAAGTTGCGACATAATAAGATGCACAACTCATCTGATAAAAAACCTCTTGCTGAAGAGCATCTCACTCTGCTCTCACCTCTGCAAGTTGTTGATCTCATTCTGCTCTCACCTCTACAAGTTGTCGATTGCGGTCAACTCTGATCTCAACAAGCTATTGGTCTCACTCTGCCAACTGTGTCTGCGCCACTATCAACTGTGACTGCAAACCTGTCACTCTAGTCCTTAAAGACCGTACTATGTCTGGTACTGCCTACTCTCTCCCAACATCCCCCTCTCCATCTCCCTTCTCATCTCTTTGCTGCCTAACCTATCTAGGAGCTACTCTCTCCTCCTCACCTCCAACCTCTGCTGCCCTAGAACCACCAACCTTAATCCCAATAGCTCCTAAGGATCCACCCTCCCCTCTCTGTCATTGTCGACCTCCCACTGCTGCCCTACTACTAGCACCAAGACCACCTCCTATCTATCTAGGTACCTCCACTCTTTGTCCTTGTACCTTCCCTCATCCCTATACCTAACCTGATACCTGTGCCTATGCTGGTGCATCCTCCTCAATCTCCTCTATAATAGGCACATGTTCTCCTGGATCTGTAAATGGAGGAAAATGATGTCTCTAAAACCAATCCCTATACTGGGGCAATACCCCCGCGTCTATCATGTCCTCTAGCTAATCCCATCTTTGCGGCTATAAACCCACTAACTCCTACATGCTCAATACATATGATAGTCTTGGTGCCCATCCTCGTCTCTCCTCCTCCCCATATCTAGCATAGGCTGTGAACTCCTGGGATATACTTTGCAGTCTCCCATACTGACTCATCACCCTAGATACTACAAATCACTCAATAATGGACACCAATCTACCAATGAGAGGTCAATTAATAAACATATCCTTCCTATGCGCTCTCAAATCGTCCCATAGCTCTAGACCCTTATACGGTCTCCATATTACAGTGATCAATTCATCCAACTATCTCCTCGAATAATCAATCTTGCCTAGGTGAGGCTGAGTAGCATAACTCAAATAACATACAATAGGATGGTGCACCTCCCACAAATCATCTACAATAAGTCTGCATACTAAGATATGCTCCCATGCCCATATCTGTAAAACTAACACACCTACTACCATGCTCTTCCCCTCCCGATACACAATCTCATGCATCTCATGATACATATGAGGGAGTAAGCATGATCCCCACCCTAATCTCACTAGATGAGTCAACAACCTATCTAGCATCCTGCCCCAACCATATAGAAATCCGTGCTATCCTCTATCAGGCATCACAAAACAACCAATCAAACCAGGCAAAATGCAAGCCAGAGGGGACTGCGTACCATATCTTCTCATCAAATCATCCCAAGTGATAGTGCAATCAAGGATAGTATCATCATGGAATATCCGTCTTAGCGCCGAAATGCCAGGTCATGGAGTAGAATCATAATCTACCTTATCTCCTGCAAATGGAATCCTCAATATCTCATATATATCCTCTGGCGTGATGGTCATCTCTCCAATCGATAAATTAAAGGTGTTATGCTCAGAATGAAAATGCTCAACTAAAGAGGTCAACATACCATAATTCACATAGATATCAAGCATTTGTAAGATGTATCCAAATCCACACAAACCAATATGACCTCTCTTTGCATTTGATAAATCACACACTAGCCTCATTGTCAGCATAAATGTACATCGAAACTGAATATCTAGAAACTGAATCTACAAAATTGAACATACTAATTGTTAGTACGTGAACAAATTTGTGCTAAGAATGTGATAAACATGCAACAGAATCCAAATATACAACATTCAAAATCAAAAATTGTTGTTTACACCCTCAAAAATACTTCTTGTTTTTTATACGAGTTTTCACAGACAAGTAGAAACTTGTACGAGCAAAAATTACAAGCTGAACGATTAAATAGTCTCATAAGACAAACAGTATGTTGTCGCATGACTAAATGGTCTTTTAAGAACACTCTCGTACGATACCAGGGTATACATCAGATGATAAACCTTACATGCGCATACGACAAAACAAAAAACTCCAGAAACACGTACGAGAAATGGTATTAAACCGCATGATAAAATGACACAACCTAACTTTAAATGAAATAAAAAATGCAAAATTCACAAAAAAATTTAAAATTTGAGAAATGCAAAGGCTAAAGATTGATCACTTACTACTAGGGCGTAGTTCTGTGGTCGATTATGTCATCTCTGGCGCTCGAATCAATGCTCTTGAATCAAAATTGCCATTTTTCTTCGCAAGAGGTTTTTAAAAATTCACTTTGAGAGGTAAAAATGAATTAACAATGACACATTGAACCCCTTATATAGCCCAAACCCTAATTTTTAAACTTACCCTGATGGACATAAAACTTGTACCCTAAACTAAATCAACCGTCCTGAGTCCATTTTGTTAGAGTAATTGGGTATTTACTTGATTAATTAAACAATATTTGTTTAATTCTTTAAGTTCCCTATTATCTTTTTACACTTAAGCTAACATTAGGTGCATAATAATTAATTCTTTTATGAATGGGATTTGGCCCTAGCTCACCCGGTCATGGATCATGTGGGTATGCTCCCCATGGTCTTGAGTTTGAGTCCCCGGCTGTGTTAACTTTGTGTGTGTTGCTACCTTGTGAGTGGGTCGTACACACTGGGGGATTAGTCTTGCTTCGACAAGGACACCTCCAGATTCCATGATAGTGAATATAAAATAAATAAATTCTTTTATTAATTATTATGTGCAAGCCTAGGTTTTCTTGACCTATTAGAGATTATTTTTATTTTCTTTGTATCATTATGACACTACACATTTTTGGTGAATATTGAGCTCACCTCTTTTGAGCACATTTTCCTGTGTCTTTGTTCTTTAGATTATTTTTGCTTCATTGCTTCTCGTTGTAACACATTGTTTTAGCTTGTAGAAGATCTTTAGGCTCCTGTGGTGTTGTGTTTCTCAACTCTAACATGGTATCAAAGCTTAGATCTGCAACTATCTGTTCCTATTTTTGATAATTTTTGCATTGGAAGCAGATCTAGGGTTTCAGGCAATTTATTTTTGTGTGCTTAAGGATAGACCTTTTTTATGAGCACTTTGGGCCTAAACGGACCTCACCATCGTGCTCAGAAGGCCCAAAAACCCCTATAGTCATATTAAATTTGTCTATTTTTGAATCCTAAGCATCTGGGTGAATTTTTTCTTCAAAACCAGGTCGTACGACTGGCACGCAAATCGAGAAAAAAATTCAATTAATTTTTTTGTTTTCCTTTTTACGGCATGCAGGCCGGATTTTTGATTTTTTTTTAAAAATCAAAAAAACCCGTGCAAAAAAAATGGCAAGTTTTTGTTAAAATTTTTTTTTTGGGGTGTGAGTTTCTGCATGGTACCAGACCTGATAGTCCGACCACCATACGGCCTGCCGACCCCCACCGCCGACAACCCTCTATAGCCATCGGTGACAACCCCCTTGTAGCCCCCCCACCGCCGGCAACGCCCTGCTCCGCCCATAGTCACGCCACCTGCACATGCCAGCATCACCGCCCAACCTGCTCTGCTCCGCAGGCTTCACGCCGCCAGCTGTGCTGCTGCCACTGTCACTTGGTTCAGCCACCACCCCTGCTTGGCCTCCTCCTCCGCCACCCACCACTCTGCCACTCCTCCTTAGAGTGCTGCTAGAGCGCCACCTCCTCCTGGCTCCTCCATCGGACGACCACCATCTAGTCTTTTTGAGGGGGGGTTCATTTTTTGGTCATATCTTGGGCATCCGGAGTCGTTTTTTAGAAAACGAATAGGCGTCGAAAAGCTGGTTCTAAGCCGGATGTCATGGAGTCTGATTTTTTTTCCAAATCTACTATTTGAATATACTTTTTTTGAGTCAAATTTGGGCTTCTTTTCTACACTTCCAGGGCTGTAGAATGGGCAAACAGACTCCATTTTTCCAAAATGAATAGGCGTTGGAAAGCTCTCAGCATGCTCTATTCAGATTTGTGATCTTTTTTCTCCAAATTTTCATTAGGTACATGAGATATCAGTTTGAATTTTTTTTGCTTATGCACTACTTCCTTCTCATCAGTATGTACTAGGGTTTGGGTTTATCTATTGTGGGGGGGTGTTTTTTCTTGCTTTATATCATTTATATCAGAAATCACAAACACCAAAACTCTCAAAACAAACAAACCATTCTGCATCTTCTGTCTATTATGAAATATCACATAATAAAAAAAACCAACAAGTAGGTGCAGGTGCAAGTACAGGTACAGGTACATAATTTTGTTCTCATGGCCGATCCTTCAATTGAGTTGTTGACTTCACACAACTATCACACCTAGAAGCCCCACATCATGAGGCTTCTTAGGGCACGAGGGTTGTGGTCTTGTTTGGATGAGGGTCAACCTATATTGCAGCATCCTTATGAGCTTCTTCAGCATAGGAACAAGATGGATGAAACCATGGATTTTCTCTCCTTGCATGTCTCAGACAATCTTTTGTTTCACCTTGATGAGTTTCTCACTCCTTGGGCTATGTGGTTGAAGTTTGAGTCTCTCTTCAGGAGGGTCAATGAGATTCAGGCATTGTAGATTGAGGTAGAGTTGGTTTCTTTGTCACCTAATTCCTTTCCCACCATTGAGGATTTCTTGAACAAGTTCAAGACTACCAGATCTGTTCTTCAGGGATGTGGCAAGATCAAGACAGACACAAAGTGCATTCACTTGATTCTTTTGAAACTTCAGGGTCATTTTTAGTTTTTTGCCTCTGCTTTCTACTCCATCATGGATGGCTTGGGTGCTTGTTTCAACATGCCTACCTTTGATGTCTTTTGTGAGCTTTTGTCTCGTGAGCAGTCTCATCTTTCTCAGCTGGATATGCTTTCAGGATCCAAGAACAAAACATTGGTTGCTCAGTCCTCTAAGGAGAAACAAAAGTAGAAATTGAAGCCAAAGAAGCCTTCTGCAGGTAGTGAGCATTCCTCCAAGCCTGCTTCTAAGTCTGAATCTAAACCACCATTTCCTCCCAAGCATGGGAAATCTTCATAGTCTAGTGAGTCTTCCTCCAAGACTAAGAAGAAATCAAGAGATACTTGCAGTTTTTGTGGCAAGGAAGGACATCCAGTTTCTAGTTGTTAGAAATGTTTAGAGGCTTTAGAGGAAGCCATGTAGCAACATCACATCTCCTCACCTCAGGAATCTTCTCCTTCCATAGGGAAAGGTCATGCTCTCACTGATCAAGCTTCAACCTATGGGTCCACATGGATACTTGATTTTGGTGCTTCTCACCATATGACTCACACTCAGCAGTTGGTTACTTCTCTTGCCTCATGTGGTACTTCACAGATTGTAGTGGGTGACTCAGTTCAGCTTTCAGTCTTGGGTTCAGGTTTTGTCTCATTAGATGGGGGTACTTTGTAAGATGTTCTAGTTGTTCCTGACATCTCGATGAACATCCTATCCATTTATCAGATTTTCCACTCTGGCTTTGGTAAGACAGTTGAGTTCTCACCAAATGATGTGGTTATTCAGGACCTCCATGATTCTGATTTAGTTATTGCTACCGGGAGTGTTGATACTACTTCTCGTTTGTACAGATTTGATGGATTTGAGCCCTCTGTGGGTGCTGGTTCATCTCTTATAGCACATGCAGATTCAGTGAGTAAGCTTTGGCATGAGTGCTTGGACCATGTCAATTACAGATATCTTCAACATATGAGTACACAGGCACTTGTTCTTGGGCTCCCACAGATTTCCTGCATTGATGGTGTTTGTCATGGTTGTGTGCTTGGCAAGCATTACAGAGATCCCTTTCTGAAGGGAAGAGCCCCTTGTGCTTTGGCACCCTTGAAGTTGATTCACAGTGATCTCATGTCATTTCCCACTCCTTTTTCTGGGGCCAAGTATGTGCTCACTTTTATTGATGACTTCTCTAGATGCACATGGGTGTACTTTCTTAAGTACAAGTCTGATGTATTTGATTCATTTTGAATCTTCAAGACATTTATTGACAAGTAGTCATGTTGTTCTATTCAGTGGATACATACAAATAATTGGGGGAGTATGTGAATCAGGCTTTCAGAGATTTTTGCACTGAGCATGGTTTGTAGCATCAGTTTACTGTTCCCTACACCCCTCAGCAGAATAGTGTCACTGAGCGCAAGAACAAAACTTTATGGAAGATGGTGAGTTGTATGATTCATTCCAGGTCCATGGATTCATCTTTTTGGGTTGAGGAAGTCAATTGTGCCAACTATATTCAGAATCGGATGCCTCACAAGGCTATTCGACATATGACTCCTAAGGAGGCTTGGTCTCATAACAAGCCTAATGTTTTTTTTTTGAGTGTTTGGCAGTGAGGCATGGGCTTTTATTCCTGATGCTTAGAGGAAAGCCATGGAGTGGAAGAGTCGGCCTCTTATTTTTGTTGGCTACAGTGAGGATGTTAAGGCGTACATGTTGTTTGATCCTGATTCCAGAGAGGTCCTATTTTGACGAGATGTTCAGTTTGATGAGTGCCTTCCTACAGTGGATACCCCAACTCTAGTGTCTACTCCTCTACCTACTCCTTCCACTACATCTCTTTAGGATCTTTTTGAGGATGATTCTGATGATGGTGCTAATGATCCAACATCCCCACCTCCACCTGCTCCACCTTAGATGCCCAAGTGGGCTTGCTTTACTATTGAGATGGTAGGTCCTCTGGCCGGTGATCCTTCAGATACTTGTTGGACCCGTTCTCATACTGTGGGTTCTAGTCTTTTGATTCATGCTATTTCAGAAGTTTTCAGAGGCTACCGATTGTCTTGAGTGGGATTGTGCTATGGAGGAGTATTCTTCTTTGATGAGGAATCATACTTGGGATCTCTGTCCTCTTCTTAAGGGCAGAAAGATGGTTAGGTGTTGCTGGTTGTATCGCACCAAGTATGTTGTTGTTGATGATTCCATTGATAAGTACAAAGCATGTCTTGTGGAAGGGTTTCTCACAGGTTGAGGGTATTGATTACTTTGAGACCTTTGCCCCTATTGCCAAGATGAACTCCATTCGCTTTGTACTGTCTCTTGCAGCTTCTTGGGGTTGGCCTATATTTCAGATGGATGTGAAGAGTGCCTTCTTGCATGGGGATCTACAGGAGGAAATCTACATGGAGCAGCCTCAGGGATTTGTGTAGGATAGTTCTTTGGTTTGTAGACTTCGGCATTCATTGCATGGTCTCAAACAAGCCCCTCGGGCTTGGTATGAGAAGATGGATTCTTTCTTGCTCTCCACTGGGTTCACCTGCAGTCATTCTGATCACACAGTGTACATTCAGCTTCTTGAGGGTGAGATCCTGATTCTTGTGCTATATGTTGATGATCTCCTCATCACCGATAGCTCATCCTCTATGATTCAACATACTCAGCGAGCCTTGATGGATTAGTTTGAGATGATAGATCTTGGTCTTCTGCACTATTTCCTTGGTCTTTAGGTGATTCAGTCTTCTGATGGGATCTACATTTACCAACAGAAGTATGCTCTTGACATGCTTTGGTGCTTCAACATGCTTGATTGTAAGCCTTCTCCCACTCCATTTTAGTCAGGGGTTGTTTTGATCACCACTTGCCCCACTCCTTTAGTAGATTCTACACTTTACAGGTAGTTGGTTGGCAGTTTGTTGTACCTAACTCACACCCATCCTAATATTTCCTTTGTGGTTGGCCTTGTCTCTTGATTCTCCCATGATCCTCATGAGAGTCATTGGCAAGCAGCCAAACATATTTTGGGGTACATTCAGGGCTCTAGTTCTCATGGCATTCACCATACATCAGGGGACCCTCACATTGTTGGCTACACTGACTCAGATTGGGCTGGTGATGTCACTGATCAGAAGTCTACTTCTGGCTTTGTTTTCTATCTTGGCTCTGGTCCTATCACATGGTCTTGTAAGAAGTAGACTGCTCATGCATTATCATCTACAGAGGCTGAGTACCGTGCTGCTGTGCTCACTAGTCAAAAGATCTTATGGCTTCAACAATTGATGACTGAGTTTGGTTTTCCTCCGGATAGTCCCACTGTTATTTGGTGTGACAATCAGAGTGTTATTCATATTTCCCACAACCCGGTAGAGCATCAGCAGACGAAGAACATTGAGCTTCACATGCATTTCATCCGCTAGTTGATTCAGGATGGTGTTCTCATTCTAGAGTACATTCCCACTACCGAGCAGGTTGCAGACATCTTCACAAAACCTTTTGCATCGCCACGCTATCTTCAGGTGCACTCTATGCTTAGGGTGAAGGAAGTTGTCCTTGGGGGGTATTTATGAGGCCTTCCTTCTTCTTCTTTTAGCATGTTCTTTTATCTCTTTTTGGAGAGGAGTTTTTTCCCACTGGGTTTTCTCCTTTGTCTCCGTTTCATAGATATTTCATTGTATTTGGGTACCTGATCAGGCCTTGTTGCTGGGACCCATCTTTCCTACTTTTAGTAGTTGTTCTAGGTTTTAGCTTCTCCCTAAGTCTAGCTTAAGCGAGTGTGATAGAGTAATTGGGTATTTACTTGATTAATTAAACAATATTTGTTTATTTCTTTAAGTTCCCTATTATCTTTTTACACTTAAGCTAACATTAGGTGCATAATAATTAATTATTTTATTAATTATTATGGGCAAGCCTAGGTTTTCCCTTTTAGGGTTTATTGACCTATTAGAGGTTATTTTTCTTTTCTTTGTATCATTATGACACTACACATTTTTGGTGAATATTGAGCTCACCTCTTTTGAGCATATTTTCCTGTCTCTTTATTCTTCAAATTATTTTTCCTTCATTGCTTCTCCTTGTAATAGATTGTTTTAGCTTGTAGAAGATCTTTAGGTGTTGGCATTACATTAAGTTTGTTGGTATGATGATATTGAGAAGGTTGTTGGAGATTGATGATATAATTGATAAAGGATGATTACTGCCTTAATAATATTATTTTGTCATTGATGTCAAGCAATTGATTTTTTGATTCAGTATGATGTTGCCATATCTTAAAGAGTATGTTTTGATGAGTATAAAGATATCGGTAAGTCACACAGAAAGAATGTGAAAATGAAGGGGAGTAATAAGTTATTCAATGGGAAACTATTACCGAGTTAGATAGTGATGAGGTTATGTTATTTTGATTATTTTGATATCCTACATATGTGTATTCGAAGACTGAAAAAGAAGGAGAAAAGATTTCATGCAACAGAATGAGTAAAGGTTTGATATTGTTCTATTTTACCGAG
The DNA here is from genome assembly GCF_030272615.1 of Cryptomeria japonica. NCBI lineage: Eukaryota > Viridiplantae > Streptophyta > Pinopsida > Cupressales > Cupressaceae > Cryptomeria > Cryptomeria japonica. Next base: position 426,655,430 of record NC_081415.1, read on the forward strand.
CAAGGAGCTAGTCGGTAAACACCAAGGTTATCAATGTCGGTTAAAGAAGGAAGAAGTTACCGAGTAAAGTTCTGTATTTACTAAGTATCAACTGAGCAATAACAGAATGCATTGGATGAATAAATACACTATTAAATGAAGGATTCCAATGAGCTGGAGATTTATAGAAGATTGGAATGTCATACAAGAAGTTTGTTAAGGACCAACGACAATGAAAATTCAAGAGTTTGATCTATAGCATAGATTGAACGGTCATAACTAAGCACAAGTACCAAGGAAGGTATACAAGTTTCAAGGCAAGATAAAATGTTTTTCAGTTCAAAGGATTCAATGAACCTAATCAAGTTTGAAGATCTAATGGCTAAGATTAATCATGGGAAATGTGATTAAGGAGATTAAGCGGTTAGGAATTGCTTATAAATAAGGAATAGTTGATGAACAAAGTATGCAGACAAATAGAAGAGCAGTGATACTGCAGAGGTGATTACCGAGTATAGAAGATTGAAGAACAAATTGAGAAGCCCAGCAAGGAGGAAGATAAGTCTTTTGACAAGATTTTTTTGAGCACATAGAGTCTGCTTTAACATTTCAGATGTGAAGTTGCAGATATATTTTATTACTGTTATTTATTTTTGTAAGTGATAGGAAATCTCTTAACCGAGTGGACCTAATAGTCTTATTTGTAAATCCTCTAGCAAGGTAACATTCTGAATGAGTGTTTGAAATCATTTGACAAGATCACTTCTAACAAAGTGCAAGATTCTAATAGATCTGAGGGAAATCCCTTGACCAGGTCACATCTAGCAATGTGTTTATGTAATCTTTAACAGTATTGGCTTTTAACCGAGCATACTCTAGAAGAGTATATTTTCTTAGTGGGTCCGAAATCCCATAGTGGTTTTTCCCTATTTGGGTTTCCACATTAAATCTGGTGTTAAATGTGTTTTGTTGTTTGAATTTTATCAGTTTATGAGTTTGAATGATTTCCAGTCATAGTTGCATATCAAGTAAGTTCTACTGAGGTTAAATCTGAAGAATATTTAGTATTGTGAGTTTATCTGATTCACCCCCCCCCTCTCTCATCTAACTAACATTAGGCTTCTGTGGTGTTGTGTTTCTCAACTCCAACACATTTTGGGATCGAAATCAAAATTTGATGTCAACTATTTAATAAAAATTTCACAATGTTGACCACTTAGCACTTTCATCCTCGAGTCAATTTTCAAATCATTTTGCGCTTGATTCATTTCTAATCTCAAAATTAATTCATTCTTGCATCAGTCTTTGTGCTCAAAATCATCATTGCTAAATCTTTTTATCTTCTCAAAATTGCCAAAAAACATTGTACTCTCGCTATCTTTTGATTTCGCTCCCGAGGGGGCATACTCATAACATCTTTTCAGTGATTATCATAATTCAAAAGTTGAGAAATTTTTCAAATCTTTATCTAAAGTTGAGTAGAAATCTTTTCAGTCAAAGAGAATCAATTTAACCTTGTTACTAGGGGCATCTTAACTAAATCACGTCATATCAAGTTGAGATTATTTGATGTCAAATAAAGAAATCTCTAGGGACATATCAATTATTGTCCTTATCTGAATGAATCTTCAAATCGGTGTTCAGTTTCATCACATCAAATCAAGATGGACATTCTCTCTTGCTATTTGATTCTTGTTCAATCAAGTTCAGAATTGGTTCATTTTGCTTGGTCGATTCTTGTTCAATCAAGTTCGAAATTAGTTTTATCTCTTGCTCAGTCGATTCTTGTTCAATCAAGTTCAGAATCAGTTTTATCACTTTGCTTAGTTGATTCTTGTTCAATCAAGTTCAGAATTGGTTGTGTCTCTTGCTCAATCTAGTTCAATCAAGTTCTAGATCGATGCTTGTTTCTTGATCCATCAAGTTCAAGAACGACATCTCACTCTTTATCGGTCTTAGTTCAATCAACTTTAGAATCGGTATTACTTTAATCAACTCTTTTCAGTTTCATCACTTCGAATCAAGCTGAACATCTCGCTCTTCATCGGTTTGTGATCCATCAAGTTCAGAACTGATATCTATTTGACATCAAATATTCTTTGAACCAACGCATTGCTCGCACATTAAGGGGTAAATGTAATACCCTAAAAATGGTCATCTAAACCATGGCCCCCTGATCTCGACAACATTACCAAGGTCCTAACCAAAGGCAACTAAATCAACCTTGAGCACCTAATTAATTAGTTCTTCAATCATTAATGTTGCATGGCAAATAAATCACTCTATATTAATTAAATATTTATTTAATTAATTAAATCATTCCAAGTAAATCATTTTAATCAATTATCCTATTTATCTTATTAAATATTCTAGCATATTTAATTAATTAATAATTTTTCCATTAATCATAAAAAAAGGGAATTAATTTACAAAAGAGATTAATCACAAAAAAGGAATTAATTTACAAAAAGAGATTAATCACAAAAAGAGGAATTAATCTGCAAAAGAAAGGGTTAAATTGAAAACAAAAGAAAAGAATTAAATTGAGATAAACTGAAAAATTTCAAAAAAATTAAATTGAATTAATCATTTTCTCTAAAATTAAAACTCAAAGCTTTTCTTGAGGAAAGAGGTTCAGTTGCATTGAAAAGGTTTTTTCTAAATAAAAATCTTGAGCAAATTAAAGAAATGTGCATGGAATTGACTATTTTTATCTCAAGTGCATGGAATCAACTAATTTTATCTCTAATGCAAACTCAAACTTATAATCTGAATGCATTCAATCAAGCTATAATTGGAATCTATCTCAAGATTAACTTAATCTGATCTCTCAATTATTTCCATTATCCAGAACTATGCTTTTTCATGAGGGATCTCAGCCACTCATTGTTATTTGATCTTGACCGTTGGTCTCTCTTTTGAGTCTCTATAAATTCAGCCTTCATCTCTCATTCAAAACACCCTGGAGGTTTATTGTTATTATGCAGTTTTTGCTCTGGATTCATTGAAGATATTGTACTTTGAGATTATTGCATCTTAGTTTAGCTTTCTGCATACTTAGTTTAATCGTTATTGCTTGTATTCATTTAGCTTAATCTTCATTCATCTAGAAATAGGTCGATTTGTTATGGTTTTTATATTCATGATTATATCTGTCTAACCATGCATGCAATGACTTAATTGAAGTGTTGTGTCTTATAGCTTGCAAAATTATTCCACTTTTCACACACACAAAACCAAATGTCAGAATTTCTTGAGACTTCTAACAACAACAAGAGCATGTTTTTCTATAAAACTATACCTTTTCTTGCAATCTTCCAAATCTTTACTGAAGAAGGCAATGAGTTGCTCCATGCCCTCATTGTTTTGTTGTACAAGTATTGTAGAAATAGTGTCTAGACTACCATATGCATATAGGATAAAATCTTTTGAGAAATTGGGGTTTACCAAAGTAGGAGTTGTGGATAAGGCTTCTTTGATAGCTTGAAAACTACTCCTAGCCTCTCTAGTCCAGCTGAAAAACTATATTTTTCTTTAACATAGCAGTTAGAGGTTTTAAAAGGTTAGCGATATCAGGCATAAACCTCCTTACAAAATTAATTTTTCTTATGAAACTTTGAAGTCCTTTTTTATGATTGGGCAAAGGCAGCTCTAAAATTGCTTGAACTCTCTCTGGATCAACAATGGTCCTTTGCTTGCACATTACCTAGCCAAGCAACCTGCCCTCATGCACAACAAAACCACATTTTTTTGGATTAAGGGATATTCCAAACCCTTTGCACCTTTCAAATATCTATCTCAAATGACTGATATGATCTTTTGCTTCCTTAGAATAAACAGTAATATCATCAAAGTATACAAGCATAAATTTGTACATCAAGTTATTAAAGGCCATGTCCATGGCATTGTGAAAGGTTGCCCTGACATTTGATAAGCCAAAAGGCATATTTCTATAAGCCATTGTACCCCACTTTGTACTAAATTTTGTTTTAAATTGATCCTCATCCTTTACTAAAATTTGGTTATAACCAAAATACCCATCCAACAAAGAAAAGCGTTTAGAACTTGAAACAAATTGCAAAATTTGTTCCATAGATGGAAAAGGATGGTGGTATTTTAACAAAGCCCTATTCAAATCCCTAAAATCAACACAAAGCCTTAACTCCCCATTTTTCTTCCTTACAGGAACAAGGTTTGAAACCCATGAAGTGTGCTTGATAGGGAAGATGATATTACTCTCTACCAACTTACTTAACTCTTTTTGCATAAGGGGTTCTAACCTTGGGTTGATAGCTTTTTGTTTTTGCCTTATAGGCTTAGCATTAGGCTCTAATTCTATTGTGTGTTGGGATAATTGTGGGTTAAAACCCTTCAAGTCACTATACTCCCAGGCAAACACATCATTAAATTCCTAAAATAACTGAATGAAAGCTTTCTTTTCCTCTTTAGAACAAACTTTACCAATCTTAAGAAGCTTACCTTTGAAAATCTCTAACTCCTCATAGTGTTCCTCCTTGACCAACATGTTGGTTTTATTCTTTTTAAGTTGATCATTAGTGCTAAAGATAGATTCTTCAACTAAATGATCTTCTCATCATATTTCTTCTTGAGCTTCTCTTGACTTGTAACTGCAAAATTATCTTCTTCCAACAAGAAACTTAGAATTTTCTCATCACTATCAAAAAAATTTCAGTTAGTATTATTATTAGGAATTGAGGGTCTAACAACACCCTTTACATGTTGTTGTACCTTTTATTTATTCATCTCATTAGGGATATCAAATTGAGCACCCATAGTAGCTAATCTATCAGCATGTTGATTTTCCTTTCTTGGTATGGAAATCAAATTGAAAGCTTCAAACCCCTCTATTATATCCCACACCCTATGCTTATAGGACTTCAACACATCATTCTTTGTAACCTGAAGACCTCTCACTTGATTTACAATTAGCTCATTGTCACCAAACACCTGAAGGAAGCCAATTCCTCTTCTTCTTGCCCATTCCAAGCCTTGAATTAAACCTTCATATTCGGAAATGCTATTACTATAGGAAAAAGAAAAATGAAAAGCTGAATAATACTAATCACCTTGTGGGGAAATCAACATTGAACCCCCACTAGCTCCATTCTTGCTTCTGTATCCATCAAAGTATATCTTCCATACCTCATTCTACTGATTAGACTGCTCTCCTGCTTCCTTTACAAGATTTGGAGTTATTGAATCAAGTTGATGTAGCATGTATACCCCCAAACTAGCCCCCTCAATATTATTGTTTTGACTTTCATGAGCATATTTTATCGCTCATTTGTCCAACAAGATGTCTGGAATGTCATTGGTTTGGGTATTTGGCTCTTGGACTATAGTATGTTTATCATAATTAAACACAACACAATTGGCATCAATAGCACTAGGTACATATGGTTCAATGTGATCCTTTGCAAGCAATTCAAACTTAATTATCACCTTTGTTCCATATTTGGTTCTGAACAACATGTGTGACTAGTCTGATGACAAATAACCTCCTATTTTTGTAGTAAAATCTCTTGATAGACACAAGGCAAAATAAGAAGGGAGATCAATGACAAAGATATCTTGGGAAATGGAAAAGTTAGGGCAAGCATGAAGGGTAAGGCATGCACCCTTGATAACACCTATTATACTGACAGTTGAACCATCAAGCTGTACTACTCCCTTTTCAAGTGGTTGATATTCCAGTCGTAATTGGTTTGCTATCTTTTTAGGCATGACTGAGCTTCTGGCTCCACTATCAACCATACAATTATGAGCCAACTTATCCACTATAATCAAAGATACATAAAATGGGGGGGGTTAACATCCTTTCCTAATGGTTTGCTATTGTCTTGAGATGCATTTGTAAGGACAGTCTTGGGAAGGTCATTCACCCTATTGCTGGGCAACTCTCTTTCTTTTAAAGTTGATTACAACAAGTTAGCCTGGCCCAGAATAGCTAAAGATTCCCACATACTCATTGTAATATTCATTTTTTCCATATTTTTTACAATATTGAAAGGTAAAACAACAATTACCTTTTGATGAGTCTTAACAACAACAAGCTTTTCTTGCAATTGCGGCTGCTCCTTGACAACATTTTGATGGCTCTTTTGCTGAATATTAGGGGTTTGGGAGATAGATGGTCTTGCAGCTGAATCTTCTTTGCCTTTATTTGTTGCTAATTGCTCAATCTCTAAAGCTCTCTTCTTATGTCTTGTATTTGTTGCAACTAGAGAATCATCCCTACTCACTCCACAATATTCCTAGCCTTGCCAGTTTAAGAAATCAACATCAGTTGGGGGTAAATCTTGCTGCTATTTAGCTCCATAACTTGGTACACTAGGTTGTAAAATAGAAACATTTTGAACCATCAATGCTTGTTTGATGATCCTATTTGAACAGGTAGCCTGATTATGAGGTTGGTTGTGAGGATATCACCACTCATAAACAACTACAAGGTTGTTTTGAGTAGGCACCAAATCTCTAACCACATTAAGAGGTGCTGGATTATAAGTCTGAAAATGCCTTTGATTTAAGTTTGGTCTAGCACCTTGGAAATTGCCTTGGTAAGGTTGCATATTCCCTTGGTATTGTTGACCTTGATTTTGATAGGGTTGGCTTCCTCCTTGGTTTTGATTCTATTTGTAGGGTTGCCTGCTCTAAAATTGTTGCTTCTTTATATTCACTAGCTCATTCCCCAAAGTTTGCAAGAAGCTCTCAATTTTTTGTTGACTGCTCTTAATCTTCTGCAACTCCTGAGAAGGACCTGTACAAGATGCTTCATGATTGGCAACAGCTGGTAATATTGGAACAATAGGAAAAGGGGAAAGATGTGGCATTTATAGAGGCATATTAGGTTGAATGTCTAGGAAAATGGGCATAGGTGGCCTAGGGACTATCTTTCCTACCTGGATAAGACTATTTTCTACCCGACGACAATACTAAAAGCTTGGGGAAGTGAGGTACCTCCCATAGATTGCATCATTACTAAAATATCACTATTTAGACTCTTCAAATAATAAAGAAAAGAATGGTTTGTAGAAGGCCTTACCATGACAGGAATTCTATGCCATGTTTTCTAAAAATGGGTATTAAAATCAATCATTTGTTTTTTAGGAGCTCTTTTAATAGTAGTCAGTTGCTCGATGAGAGACAAATGATTTGACTTGTCTTCAAAAAAATTACTTAGTGTATCTCCAAGTTGGTCCCATGTGTCAATTGAGCCCACTACCAAGCTCTTGAACCACTGTAGAGCTTTCCCTTTCAATGATGCTACAAGTAATCTAAGAGATACATTCTCTACAGTAACATGATGAATATTCCAAAGAGTAGCCACATCTCTAATGTGCTCGAAAGCAATAGTTTGATCTTCTCCAGTAAAATCCAACAAGCTTTTCAAGGCTGCAAGAGGAAAATCATCATACAAGGTAATCTTTAATGCGATGCCTTGATTAAAAGGCACAAACACATACAGTCTTTCCATTGGGGTAGTTTGGACTCATATTGTTATTACAGGAATTACAAGTACAGATGTACTTGTAGCTGGAAGTACGATTCTACAACTTGGTGAGGTAGAATGTCTATTGATTTGTTTCTTTGTAGGTCTCCTTCATCTTTTGGCTCCTCTTTTGGGAGGTGAAGACGGAACTCTCTTTGATAGAGGAGTTCTCTTTGTAGCTCTCCCTTGTCTTCTTGGCGGGGACAACTGCAAATACTCAAAGGAACTTGAACTTTTGGTTAATATCTTTCTTATAAAACTTAAGGCAACACTAATCTCTTGCCTCTTCCTTCAAGTGAGTCACCAGATATGCAAAAAAAAAGGACCTCATATAGGTCTGCAACTTGCTGATAGCATATAAAAACAAGGAAGACATGAAAAGTATACTAACTTGTTCGATTATAACTGGTCCCACTAGGCGTGCCAAAATTGTTATCTACTGAAATCGCACCCTTATCAAGCTATGAAAGTTAACATCTCAGATAAACATGGGGACATTCCAAGGCTATGGGTCACCTAATTTTGGAATGAACCTTTAGATGAGGCCGACTTACTAGTTGGTTATCACCTAGTCTAATAATTGTAACTTTTGAGGAAATGAGTAAGAGAGAAACATAAAATAGAAACCTAATCCTAAAGGTGATGCACCAAGATTAATAAGATTATGAAAACTCAAAAATGAAACACTTGATTCCAAATGACTAAAACTAGGCTTGCACAACTTATTATAGCATGTTTCTGCATAAATATTTCACCAAGAGGCTAAAATACATTCACTTAAAAAGGAACTTCACAATTTAAGAGCCATATGCATTTTTAACACAACTAGAAACCTACACAAACAAACTATTTGTAGAAAAGGCAAAAGAATGAGACAAAGCTATAACGATATAACTATTACCTCATAGGTAGCTTGATCAATCACTTTATAATGCACAATACCACAAGAATAAGTAGGCAAAATATTTCAAAAACTAATATCCAAGGCTTCTCTATATTTATATATCAAAACATTTACAACAATATACTCAGAAATGCTCTTTAGGACTCAAAAAATTCACCAAGTACAAGACTGCATAAGAAGAAATCCCTCCAAAATGAGTTACAATGACAAATATATAAGAATCAAGCTCCACCAAAAATCCCTAAGAATAGGAACCTCCAACAAACTAGGGTCGGATGTATCTAAAAAACCTTAAATCTTGGGCCTACATTCTCTCCATTAAACCTCCAAATGAGTGAAAAGGTCCACCTTGACCCTATCCAACCATAATTTCCAAGAAATGTGCTCCAACTGAGTCCACATGTGCTAAAAACCCTCTCCAAATGATGACAACTCACAACCAAATCCTAAAACCTCTCCTAGATTGACTAAGTCACTATTTTGCATTAAAAATATAACAAAAAGGGATAAGGTTTATAATGATACCTTAATCCCACTTGTCTCATGTACAAACTAAATGCAAAATAGAAAACATAAAGCCTTCATAAGTTGACCTAAGACTTAGACAAAGTTAGCCCACATGGCATAAAGTCTTATGACTCCTTTATTTTCTCCGTATGTATGCAAGGTGGCCTTAAATATCCTTGAATGAATCCTTGAAATAAGGTGATGTGACATATGATTCGTATTTTAAAACTATTTATGCCAGACATCAGGCAATATAAAGAACATATGAGAGGACCCCCCTAGTTGATTATATACAAGTGATTACACAATATATTCTGAAAACATGAGCTGCGAGTTTTGATTAATTTAAAAGCATTTTATGAAATCAATACCATAAAATACACCATGGTTAACTTAGGGTAAAGGAAACTCTAAATAAAGAAGCGATGAAGATTTTATTTTCATTTTCATGTTGAAACTTCATGAGGAAGCTACAGGTCACCTAGGGTTTGGAACCCTAGCTATCTCTGTGCACACTCTTCTCTATTATGGGCCGCCACCATGAGGTCTTCTGGAAATGATTTGTAGATGAATTGTCACTACTTTTTTGTCTTGAATGAAGGTTTTCTTTGATAGAGATTTGATGCATTTTTTAGTTTATTATCAGGCCGCCATAGGTAGATTTGCAAATTCTTTCCTTTGTTTTCTTGTTGATTGTTTTTACTAGTTTGAGATAAAGAACTGTCTTCATTGTTGCATTCATTGTTGCTTTAAGAAATCTCATGATTTTCTTATGTTGAAGTCGTGGGGATACTTCATTCATTTATGTCGCCTTTTAGAGAGATGCATCTATTTCTCCAGTACACTTCTGTATATTATATCTCAATAGAAAACCCCCAAGTGAGTTTGGGTTCCATGACTATATACAAAAAAAAAATGCAATATAATCCTCAGTTATCTGCTTATAGAAGATAATAATTTGAAATCATTGCACAATATGGGTTTTTATAGAAATCCTTGTACTTTTCTTTGTTTTGAGATTCTGCATTGAACTTACTGCACACAGACCATGTCTTGAATTGTGCATATTTCATTATTTGACAAAAATAGCTTTATATCGATGAATCCTTGTTTATTTCATGGTTTCTGTCAATCTACCTTAAGCACACTGTGGTCTTTGTTGCTCTGTGATTTTTTGCTGAAACTGCATACCATGCCCCAAGAAATACTTAAGATCTTTATAATGACAGTATTTTGAAAGTAAATGCTTTGTGTTCTCTTTGGCCACTAATGTTGTAAATGAGGGTTTTCTTGAAAATTTCTGAAAACATTCCTGTAGGTTGGCATGTGAACTGGGTAAGTTCTAAATCAATTCATTTTCCCTTAACTGTGTTTCAAAACAGTTTTATATAGCTCTTTTCTCTTTGATGACCATCACTAATGAAGTCTTCTTTCAGTATCTTGAAATTATCAGATGCACACTCTGTGCTAACCACCATTCTATTTATGTGGCTTTGATAAATGTATTAATCATGAATTATCCTTGTCCTTTTGTCTACCACAAACTAGGGCTTCGTGGGATTTTCAATCTGTTATGTTATTTGCTTCTGTCACTTATTAATGTGGTGAGACTATCCTAACAAGAGATCCACAAGGTATGGTGGGATAAATATACACATGGTGACTAAAAAATATGCCCTTTGAATATGAAAGTAAGCCTTTAGACTATGTTATGACCATTTTATGTTTGACTATCTATTGATGTAGATTCTTCTCATAAAAGCTCTGAGTGATACCTTGAGTTAGAAGTGACTAAACCAGACTTTCTCATGTGATTATCTTAGCTCTTGATATGTATGCATAATATCGTTGATTCAAAAACCTTGTTGTGTTATTGCTTGTATTTCATGCTCAAAACTTTGCAATATGCTTCTTTTTGTAAAATCTTGCCCAAAAATGGTTGTAGCTGATGACTATTTTGATGATCTTGGGAACCGTTATATTTGTCTTAGCGGGCCTTGTGGCTGTAGCTCTTAGCCTATGTGACTATCAATGTGCTTGGATGTATATTGATCTCCCTAAACTGACATACTTTTAAGAAAAATTGATAATTATTTGTTCTTGAATTCATTATACTGCTCTACACATTGAATCTTATGAACTCATATTTATGTTGCAATTTATTCTTTATAGACTGAGTTTTGTCAGTGGAATACCATTGTATTGTTGTATTTTGAGTCTCTGCCACTTCTATATTTTGTCTATTCTCACTGCGCTTTGGATGGTTTCTCTCTACTTTCTCTTTTAGATCTGAGAATGTAAACTAAAAGGTTTCATGATAATAATACCATGTCCCTTTAAAATCTCTTCTTTACTTCTACAACATAAAACTCTAAGACTCTTTAAGTCCAGAGTTTCTGTTGAATAAATCTTTTGGTGAAAAATCCAAAGGTCAACACCAACATTTTTTTTTCATTTGATTATTCATTCAACATGACTCTAGGCTTAAATGGTCTTAGGGGAAGGTGTAATAACTATATATTTCACTTGCATGTTGGGATCAACCCTTGTGGGAGCTGCATTTTACCCCACATGTTGTAATTTGATGAACAAAAAGTTACTTTCTTTGTATTTTCACATGAAGAAAACAAGTTGAGCAGAAGATATCTTCTTATATGACTGATATATGTCTTTTCTTTTTTTAAGCACATTAAGATCAACTTGATATATGTATAAGAACATGATCATGTAGTGTGCATAACTAGCCATTGCTTAGATCTTTCAAGATCTAACATCATTGTCATGACAAATGTAGGAAACTAGACACTTGGGAGGACTCGGGACATATGAGGACAACCAGCTTCAGACAGCTAGTAGGGACACTTAATCAGTCATACATGTAATGAATGGTTACCCTCTCTAAATTCTTATGCCTTCATTTTACTTATTCATGTATTAGTTGTTCTTCTTTTGTTTCAACGAAGTAAAGGCCAGTCTCATGGCTTGTGTGAGACAAAATGTCCATTTTTATATTCAATAAATTACACTTGAATAAACATATTTGAAACTCTGTAATATTGAACATCTGTTATAATGATTCTTTTGAACATGTATTCTTTGTAATGCAATTTAAGAGAGTAAAGATAAAATGTACCCTTCCTTTGTAACATAGATAACATAGCTTAACTAAATTAAATTATAGGTGAAATTTTAGTAATAATTAGATCAAGCCTTTTTTCTACTTAGGATGGACTTCATTCCTAAGAAAAATAGGGCAAAGGATTAGGGTTTTGATCAACCCAAATGATCAGGATCAATTAATCAATATACTTGAGATAGATTCTTTCTCAAACACAAGGCCAATTGTGGATTTGACTAATGATGAAAGGTCTAAGTCAGACTTTGCAAAGTGTTGACCTTGGATTGAGAGGTTGATTTTATTGATTGATTGAAATTGGATTAAGGTTGATGATTGATTAAAATTGGAGATTGGAAACCGATTGATTGGTGTGCTAAGTCCTCAAAAGATAAAAGTGGAAATGATTATGGAAGAAGGTAGATTGAAGAAAAGAAATGGAAGGAAGGTTACCCTAGATGGGCTATGACTCAATAAGTGATTTATGTTACAAGAAATTAGGACAATGGGATGCGACCGCTCCTATTAATGCTTTAGGATATTCCTTGATCTTTGGTGGAAATCATAGGTTCTCAAAGGTTCCTCATCAAACTTATTGTTGTAACCATGAAGAATTGTGGAAACAATAAAAGAAAGTGTGATGTTTCAACAAGAGTTTGCAATTCATGTACAAAAAATTTCAATGCTTGAGGATTTTCTAATAGCTAGGCTTCTTATTCTTGACTTGGTAGTAAATGGAGTTTTTGGGATGCTCAAGGGACTTAGGTTTATGGTGCATGAGTGAAATCGATCAAATTTCTTGTCAAATTTGGAAGTTTTGGATTTTATCTACTCTTGGCAAGAGAAATCAAACAGTGACAAACACATTGGCCAAGGTAACTCTTATACCAAGTGTGATTAGCCTAATTTTACAAAATTCACTGGTTTGCACAATGAAGACATGCAAAAAACACACAACCTAGGTTGGAAAGTGGAAACCATTCAATGGAGCCTCTGCATCAATAGAATACCACAAACAAGAAGACATATAGAGATTTTGGTAGCACTGGCTCCCCCACCATGACAACCACTTCTCGGGCATACTAGATTCTCTTACCCTGAAGATCCGAAGATCTTATAACCAAGGAATTCCTTTCTCATCTTGAATGGGTACATGAGAGGTATCTATGGGGTACGATCCGCACACCCCAAACCATCAAATGTGGGATTTTTTGGCTACTAAAACAAGGTTTCTAGTAATGTTCTAAGGCATCCTCATACAACAACGAATTCTTGAAGCAAGCCTTTTAAGAATCTAATTGAGCTTATTGGTGTAGAGAAGACCTCCACATATGCTGAATTCACTGAACACTTCAACTGCCTGACTAGTATATTTATATAGTGGCTCAAAAAATCCACTTGAGATCACCCTAGGAGAGACAATATCCCAATTTTGAACTACTCCCTTGGGGTGATGAGGCCCCTAAGAGGAAATTCTCTACAAAAACAAATCAGGTGTTGTTAATCGTTTTTCTCTTACACCCAAGATCCACGAAGGCAAGGGGGGAGGATACTAAGTGTAACAGTGGGTCCACCCTACATGCGTGCAAGTGCGCAAAATAGGGAAAACAATGGCTCTTTTTAACTGCAATAATATATTTTCTAATCTAAAATAAAAAGGGAAAACTAAGCTGAGGTTTTCGACAAACGTTTTGCAGAAAAAAATGAACTAGTAGTCTAATAATTATGTCTTGGACATTTAGGAAAATAATGCAAAACTCAGATTAAATTATTAGTACCATAAAATGTCTTTCTACAATGTAGACATTAAATGACAGGTGCAAATGCCAATATCTACATAGACGTTAACATATGCACAAATGTCGGTCTAAGGCCTGACACAACCACAAAATGAAAATGCGAGAAAAAATTTCAAATTTTAAATTTAAAAGTTGATAGGAATTATACTTGCATGGAGACACTGATGTAGCCTACAGAGATGGAATTCCAGGTTTTGTACATAAACAATTAGATTCAAAAATTCGAAATTTGAATTCTATCATAAGGTAGGAAAAATAGAGGGGCGGTGACATTGATGTCTACACAGACGCCAAAGTGCAATTCCCATAAATGTTTTGCCAACCAAACTAAAAATAAGCAAGATTTTTTGCAATGAACCTAAGTACTAACTAAATGCAATGAAAATAATAAATTTAACAACTATTTTTTTAAAACTTATATTTAGATTTTTTTGGATTTTATGATTAATTTGCTAAAGTGAAAACATAGAAAACTAAAAGAAAAGTGTTAGCAGTGATGATGTCGATTAGGGTAGTGAAGAGGCCAATTTAGGAAAGTTACAAAAAACAGAATTAGAGGGAAAATAATTTCAAATGCAGATGCCAAATTATCCTAATGGAGATGCTGAAACTGAGGTGGAGACACCGAAGTGCAGTCTGAGACACTATTTCACAAACCTACGAGAAAAAAACTAAAAACAACACAAAAAAATAAAATTATAGGGACTTGGGGTCCCACCAAGCATGCCAAAATGAAGACAAGAAAAGGGTTACGAGGTTAAATTGCATAGAATAAGCATATAACACAAATAAATCACAACAACATGCAAATTAACTCTTATACCTTTTCCTTGTTGGCTTGATGATGATGATATTGTTGTAATAGGTTCATTGATGACTTTATTTGTGTTGTCATTGATGGAAACCATGTTTTTTTAGTCATCTAAGTCATTTAGACCAACTGGTAGAGCCTAATCAGTACTGGAATCTATCAGACAACAAAACTGCTAAGTTGTCTACAACCGGTAAACAAGAACTAAGCGATGATCAAACAATCGGTACAGATGATCAATGAAGAGTTAGATGTTGTGGTTTGGTACACATGTTTATGAAATTGGTATGAGTCTTTGATTGAAATCGCATCAACAGATTCAAAGTATTGAGCAAGTTATGATCAATAGAACAGTTACAGTCAGGAAGAATAGAAAATCGATAAAGTAGAGTTACTTTGGTCGGTTACCGGTAGAGTTTATGCTATATTTTTTAGTTATGTTTTGTGTGGATGACATAAGTAAAGTGTAATGAGCAAGAATTTGTAATAGGTGACCATATTCAATGAACCTAGGGTATTGTTCCAAGGTTCCTAGCCGTCTTAACAGAGATGTTATAAGGAGATGTAAATTGAATGATTTTATAGATCAAGAGTGAGAATTTGTTCGTGCGGTGGAAGGAGTTAGGTTTTGATGTTTATTTGGTGGTAGAAGAAAAGATGAAGTGGATCTAATCAGGAACAAAGGTGCTAACAACAGATCAGTTGAACTTGTTGTTCCCTAACAGTTGCAGCAAGAAAATCCTCTAACAAGGTCACTCCTAACAGGGTGTGGTAGGACCCTAAAAGGTCCGAAGGTTAAAATACTCTAACAAGGTCACTCCTAACAGGGTGTGGTAGGATCCTAACAGGTCCAAAGGTTAAAATACTCTAACAAGGTGACACACTAGCTTGTGTTTTGAAATCCCTTAGCAGGTTAGTTCCTAACAGGGTTGGGTCCTAATAGGCCTTATTGTAATATCTCTTAACCAGGCTAAAGCACTCTTAACCGAGTGTCACTCCTAACAGGGTGTTGTATGACCTTAACCAGCCAAATCTCTATTCTGCAGATAGTTGATCTTTGTGTGTATTAATTCTCACCGTGGTTTTTCTTATTCGGGTTTCCACGTGAAAATCACTGTGTTATGGTTTGCATTCTTTATTGGGTGTTTGCTTATGTGGTTTTATTTCTTGCATGCATATTGATTTTCAGATTGGTAAAAGGTGTAATCAGGTTTTTTAAGTTTTTGCTTGCAATGATTCACCCCCCCTCTCAGTTCCTTATAAGTTTATCAATTGGTATCAAAGCCTAATTCCCTTAAGGCTTAACCACTTGGGAAGGATATGTTGGCATTATGTTGTCATTGATGTCAACCGGTATAGGATGGCAACTGGTATGGGAGATGTATGATCAGTGTTGCCATTGCTACATACAAGATGTGAGGTCTTTGATGTCACCTCACTTAGCAAGTCACTGGTACATAGGTTAGTGTTGACTTGTGTTGAAGACATAAGGACTATAGACTGGTAAGTGACATGTTGGCAGTGCATTGTTGCCAACTGTCAAGAGAGAAAAATGTTGGGATGTTGTTTGTGATGAAGAGGCAGAATTTTACAAAAATCACATCAACACCAAAGGTGAAGTATGTGCATGCCACCACTAGGTTGTTGGATGTCTATATGCATGACTCCCACTAGATAAAGTTGTAGTAACCAAATGAAGAAGATATCACATGGTGAATAGAAGTCTGACAGTGAGTGTTCCCAATTGGATCATATGTGCTTGTTTGAAGATATGCATGCTCAAATAGGGAAGTCATATTGCTGCAATGATAGATGCAAATGACAAGGATCCACTCCCACCAGTAAGTGGAGCTTATCTTCTATTATGCATGAAATCCATCATAGTTCTCCGAGATAAGACAAAAGAGTAGAAGGCAGGTGTTTGAAGGCTCACACTAGATCAACTGGTGAAACAATAAGTTTCCTGAGGTGCATGTGATCAGTGATATGCACTGGATCAACCAGGTAGACATGATGAGTTGTTGGTATAGAGATTGAAGGATATGTTTGTCACTTTGACAAACCAATTGATAGGTGAACTAGTCTATTGATGAAGAAGGCAAGTTAGAACAACTACAGACATAGAATGTTGTCGGAATGAAGACAAAGTTTGGTGCCACCGGTATGGATGATATCTTACTGTAATACCCTAGAAATGGTCATCTAAACCATGAGCCCCTAATCTCGACTACATCACCAAAGTCCTAACCAAAGGCAAATTAAATCAATCATGAGCACCTAATTAATTAATTCTCAGTCATCAATGTCACATGGAAAATAAATCACTCAATATTAATTAAATAATCATTTAATTAATTAATCATTCCAAGTAAATCATTTTAATCAATTATCCTATTTATTAAATTTAATATCCTAGCATATTTAGTTAAGAAATCAATTTGTCATTAAAACATCAAAAAGGAATTAGTTTGAAAAAGAATTTAAAATTGAGAAAAGAAATCAAAATGGAATTAAATGGAAAAAATCTCAGAAAATAAATTAAATAAATTAAATCAATTAAAAATCAAAATTGAATATCAAAATATAAAATATGAAATAAATCAGTTTTTCTGATTTTATCTTAAAATTAGTTCATTTTTCTTTAAAACTGAGAAAATAAGCCAATCACATCAATTCACCTGGATTGTTCTTCCTCTTTGAGAATCTTTGTCATTCATCATTGATCGATCTTGACCATTGGTCTCTCTCTGGATTTTCTATAAATTCAGGCCCTCATCTCTCATGAAAAAAGGAACCTGGAGATTATTGTTGTTATGTTGTTTTTGCTCTAGGCTTATTGATATTTGTGCATTGAAATATTACATATTAGTTATTGCATATTTGTTAAATCATCTAGCTTAATATTGCTTAAATCATGTTAGATTAATCATGCATATCTAACTTAATCTTGCATCCATTTAGCTCAATTTCATACTCATATAGATTAAATCATTTGTTTAGGTGCCATCTAGTCACTGGTGTTGCATATGGAAATATGAGAGCAAAACTAAACTCACATCTACTAGAAGGCAATAGGTCGCTTTGTAATGGTTTATTATTTATTAAATATTGATTTACTAGCCATGCATCTAATGACTTAATTGAAGTGTTGTATATTCAGATACATATACAAATCCACTTTTCACACACATATTTTTGGCACCCACTGTGGGGCCTGAGAATTTCATTTTCGGCCTTGCAAAATCCTTATTTTATTTTCAGGTTTTCATCTGTACAACCTCTGCAAAAGGTCGTATGAGTTTTTGTGCATTACAGGATGAAATCTAGGAATACTCGTTTGACTATGTGGGAATCATCATACGAGTTCCTATTTGTCATCTTCTTTTGGGGTTTACTCATTTGATCTGGTGAGAATAATCGTTCTACCCTCTGGGAATTGTCGTACAAATTTCTAAGTTGCTTGTTCTACAAATGGTATCTTTTATTTAGGGTTTTCTTGACTTGGCTTTGAATTTCACTGACACTAACCCTGAATTGTCTTCTGTCTACTTGAGATTTTTACAACCTAATTCATTTTCTGCAGAATGCTTGTTGAATAATTTATCAAATCAAACTCATGCATGTCAAAGAATCATAAAACAACATGACTATTGATGCATTGGTTTTGCAGGTTGCCTAAGGAGAATCAACCAAATATCGTTATTCTTTAATTCATTTTTAGGAACTTAAATTTCTATTTGGTTAATGAACAAATCTATCTTTTGTGTTTTAAGAAAAATCTAAGAGGTAGGAGAGTATTCTCTTTTCTGCACAGATAATCAGAAATCCAAACCCTTGAAGCTTTTTCTAAGTTTGAGATTTGTGTACCTTTTAGCGGGCCTGTCATAGTGGGAAAAAGTAATAACCATATGAGAATGACCCAAGTGAGTACAACTAAACCCAAGTATTCCAACTCACTATAATAAATAGGCTTTTCAGAATTAAAGTCTGAGGGGACAGGATTATTTGAGTTTTCTCTTTTGAGATCTCTCATATCAAGCATTTTATAGGGCCTCGCGGTCTCAATCACGCTTGCGTGACTATAGATTGTTTCAGTACCTTATTGGGCTATAGGCCTCAATTGCACTTGTGTGACTTCAAGGGGTAATTTCAAACGGAAATCCTTACTACGAACTTTAAAATAGCAACTACCCGATTCACCTCAAAAACTCAAAAACACCAAAAAAGTCAAAATTCAGTGGTCGAAAAACTCAGCCTCCTTGTCAAAAATTTATCTTTGAGTCTAATTGTCATATGAGCTTCCTAATTTGTTGTACAAGCTTCCTAATTCATCGTATGAGTTGACTACATTGTCATTCGAGTGTTATAGTTTATCATTCTGGCTTATTTAAATTGTTGTTCAGCTCTCTGAAGATTGTCATCCGAGCTCATAAACTTTGTCGTATGAGTCATTCTGGTCTATGACAAATTGTCATCTGGAAAGCATTAAACTGTCGTTCAAGTATAGGCAGAAACTCATATAAGAAACTATCTATGTCATCTAGAAACTGCCAAATTGTCATCTAAGTCAGTATCCTATGTCGTACAAATCTCTGAGTCTAGAACTTGTCTGTTGGCATATTTTTCCAGAACTGTCATACTTGCCTAATCAGTCCACAGTGAGCGTAAATCTGGTCATCGTAATATTGAGCATAAACAACCTTGATAGTGTACCTCTATCATTGTGTTGCACGACTTTTCGATTATCTCCCACCTAGTTCAAGTCAATTGATTATCAAACTTATCAAATCACTTATCAAACTTAATCAACCTAGGCTACTTAGATCATGTCTTACACATGATAGATCTTTCCTGAAACCAGACTAGGTCTTAGTCACCTCTCTCAATCACTATGTTAAAATGTGTAACTAGCTTTGATTTAATCTTGACATCTGCATCACATCTAACTCTCGGTCATGTCAGTTGTAAATGCATGTTCAAACCATGAGCTCTTCTAAGAATAAGAACAAGAAAAAGGAAGAGATAGTAACATTGCAAACCAATCCTTTTTACCAAGAGAAACCAATTTTTGATGAATCTTTTGAACAACAATACTCAAACAAACCTTCATCTTCAAACAAACCATTTTTGGATCAACCCTTATTATCCAATATGTCTGAAGGAAAACAAGACAAAGAGATTGATAAACGTAAAGCTCATGATGACCTTAGTGTCCAAGCTAATGATAGTGATTCCTCTTCCAGTGATTCTAAAGTTTCTGAACTTAGAGAGGAAATAATAGAAAAATGTGAAAAAGACAAAGACTTCAGAAAGATGATGAAGATTATCATGGCCTGAGACAAAGAAGAATACTTCCTAGAATTGGTCAAACAAGGAGCTAAACTCCCCCCTGATTACAATGTTGAAAGTATTATCACTAAAGAAGATGACAATCCACTAGCATTGGTGACAAAACAACTACAAGAACTACAAACTAAGATTAGGGAAATGAAAGACAAAGACAAATCTCCTATGAAATATTCCTTGTATACAATTTGTCCATTTCCATTCGACAAGAGTCTTTACATGCCTCTATTTCCTTCTAGAATAGAAATTCCTAAGTTTGATAAATATGATGGCAACTCGGATCCCCATGACCATGTCCAAGAATTTTGTGCCTTATGTATGGAGTTCATGCACAAACAGACTTATCTCATGCGCCTCTTTCCAAGAAGTTTAGGAGGACAAGCTATGGAATGGCTCTCAAGCCTACCTATAGGAATTAAATATTTTGAAGAACTGGTTGGATTATTTCTACAACAATACTCTTATAACATTCGTCATCTGGTCACAATGATCGAGCTTTGTAATACCAAACAGAAGATAGGAGAACCTTTTCTTACTTTCCTTTAGCATTGGAGAAAAAGGTTCTCTAGATATTCACGACCCATTCCTGATTTTGAGAAAATGGACACCTTTGTCAATAATCTGATTCTTGAGTTGAAATATAGTATCCAAATGCAAGTATACCCTTCATTCAAAAAAATGGTAGATAGTGCTCTCAAGATGGAAGGTGTGCTTGTAAGGAAAGGAGATATATCACTATTAAAAAACACAAAAAGGCTCTACTTCCAAAGAAAATAACAAATACTGGAAGTACGAAAAAGATAATAACCAAAATGTTGTTACGAATGGAGTGGTTGATAATGTCAAACCAAAATTAAAACTGTAGCGTAGAAATTAGGAATCATCAAAATAAGTAGATCAATCAAAACACAAGACATGACAACATAATCAAAAGAACACTCATTGAAATGACCCTAATTCCAAAGCACATTCAATAGAGGCACAAAAACAAAGCATTTCAAAGAAAATATCATGCAAACCATATGCTTCTTCCATGCGGCTCCATTGTTGTTCTTTCCTCTTCAATGGGTTTGTGGATCTCACCTACAAGTGCTCACACAATTGAAAGCAAAAAGCTCAAGAGTACTAGAAACGAAAGTTCGGTAGTTTTGATTGAAATTTGGGATTAAGGATTAGAAGGGATTCAAGGGATTTGATTGATGAAGATCATCCAATTTATAGAGAAATTGGAGAAATGGAGAAATTAGCATGATAGAGATTTGAATAGAAATTCAAATCAATAATAGCATATCTATGACAAATTTCTATGCAAGGCTTATGACAATTCATGACAAATTTCTATGTCAAGAATTTATGACATTTTATGACATTTTATGACAAATTCTATGACACATTTCTATGTCAAGAATTTTATGACAATTTATGACATATTCTATGACAAATTTCTATGCCATTGCCATAAATTTAGGAGAGAAATAGGTGGAAATTGAATTTAAGAATTAAGAAATTAGGAAATTAGAAATTAGTGAATTAATCAATAATTTTTCATTTATTAATTAATTCACTCACAAAGAGGAATAATTAGCCAATTAAATGAATATTTAATTGTAATGAGAAAACTTAGGATTAATAAATAATTTAGTAATCCTAAAGGAAGAAATGACACATTAGGTTAAATGATTAAATCATAAAACCCTAGAAGGCGAATTAGAAATGCGAGGATGACAATTAGGTCTATAATTGACTTGATCATGATTTGATTTGATAAATGACCAATGCGACAAAATGATTTGATTGATAGATGCGCCAATTGATGAGGAACAATGACAAATCGATCCAAATTGACATAATTGAGACAGATAATGATTGATGACAAATCGGTCGCAAAATGACAAGATTGACAAAAGGACAAGAATCGATGACAAAATAGATTGCAAGATGACAAGATTGAAAATGACCACAATCGATGACAAATCGATCGCAAAATGACAAGATTGCACATGACAGCGATTGATGACAAATTGATCGCATGATGACAAGATTGAAGGATTGATGATAAATCGACAAGATTGATAAAAGGACAACGATCGATGATGAATCGATCGCAAAATTGACAGGAGGACAAAACCCTAATTAGGATTGACGATGTCCAAAATGATGACAAATGAATATGCACATTGATGCGACAGGGTAAAATCGATCAAAATCATGACTGAATATTGTTGTCGACAAGACCAAATTCGAAAACGAGATGGTTGAAGAATGTAGAAGAATGACTCGATGTTCGCAAATGATAAAGACCAAGTGCGTGACATAGGAGAAATGTTAATGCGACGCAAAAACCTAAAATGAGGCAATGCGCAAATGTTAAAGTATGACCTCGCAAGCGTTGACCATTTTTGGGTGTCTACAAAAACCTATAGCATTCAACCTGAATAGAAAAACACAAGCCCTCAAAGCAGTTGAAAGTGCTATAGAAAATCCACCTAAGAAATTAAAGGAGTGGTTTAAAGAGAAACATTGGGTTTCAAAACCTAAGGGTGATTTTACCCCTCTAGGTGAATCTTATGAGTTAGCTTTTAAAACTCTATTTGCAAATGAACTCATCACATTGCCAGACAAATATAAGCCATATGATCCTGAGGTTAAACATAAATGGTGGAGGAAAAATGAGTACTATGAATATCATCAAAACAAGGGTCATACAACAAATAACTACATGAAACTCAAACACGAGATTCAAGACATCATCGATGCTAGCAAAATTGTTGTTGGAAACCATACGACTAATACTGATCACAAAACCTTCAAAGATCCTTTACCTGCTTATGAGAAGGGCAATTCCTCAAAATCCAAGGGAGATGCTTAAGTCAATTACACCTATGCCAACAATGACAATGTGATCAACATGATTGAATCTTCCCAATCTAAATATTGCAACATAATCATAGTTAAAGATAAACAAAATAAAACACAAACTGCAAATGTTGTAACCCACGCTCAAAATAAGGTTACTCTCAAAGGAGTTAGCTCTTCCTCTCCTGATCAAACATCATCAAATCCATTGACAATGCCAAATCTACTGACTGATTCAAACAAACAACCAGATATGATCACGGCTAAATCCAAATAGTTGGCTTCATCATCTTCTTTTATTTATAGCATTATTGAACAATTAAAGCGAACCACCGCTCAAATCTCCATTCTCAAACTACTTCAAATCTCTTTTGCTCATAGAGAGATTCTAGACAAATATTTTCTCACTACTAACATCCCTAAAGACTTAGATGTGGGTCGCTTTCAATCTATGGTGGGTCACCTGACTTCACCTCACTACATGTCTTTTTCTGAAGAAGATGACAATTCACTAAATCATTCACGTAACCAACCATTTCATATTGAAGCTATGATCCATAAGCACCGATTCAAGCATGTTTTGATAGATGGAGGCGCTGGGTTGAATATTTATACTTACAATTTACTAATACAGTTGGGATTTTTTGATAATGTCATTGATCCAACAAAGAAAATAACAATCAAAGCTTATGATGAAGAAGAAAGAACATCTAAGGGTCTAGTACTATTTTTAATTAGGGAGGGACCTGTAGAATGAGATGTTATTTGTCAAGTGCTTGATCTTCCTCTCTCCTAAAACATCTTGTTAGGTAGACCGTGGATTCATGAGATGCAAACAGTGTCGTCTACTTATCATCAATGTTTAAAATTTCCCTACAATGGAGTTGAAGTCAATGTTCCTGCAGATACAACCTACACTTGTAATGCTTCAAAACAAGGTGTTGATACATGTGTTCCTCATAACAGAGCAACCTCTGTAGTTGAAAACTCAGAAACTTTGATGAAAGACTCAGAACATAAATTGAAAATCACAAGTACTAGTATGGATGGATACAAGATCGAACCTATACTCTTATTGATGTCTCTTCCACCATCACCAAGACACTCTGGAAAAATGTCAAAGGCTATGAAACCACAAACTTCAAATACAAACGCCATCTATGATGGTATTTTTGTGTAGTCCTCTACTTCCCTTGTAGATGAAATAGAAGAGGCAGCAGTCCTCAAATGACTTTTCAAAGAAGAGAGTGAAAATAGAGAAGGGAAAAACAATGATATTTCCCCTGCCCAATATGGTACAGGCTATAAGATGATTCAACGCATGGGATATTCAGGTATCGGTTTTTTGGGGTGTTGTTTTCAAATTATGATTCCCCCAAAAATCCCTTATAATAAATTAATAAACTTTGTCTGCAAAAGAGAAATCAAGGAGAAGGAAACTTCATAGCAACATATGACAAGGTTTGATGAACCTTCTACACTTCGAACTTATCCAAAGTTCAAGCGGGTATACCTTATGTGAATTGACTTCACACTTTTAAAAGAAAAATCCACAGTAAAGCAGTCCGAAAACCAATGAATCTTATCGCCTCAAAACTAACTGAAACAAAGAAAGAAATCTTATGCTCATGTTCAGTATCAACCTACAAGATATGTACAAGATAACCACAATAGATACCAGTGCCTTATCCAGGCCGTAGAGTCATCTAAGTTTAAACAATAATCTCACAATTAAACATCTCCATACATCCCATCACCTCGGCTTTTATAAACCCCACATATGCCTGACATACATAAGAATTTACCCTCACCAAACTAGATAGCATTCATCAAATTCAAAGTCTCCCACAAGGAATTTACTGATAGAAATGATTCCTACATATTTAATTCCCCTCTTGAAGAGAAAAGCTAAGAAATGCATCTATTTAAGATTGCCTTACAACCCATACTCAAATGAATAACCCTAGATTACTCAAATTGAAAACTATAAATATTTGCAAGCACACTTGAAGACAACACAGATTCTAGGCTCAAAGTTGATGGTCTGTGTATTGATATTAATTCAAAAAATATTACAAAAACACTTGAATGTTCTCCATAAGACTTAGAAAAAAGCTCAGATAAATTTCTGTAGCATTTCCTTACAATTTTTTTTTTATCACCTTTTCCTACAGTCTTGGTATCCATTTATAACAACATGGATACATACAAAGCTTCGGACTTCCCTAGGAAAATTTGTTACAACTATACTTTGTTTCAAAAAGCAGTTACAAGTCTCTTTCTGTCTCAGCGGCCTTTTCAGTTGGTAACTCTTCTACAATATCCTCTAACTGTTCTGGAGCATCTTCCAACTATTCTAGAGCATCTTCTTCCTGCATCGCATATTTTTTGGACCACTCTTGAAAAACATCATCGGTAGGCCATGAGTAGCCAATAATCTTTTTCTTCAACTTTAATAGATTTTTCCAAGAGTTCCTTATTTTCCTCTCTTCTAACTCCAAGAAACCATAATGTGATTTGATCTTTTCTATATCCTCAATTGTTTCAACAAACAGTGAGGTGTTATCCTTATTGATTATTTCATTTACCCTTAGAGATAGATTAGCTCCTAACTCATCCAACCATACCTATTTGTCCTTTATCTGATTTTGGTTGACAAAACCTCCAGGAAATAGTTCAAATTTGTGCTCACTATACTCTTTTCTATATAAATTAGCCTTCCTTTCCACATTGGTTTTCCCTTCTGCCAGCTTTGTCAAACCTTTGGTTAATTCACATGTGGATTTGATAGTGGCATCAGATCTGGCCTCATCATAAGATACACACATGAATTCTAAATCTACTTCCCTCAGGATCCACTTATTTAGAATAGGCTCTAGAATGGCCTTATCCTCATTCAACTCACAAAGAGTGTCAAAAATTCTCTTCATATTGATATGTACTATGGGAGCATCAACGGTGTCAGCAAAACTCAAAATTGTAGCCTTTATCTTCTCCTCATACTTATTTGCAAACAAGGCCTGAGCCTGTTTCATCTTCTCCAATTCATGTTGATAGGTCTTAGTTGGTTGAAAACCAGAAAGCATAGGAGAAGGAGGGAATTCTATGATGGGACTAGTAGGAGGAGGTCTTGCTTGAGATGAAGAGATTGCCAAGGTAGAGGACTCACCTCCTTGGTATTGTCACATCAACTGACTTTGAAGTTTGGCAATGATAGTGTCCTTGCTGGCTACCTCCTTCTTTGCTTCATCATAAGCCTTTAGAACTGTCTCCAATTTGATTTGAAGATCAGCCCTTTCTTTTGCTTCCTTCTCTGCTTCTGCTATATTGAACTTAGCAGTCTCCAAAATAGTACTAGCTACTTCCACCACCCCTATGTCCTGGACTCTCCTGACTATCATTCCTCCTAAGAGATTAGACTCTAAGGTGTCCTTCCTTCTTCTACCCTCATCTCTTTTAAGGGACCACATTACCAGAGAAGCATCATCTTTACTAAATACCACTCCTTTCATTGGCTTGGTTTCCTTTGTGACCGCTTCTAGGACCAATGCATCAGCTATATCCCATTCAGGGAGAATTAGCACACCAAATTTTGAAACCATTTCCCTTCCAGCTTCAGGAGTGATGGCTTTGAATTCAGCCATCATTTCTTGTTTGACCTCTTCTTCTATTGAATTTGTATCTTTATGAGGTTGTTCACTTGTTCTTTTTGCACATCTGATATTGAATTGATCAATATTTTGTTTCCAAAGAAACTGCATGAAAGCACCTGATGCAACAAAATTGTTGTCAGCTAGGAATTCTTCACTAGCTTGCTTGACAGTGATGTCCAACTCTTTTCCTTATAGCTCACAATCAGTTATGTCCATTTCAGCACTGGGTGGCTCCTCTGGCATTCCTTCTTGAGTCTCATTATAGGTGTATGCAATTTCACCTAGACTCCCTAATTGTAATAATTGCTCCGCCACAGCTTGCTCATCTCCTATATGAATTGGGGACTAAGAGGGAGAGTACTGAGGGTCATCAGATTCAATTTCTTTTCCTACCCTCTGCCTTTTTGGAGAATCCTAAATCTCTATAATATCTTCAATGGCCCTCTTCCCTTTGGAAGTAGAAGGTTCACCTGATAATAGCACCATCACAATGTATTTAGATTTTTTCTGCATTATATAGTTACCTGGTGGAACAACCTTAGCAAAGGCAGGCTTGGATAGGACCAATTTATCCGTATCAGGATCATTCTGCATTATGGCCTCTCTCTTCTCCTTCAAGGTTTGCATTACATCCTCAAAATAAAGAATCAAGAATTTAATCTTTTCCTCAAATGGGGTAAAACTGGAAAGAGGATCATAGCTAGAATCAAATTGGTGGATGAAGTCAAGGGCTCTCTTGTAGGCAATCCACTTCTCCTTCCTTAGCTCCTACTCATCTAGATTGAATTCATTCTTGATCAAATCTTCAGGAAATTGAAATTGATGAGGCCTGATCTTACATACTACCCTCTTCCTAAACATGTCGTTGAAGAAATCTTCAGGGTTGGCACACCTTGATATTGTAGTTGATAACATGTACGATGTAAAGAATTCTTCAAAGTACTTCCATCCACCTTTGGTTATTACAAAATGATGAGCCATTGTGATGGTTGGGAAAATTGTTCCTTTACCCCTGTTGGTCAACTCAGCTTCCTGCACTCCACCAATCTGTCTCAACACCTCTGCAATCCCTATCTTCAATTAAACTTGATAAGGCAGTAAATAAGAGGTTCCTCTAAAACCATATACTCTCAAAATAGTAGAAACAGGATATAGATACATATCTCCCCAGTTATGAACAATCTTGATATCCTCTACAAACTCTTTGGGCCTAAGGAATTCCAAAAGAGCCTTGGGAATCCTAGGGTTTTCTGCACACAAGAGAAATCTAATTTTAGATACAAAGCATCTATCAAACTTTAGGTAACTTGCATCCTCTCTATCCCAAGATAGAATAGTACTCCACAATTGCACTGGCATCTCCTCTTTGTCCATGACCTTAACCAGGTCCATCTCTTTTGCAAAATAATTGCCCCTTTGAAAAGAAACATATGCATCAACAAGGAATACCATCAAAATGGCTTGTCTACCTTACCATTTTTAATTCCTACTAGGCCTGCATGGATAGCATCAGTGAGGAAAGGAGCAAAGTCAAATGTTATGGCAAGGAAGGGTTCAAAATTTGGGCAATCATTAACATATAATGGACTGGCATGTTTTTTTTGGCATCTTACCCAAAAATTTGACACAGTGTCCAGTACATACCCTTAGCTCTCAAGGTAAATAGATTCAAGGAAAATGGCTCCATTGTGCTAGGGCCTACAACTATTAACCCCCTATTTTGACAAAAAATTCTCTCAATGGGCCACTCCTGAGATGATCTCTTTGGGCATTGTAAACTTGGGTTAATGCCTCAAAATCAATAGGCTCAAGATAGTTGGAAGCTTCACTAAGCTTGAAGAAATTCCTAAATTCATCATCTTTGATTTCGACAAGGGCTGATCCCTTTATGTTTCTAATGCATCTGGCAGCAGGGTCATAATTTTGTGCGATTAGGGTCAACAAATCAACATCCATGAACACACCAGGGACAACAAGTTTCCCTACATCTAAATCCCAGATACTATTCATAGGGGAAGGGGCATGTCTCTGACCAAAACCCACTTTAAACAAACTGAGACTAGATATCCCTATTTCAAGGTCCCTCAACCAATTTCCTTTATCATATAAACCATCCCCAATTTTCAGACAGGGGTTATTTGGTACTAACTCCTTAGCTCTAGCCCTGACATTGGTCGACATTGTTAACTGCTCAAGAAAATCATCTCAAATATTTTGGTCCTGTTAATTTACCTTCCCTATTGATTCTCTTCTTGGTCCCATTTTAAGAGTATGCAACTAAGCCAATTATCAATCAAAACAATTTTCTAACAGGACAAGACCACAATTCAATAATCTTTAAGCAATGGGTAAACAAAGAGCAAGAGAACCTGATTTTTGGTTTGCAAACTTTTGCTCTGCACCAGCTCCCTCTGCAACTTCTTCTATGAAATGATACCCTCATTCAATTGATGCAGGGATATATATATGGCAATTTGGCTCCTTAACTGTGACATTAACACCGCATGCTTTAGTCGTCCCTTCAGAATTGAATTCATAAAAGAATTCATAAATTTGGCTCCAACGGATCAAAACTGCTCTGAGTATTTTTCACTTTGCTCTTTCGTTGTTTCGCAGAGCGTAAAGTGCTTGCAGGTTCTTCTAACGAAATCATGCCGACTGTTCGATCAACTGAAACTTGATCAACTTTTAGCTTTTGACGTTTCCTAATTTGGCAATGGACTGAAAAACCTTTTCACTATTTCGTGATAGGTAACCATCTTGCATCTCGTCCTCGTGAAACTGTGCTAGCCATCCGATCAACTAAAACTTGATCAGTCTTTACTCCATCTTAACCTAGCGGTTCATATTACTAACCATGCTCAAATTGGTTACCGCTAACCATTTTCGCCATTTTGCAAATGGTAACAAGCTCACATCTTTGGGTTGCGAAATAACACCCACTGTCACATCTTTCTTGAGATGCTCGTCCCTTATCAAACTGTTAGAACCTACAGACGTGGGCCCTCTGAATCACCACCTTCCACTTTGGCATTCAATCCCTTTTGGCCTGACATGTCAATCTCTTACTCATTGAAAGACTTTAGCAGGATCTACTTCTTTCATTGCCACCTATGCCTGACATATATCCTCTTTGTCTTCAGTTTACGTCATTCTGTTTGTTGGGCCTACCACTTGGTCGCCAAGTTTGTTCTTTGATTTATGTGATCTGGAGGACATGTGTAACCTTTTGATTCATGATCTCTACCTCCTGGACTGCTCACTTGGAATGCCATGTCATTTTGCCATTTCATGAAAACTAACTCTCGAGCATCTTTGGGTTGTGAATCAACGCAAGCCATTGATTATTCTCTGAACCACTCACTCTTTACTCATCAGAAAACCCGTCGGCTTCTGGGACCTACCACAACCTTTCACTATTTCACAACTTGTAAACCACGGGCACCTCCCGACTACAAATCAACGCGAGCCATTGATCTCTTTGCAAATGGATCACCCTTTAGCCAAGGGAGAAGTCCTCATTGTTGGGTCCCACCAAACCTTTTCGCTATTTCGCGATAGGTAACTTTCGAGCATGTTGAGTTCGTGAATCCATGCAGGCCATCCGATTGACTGAGATTTGATCAAATTTTATAAGGCCTGACGAATATTAGAAAAGGCAGATTTAAAGGCGAATAAAATTTAAAACATTTAAAGGGACCACCTAGGTAAATAGCAACGGGGCGAACACTTTTCACGATAAAAGGACCCATCACTTAAGTGAATAAAGTAACGTAGGATTAGAAACCAAAGGTTTTTCTCAAAAATTGAAGTGACTTAAAACCCAAAACCCTGAACTCCTTAGGACTTACAACAATTTTTGAAGCAACTAGGGCATACCAGACTCAATTTTCAAAAACCTTGCCAATTATGGACTGAGAACATCAATTTTTTAAAACAATGATAACATGGGGAAGCACCAAGATGTAATTAGTGAACCTATCAAGTTACAAACTAAGTCTACATATGATAAAACTAGACTTGGCTACCATCTAGAAGAGTTGTCAAATCAAAAACATAATTCTCATCAACAATCTAAGTGGAGGAAAAAGATACTACCTCCAACATCACAAGAAGTAAATACTCAACAAATTTAGGATGAGTATGAAAAAGAACAAGAAGAACTAGCAATCAAGAGAGAAGAAGCATCTTGTAATAAAGTTCTGACTATATCAGTAGTAACACTACAAGAAGTGGATATTCTAGAAGACATAAGAGAAGAAGTGGAAGGAATAAAAAACCTATTTGCACCACTAAATATTCTTGTCACATAGACGGGAAGAATGCAGGTAGAGGATTCAAAAATTGATTCGAATGAGTATGAATGGGGTCTAGAGCCTCTATCAGATACATCTATTGAAGAAATTCCTTAAGAACCTAATGATATCATAGATGAAGCACAAGAGATAATACGCTTAAAGCTACAAAAGGAAATAGAGGAAATCATACTAAAAAGACAAGAAGATTATGAACAACAACTAAAAGAAGGAAGAGAACAAGAGAATTATTCACCTACTATATCTCCCTCTAATGAGATAGAGAAAATCAAGTATGGGACTACAAATGAAGAATTGGAGGCTATAGAAGTAAGGCCGGTCATTAGTCCAGAGGAAGCTGAATGGGGAAGACAATAGAGACTAACAAAGTCATCAAGGTTATGCCAACAAGTATGTCAACTACAAGTGATCATTGAACCAAATCATGAAGGAACTTTTAGCATCAAAGATGTAGATATTGATACTATACATTCTTTTGCTAAGCCACTTGATGAGGAGTTAGAGGCTTCATGCTCTAACTCTGATCACAATGAAATAAGATCTATTTATGATATTTCCTATTCGACACCAAACTATGACTACTTTGTCATGAATGTCAAAACTCTGTCTAATGACCCTGTTACTGTTGAACCATTATATGTAGTCCAGTCTAAAGTAGAGGATAGTGCTAGTGGTAGGTCTGTTGGGTTAGGTCCCCTAAATACTAACATAAACTTCAATAATCATGTTCTAACTCTTCCTAGTCTTGAGACGCTTACGCAAGGTAGTCTTCTAGAACACAACTTGTCAGTCTGAGGTTGTGATGAAAATATCATGAATTCCCTTGAACCTGTTAAATCTTTATCCCTAGTACATCCTAAGCTTATTGACTGTACTCTCCAAGATCAACCTTTGAATATACCTACCTTTGCCAATGACTATACATTAGCCTATTATCTTAATGCAGTTAAACAAATGGGCTCTTCCACCAGTGAACAAAGTGAGAACATGACAACAACAGATGTCAAGTATCTTAGTCTCAAAAATCAAAAAAAGAAAAATAAGTGTCCCAATGGCAAAAACCACATTATGACGATGTCAGAATCCAAAATAGTAAAAATAAAGGATGTACCTAATGGTGAAAACCTCTCAAAGACACTTGGAGGTGAGATAATTGATATTTTGCCTGATCACTTTCAAGAGAGATCATCAGTGTTGATTGAACCTACATAGCTAGTGAACATTGGAACAAAAGAAGCTCAGCATACCATACATGTAGCTCAATCCTTATTAGCAGAATAACTAAAAGAGATTGTTGATTTCTTCATAGAAAAGAAGATCAATTTTGCATGGACATATGCTGATATGCCAGGTCTAGATCTTGACCTCATAATGCATCATCTTTCAATCATTCCCAGAGTTAAACCTGTTAAGAAAAAACTCTGAAAAATGCATCCTCACGTTGCATTACTTGTTAAGGCTGAGCTAGAAAAATTAATAAAAGCTAGATTCATCAAAGCAATTGATTATACCAAATGGATATCTAATATTGTACCCATTTCCAAGCCTGACAAATCAATATGTGTTTGCACAGATTTCAGAGATTTAAACAAAGCTTGTCCAAAAAATGATTTTCCACTACCCAACATAGACATGATAGTGGACATGACTTTTGGTTATGAAATGTACTCTCTAATTTATGGTTTTTTTGGATACAATCAGATAAAAATTGTGCCTAAGGATCAAGAGAAAACAATGTTCACCTGTGCATGAGGAACTTTCTGATGGAATGTAATGCCCTTCAGCTTAAAGAATGCATGCTCCACTTATCAAAGAGCTGTAACAATAATTTTTCATGATATGATGCACAAAAACATGGAGGACTATGTCAATGATACTCTACTCAAATATATGAAAATATCAACACATCTATTAGAACTAGGTCCAATCTTAGACAGGATGGAAAAATTCAAACTCAGATTAAATCCCCAAAAATGTGCATTTGGAGTCACATCTAGAAAGCTCCTAGTATACATCGTTTCAGCGAAAGGAATTGAAGTGGACCCAGAAAAAGTTAAAACTATCATGGACATGCCACCTCCGAAGAATGTCAGCCAAATGAGGACTCTACAAGGGTGACTCCAATCCATAAGACGTTTCATCTCTCAGCTTGTAGACAAAGCTCAACCATTCACAAAAGCTTTACGAAAAGGAGTAACCTACAAATGGGATGAATACTGTGACCAACATCTAAAGAAAATCAAGGAATATCTTTCTAATCCACCTATCTTAATGCCACTCATTCAGAACAAACTCTTGATACTCTACATATCATCTACTAATACATCACTAGGGGCATTTTTTGGCCCAAATAGATGAGAATAAAAAGGAAAGATCTATATATTATATTAGTCAAACATTGGTGTCCTATGAGATGAACTATACTATTATTAAGAAAGTGTGTCTGGCATTGGTCTTCGCATCACAAAAGTTAAGACATTACATGCTAGCACATTCTATCAAACTGGTGGCTAAGATAGATTCACTCAAATATCTTCTCAGCAAGGAAACACTTACAGGGAGATTGGCTAAGTGGGTTATGATTGTTACAAAATTTGACATTGATAATATAGAACACAAAGCTATCAAAGGATAGTTCATTGCAGATCAACTTATTGATGCTCTGCTTGAAGACAATAAACCTTTGCACATAGAATTTCTGGATGAATACATCATGCACCTTACTCTACGATCCTGGAAAATATTCTTTGATGGGTCTTTTACTCAACAAGGTTCTGGTGGTGGAATTATTTTTATCACTCCTCAAATATATTCAATCTCAAAGGCTTACAAGATCCTCTTTCCTTGCACAAACAATATTGCAGAATATGAAGCTTTGGTAAATAGAATCAAGCTATCTATTGAATGGAAGATTGTTGAGGTACACATCTATGGTGACTCTCAGCTAATAATCAGCCAGATGAATGATATATATCAAACTTGGGATGAAAAACTGATTCCCTACAAAATAATGGTTGATGACTTTAAGAAATATTTTACTTTTGTATCATTTCAGCAGATTTCCAGATCAGCAAACAGAGCAGCAGATGCTATGGCTACATTGGAATCTATACCACAACTACAAGAATTTGAGTGTCACTATGAATTGTTGCTGGAAGAGCTTCATTATCCTATTTATGATTCCCTTGGGTCCCAGATGGTCTATTCTATTATTGGACATGTCTCATCTCACTATAGTCATATCTACTCTTACTTGCATGACTAAATTATTCTTGATAACCATACCCATAATGAGAAAAGAAATCTAATCCAAAATGATTCACAGCATGTCATCATAGCTAGTGATTTGTATAGGCAAGGTTTGGATAGTACTTTTCTTAGGTGTCTAGAACTTGAAGAGTCCCAACATGCATTATCTGAAGTCCATGAAGGTATTTGTGGATCTCACTCAAATGGTCTAATTTTAGCTCAAATAATGCTAAGGGTTGGCTACTATTGGCCAGATATGAAAAAAGATGCTATAAAGTTTGCTAAAACTTGTAAGAAATGTCAACTACATGGGCATCTCATACATGATCCAGCCAGAGAGCTAATATCTTTTATCACACATTGGCCTTTTTAGAAATGGGCATTTGATCTCATCTACCAAATCTATCCCGCATCCTCTAATGGACACAAGTTTATCATAACTACTGCTGAATACTTCATCAAGTGGGTTGAAGCAGTTCCGCTAATCAAAGCAACTGACAAACATGTAGCTATGGTTATCCTTAACTATGTCATCTACAGGTATGGAATACCTTCTTCAATTGTAACTGACAATGGAGGACAGTTCAAAAATAAAGACCTAGATGAGCACTGTGAAAAGTTCAAAATCAAATAGCACTGGTCTTCTATATATTACCCTCAAGATAATGGTCAGGCTGAGACATCTAATAAAAATTTGTTGACTATCTTACACAGAATGATCAACAAATCTGGAAATGATTGGCATCTGTAGCTCAATCCAACACTGTGGGCTTATCCAACAAGCATCTGAACACCTATAGGAGATACACCTTTTACTTTGGTATATGGGATTGAAGTAGCCTTGCCTATAGAGGTGGAAATCTCTTCTTTGAGAGTTTCTTTGCAAGGTCTTGCCACTGATGAAGATCATTCAATATCTAGGTTGCAAGAACGCAAATGCCTAGATGAACGTCAGCAAGTGGCATTTGATCATTTACGAGCTTAGAAGAAGAGAATGTCTAGAGGTTATAACAAGAAAGTTTGACACAAAGAATTTTAGGTTGGTGACCTTGTTTTAAGAGAAAATCCTAAAAATCAACAGTTTTGAGAACAAAAGGGGAAGTTTGAACCCAACTGGCTAGGTCCCTACATCGTTACTATAGCCTAGCTCTAGTGCTTATCAACTCTCAACATCGGAAGGAGAACAGCTTCGTAAACCGATCAACACCATCCACTTGAAGAAATTTATGCACCTAGCATTTTTTGCTCCAGTAATCTGTATAGCGAAAAAGTCTTGAAGAAATTCTAAAAAACTCAGAAAAAAGTCCTAAAGAAATCCTAAAAATTAGAAAAAGTCTTGAAGAAAAAAAAAAGACAAAAAGAAAAGAAGAAAAAAATAAAAATATAAAAGAAAAATGCCTTGGTGAGAACCTGGTAAAAGGCACCTTGGTAGTAAAGAAAGAAAGAATCTTTGCCAAGCAGGTGAAAACCTAGTAAATAGATGCCTCTTATACTCAAGTGTTCCATCTATCAACGCAAATTTGGCATTTCCTTCTTTATTTTCTTCTTTTCTGCATCTTCGCTTTAGCGTGTATATATCCTTCAATCACTTTGGTGACACCTTGGTTCTTCTTGGAACCCTCATGGCTTGAAACTGATCAACGTCCTAGTCTTAGGGAAATCAACTGGTCAATTAAATGTCCTAAGCAGTTCAACCAGGTCATCTTTCTATCGGTAGTACCAGGTCATCCAATCCAAGTTAGTCACCTGTCTCCTATCCACTACTGAGTTTTACCACTAAATGAACACACAAAGAAAGAACAGTGAAAACAATCACTAAAAACCGTTTGAGCTTTGACTACAATTTTCTTTGAATGTTGTCTTTTAACTTGGTTTTTTATTATTATTCCCTCTAAGTAACTCGAGGAAGTCTATCTTGACTAAGAGGAGAAAGGACTAGGGGCATACTACTTTTCTTTGTTTTCTGCTTGTAGGAATGATTCTGATGATCTGAAAACACCCCATAAGATGGGTGTCTGTGATAAGTGCCTTCACATCAAGGTGAAATCGCCACACATATCTCGACTCCATTTATTTGTATGCTACAAGGAGGTTGGAATCATTTCCTTGTCTATTTGGACTAAATTTATTTATTATGCAATTTGGATACATGCTTAATTTGTCCTATGATATGAACGATACAAGGGTCATTGCAGACACGATAATCAATATTGCATATAACAAGGAAGGAACTCTGCTTTGTCTAGTGTGTTTGCACACAGGTAAAATTCAGGTCATCTTGGCTCCTTATGCCTTGATGCTTATGTTGGCTTTCTATATTAAAAATGGCGTGACATTCAAGTCATCCTGACTCTTCATTCCTTGATGCTTATGTTTATTTTTGACATTGTAAAACACTCAGTGATGATAAAAAGCAAATTAAAATCTAGTGACTCAGTCCTAGTTTGCATATGCATTCATTTGCATTCATACTATTGCATGACAAACAAAACAAAACAAATAAAATTAAATCCTTAGCTCATCATTATTATCATTTATTGCATATGAAAAAGAAACAAAAACATTCATATTCATCTGCATTACATACATGCATACTAAAAATAAATGCATTCATATAGAACAAAAGCATCTAGAAAGACATCTCACAAAACATCTCATGTAACTCAGCACAAGAACAATCAAACCAAATCACAAACTCATATATATCTCTCATCAAAAACATCAATATCAAAGGGTACAAATGACATCCACTATCATATACAATGTCTATCGGAATAATAAATATTGGGGTGTACAAAATAACATAGAACATAAATGTCTAACTATGACCCTCTCCCTCATCGCTTGGTGGTGGA
Source organism: Cryptomeria japonica (assembly GCF_030272615.1). Classification (NCBI taxonomy): domain Eukaryota; kingdom Viridiplantae; phylum Streptophyta; class Pinopsida; order Cupressales; family Cupressaceae; genus Cryptomeria; species Cryptomeria japonica. The sequence goes on from NC_081415.1 coordinate 426,692,330, forward strand.
GGAGGTGTCTGCTAAGGATAAACCTATCTAGGTACCTGTGCTCCCTCAGATCGAGCCATGTACTGCTAATATGGCACCATCTGTTTGTCTGCTGGCATTGCTTCACTATATGTTGCCACATAATATGTTGCACGACTAGTCTGATGAAGAACCTCACACTGAGAAGCAACTAGCTCTTCTCTCAATCTCTGAAACTCCTGGTCCCACTCTTCTCTCTCTTTGCATCTCCTAGTCTCATTATGTCCTCAAGCTCTATAGTTGTTCCTCACGCTATGAGATCTCCGCCTGTGCCACTACCACCTATGTCTACAAACCACACACCTTCCCTCTCAAGGTACGAATAATATCTCCAGGTGTCTATCCTCCTGCTCCAATCTCCTCATCTCCACCCCCTACTCCTCTCTCCTTCATCATACCTTCCTAGAAGAATAATCTCCTCCAAGTCTTGTTGCCTCACCCATCTCTACATCTACTACAACCTCTCCTCCCCTATCATCACTTGCCTCTCCACCAACTACTCCCAAGGATCTACCCTCTCCCCTCCATTGTTGTCGACCTCCCATAGGTGCTCTACTGCTACTCACACCCAGATCTCCTCATGTCCTCCTAGGTGTCATCTCTCCCTGAGCTCATGCAAGCACCTCCTCAACCTCATTATATGAGGTGCATGCTCTCCAGGATCTATAAATCGAGGAAAGGTGTGTCTTTGAAAGCAATCTCTATACTGGGGCAATACCCCCATGTCTGCCACATCCTCCAGGTACTCTCATCTCCATGGTTGTAAACCCACTAAAACCTGCATGGTCAAGGCATATGAGAGTCTAGGTGCCCATCCTCATCTCTCCTCATCCCCAAATCTAGCATAAGTTGTAAACTCTTGGGATATACTCTGTGGTCTCCCATACTACCTCAAAACCCTAAACACTACAAAATGCTCAATAATAGTAGACAATCTGTCGATGAGAGGTCTCATCATAAACATATCTCTCTATTATATCATCCAATCATCCCACAACTCTAGACCCCTATATGGTCTCCATACTACAACTATCAAGTCATCTAACTGCCTCCTCCAAAAATTAGTCTTTCCCAGGTGGGGCTGTGTGATATAACCTGAATATCGACACACAATAGGCTGATATCCCTCCCTAGAATAATCCATAATAGGTCTGCAAATTGGGATATGCTCCCATGCCCATATCTGCAAAACTAGAACACCTGTCGCCATACTCTTCAGCCCTTTATAGGAGATCTCATGCATCTCATGATACCTATGCATGAGTAAGCATGAACCCCAACCTAATCTAACTAAATGAGTAAGAAATCTCTCTAGCATTATACCCCATCCACATAAGAATCCTTGTTTTCCTCTGTCAGGCATCACGAAACAACCAATCATGCTAGCCAAAATGCAAGCAAGAGGGTACTATGTACCATACCTACTCAACAAATCATCCCAGGTGATAGAACGATCAAGGATAGTGTTGTCATGGAAAATGCATCTAAAAGCCTCAATGTTGTTGGAATTCTACACTCATATGAGAATGGTTGATGTTTTCATTGATGACAACCAACCGGTATTAGGTCTCTACACACACACTGGCAATAGGGTCCACACCAATACCATCTACCGACACCAACAGGCATATTCACCGGCATCCAGATTACACTTGCAAAGAAGTATACTGGCACTCAAGCCAACATGAGACAAGTTTTATTTATATTGTAAATATAATTATATTTTGTAAGCTGACTTGGTACATTGTAAAGACACATATATGTATGAGATCTCATAGGTCATTTTGTATAGTAAGAGATTATTGTATGAGGTGATATAGTGGACAACGAAAGGTTTTTGTTAAGGTATCTGACTGATCTTAAACAAGTAAAGAACCAGGCATTAGAGATGCTATTTTGAGTAGTACATTGTATTGGATTTCATTATCCATTTTGTAATCAGTGAGACTCTTCTATTGAGCAGTGAGCTCTAGGTTGTTGGCCTTCCTGCATGTGCAGGCCCCATATTGTAAGTAATATTTATTCATATTGGCCAGTGAGTAAATATTGAGGGTCACAAATCCCACCAAAGTTTTTCCCACATTAGGTTTCCTCATTAAAATATCTTGTGTTATCATGTGCACTTATGTTGTCTCTGTTATTTATGTTTACTGCATTATTTCTTGCTTATCGGTACATTGATTTGGTTTGCAAAGTTATAAATAAGTTCAAATATAAAACAAACCAGTTAGAAACTAATTCACCCCCCCTCTCAGAGTCTTTGGGACTGTCATTGAATCTAACAATTGGTATCAGAGCCCGATCCTCTATTTGCAAAAGCCTAACATCTTGAGAAAGATTCTAAAACTGGTATTGATGGAGAATTTAAGAAAATGGTTGGAAGGAGCTCTTGAAGATTTTGATGCAGAAAAATTAAAGAACATCAAATTTGAAGATGATCTGGGAACTGCTAAGGAATTCATTGAATGACTTCAGGAGAACCTGGTTATAGCATAAAATAAGAGTAAAGAACTTCATGAGAAAACACCAAAACATGATGATGAAAAGGAAACTCTTAGTGATATTGCAAACAAGTTTAGGCAAGAGAACACTAACATGAGGAATGAAATGCAAGATTTAACCATGAGCCTATGTAAGGATCTTGAAGACAGAAAGAAGAATGAGGAAGACTTAGCTAGGATACTTAATGATGGAGCAAATGGAAATTTGAGACTTAATCATGAGAATGATATACTAAAGACAGATCTGATTCGCATGCAACATGATAAAGATGAGCTTATGAGACAAATTGGCATTCTGGAAAATGAGTTGATCACTGCAAATGAACACAAAGACAAATTCAAGAAAAGTTCATAAAGACTTGATGACATGCTAAAAAGACAAAAACCTAATAAAGATACAATTGGACTTGGATTTGAACGTGGAGAATGTTCCGGGACTGCAAACAATCAAGATCATAGTAAACCAGTAAGACAACCTAATGCTTATAAATTTAATGGGAAATGTTTTAATTTCAACAAGTTTGGTCATAGAGAAAATCAGTGCAGATTTAGAAATAATCAAAATACAAACTTACCCACCGGTCAATGTTCCAAATGCAACAAAGTTGGTCATAATTCAGAAAATTGCAAAATGAATGTGAAATGCTATGTTTGTGGTAGATTTGGGCATTTATCTAATCAATGCAGATCACAAACTGGTCAAAGATATGGAAAATCTATTTAGAGGAATAATGTAACTTTTTATGCATGTAACAAGATTGGGCATATTGCAAAATTTTCTAGAAGCAAGACTATATGGGCGAACAGTAAAGGATCTAATGAGAAGGGAAAAGAAAAGGTAAATGAAATAAAGCAAGAATTTTCAAAACAATAGATTAAGAAGGGAGATTAGAGAGTTGATGAATCTGTCTCTGCACCGGTAGAACAGAGTAACCCTCCACTAGTAGGAGATTCTTCATCCGACTAAGGAATAACCCTTAGGGGGTATTGCAGCAAGTTGAAAATCATGCATTCTACCCTCAGTTGATGGTAAGAAGACACATTTCTTCTTTACCGGTAGATATGTTAAGTTCTCACTTAACCGACGAGCATTTAATGTGGTTTTTAAAGAACTTTTTGGTTATATAGCACCGGAAAACCCTCATTTCGACTCACCAAGAATTCAAGCATTCAGATAGCGCAAAATTGAGCAAGGGCAATCTAAAGGTGAAGCAGCGAAGTGATTTTCAGGCATTCAAGAATTTCAAGCTAAGAGGTATTTATCTTTCAAAATGGCATCTTCATCTTCTACACCTGAGTTTATTGTAAACCCTACTGTGGTAGAGAACATCAAGCACCATAGACCTGTATTCAAGATTATCCCTGAAATTGCTAAACAAAATGATTCTATTAGAGCTTTTTCAAAAATTCTGAAGGGTGTCGCTTTTGCCAAAGACCTGAGAATCTATATCCACTACAACATAGAAGACCTAGGGACTAAGGACTTGAAGAAAATGTTTAATGATGTTATTACTGATGAGAAAGGTCTGATTAAAGTAGAACATAAGGTTATTGAAGACTTAGGTTTTGTTGAAATTCTAAGTATTCCTGAATTTTTGAAGGAGGTAGTCTGTCTTGTGTTGAGCAGAGTCCATGGATAATTTATGTGGTTAGAGTCAGTTTGGAAAATAACCAAGGAAGCAATTAAGGCAGTTACTGGTTTACCCTCAACTGGTAGTAGGCCTTAAAAAATCAAGAAAATACATAAAAAGGGTGTGATGAGCTTAACCGGAGCTACATCTGATAGCAGATCCCTTAGAGTCAATGATGTTAGAGATGAAAATGTGAGATATGTGAGTATGGTACTTGAGTATAGAGTAACACATGCAAACAAATTGAATTCAGTTTCTAGCCTTTGTATTCACAATGCATATGAGATGGTAAAGAACAACACTAAAATTGATGTTTGTGAATGGCTTAAGGATTAATTTATTGATAACTTGAAGAAGATTAAAGGTGATAAGAAAGGAACTTTTCACTTTGGCGACCTGCTTGTCTGTCTGATGCTTTACTTTACCAAAGAGATACCCGACATTGGTCATAAGGATTTTGGATATGAAATCTCGGTAGGAAAATAAATTATGGAAGATTTCACCGGTATGGGCACTGACTATGACAAGATCATCACAAATTAGTTCAAAACTTTTTCAACCAAAATGAAGGCAAGAGAGAGGTTATTGCAGAGTATAGTTGACAAGTATGACAAACAAATATGCTTTGTTATTAAACGTGATGAGACATGGATGGAAGCAGTTAGCCCTAGAAATATTTGGGTTACTGAAATGGGTTATGAAGTTGATCTAAACATTCTTGAAACATATGCAAAAACACTAGGTGAGGCACCTAGAGAACCATCTGAATAAGTTTTTGGAAATGCTAAAACCATTGAGAGTGTTGTTTCTATGCAAAAGTAGAGAAAAAGAAGAGAGAAATTTATCAAAGATGCATCCAAGATGGCGAAGAAAGTTAAAGAAAATGTAATGAACTTAAGTGGTATATCCACTAGTGAACTGGAAGGACTGAAACCGGAAGCACATGTTTCACCAGTTGTCACTTCTTCTGATACCGACAGTGGAAAGGTAATTGAGTTTATGGAAGTGGAAAGGAGGAAGAGAAAACCCTCACTGGAACCTTCTCCTTCTCCCAAGTGAACTAGAACACTAAGGAAGAAGCAACAGGAAGTTAGGGAACCTAAGGAGAAGCTTACACTAAATACCCTACTTTGGAAGAACTATTGAATGAAATAACATAGGAAGGAAATCTAATTAATGTAAACAAATTGTATAACTCTCTTAAGGATTCTGACAGGGAAACATTAGAAGAGAGAATTATTTTGCATTTAGATATCTATAAGAAAGTCTTGATTGAAGTTGTAGATGATTTTCCAAATGATCTGTATTTGAGGTTTAGAAGCAAAAAGATTATCAGTAATGGAACTTGGTAAGAAGTTGAAAGTTGAAGCATTATTGGTGGTACATCCTGTGAATTCAAAAGAGGAAATTGAAGAATTAATTTATGAGGCAAACTAGTCAATTTTTGTCAGTGGACACTGGCAAGTGAGCCTAATGTCTAGGAGAGTTAAGGAGATTGTTGATGGGACTGTGGACAAATGGGATATATTTTTTGTGGAAAAGAAAAAGAAAGAAGGAAGGAGAAGACTGGAAATGGACAAAACCTTTAGTATATAAGAAAGATAAGGATAAGGGTAAAGGAAAATTTGGTGGTGTTCCTGCAAAAAAGATTACTAATAATCTTCCACCTCCAGCTCAGGATATCCCACCGGTACATACAGTCAGTCCACCGGATATGGGAACTGAAGATGTTACTCTTGATAATACTAACCCGGATTCTGAGATTCTTTATTTTTATGAATGTTGATAAACAACATATTAACATTATTTTAGATAAGGAGACTACAAAAGTTAAGGCAGATGATGTTAAGGATAGTAAGGTCTCTGAGATACCAGCACACACTGTTGACTCTCAGAAGACTGAGATACCAACACAAGATAAGGAACCAGAGATAGAGAAACCGACAGAGGATAAGGACACTAACACTAAGAAACAATCTGAGGTAGAGGTTCATGTTGAGATAGAGAAATCGACCAAGAATGTGAAGGAATCAATTGTTGGTAATAAGGAAGAGATAATTAAGGTTATTGGAGAAGTATCTGTTGAGAGGAAAGCTATTGCTAAATCGAGCACATCTACAGGTGAATTTAGACCTACTAATGTGAAATTTTTTCTTTTGGATTCTATCAAAAGGATAATAGACTACAATGCCTTAGTATTTAAGGCTATTGATGACTCAATACCTATCTTGAAGATGATTGCACCAACATGTAAGATAGATCACATTAAGGATTCATTAGGCAAATTGGACACATTATCCAAATTTATTGCTAAAAATGTTCTAACTATTGATAAGGTGAATGAAGAAACAATTAAGGAGAGAGTTGATAAAGAGAAGAGTGAATTCTTTGTGAGCACTATTAAAAACTATACAGAGCACTTAGATTCACTATTACTAGTACTCAATTCTATAATTTTGGAGTATAAGGAGTTGTATAGAGAAGCCTGTAAGCCTCACTATTTGACAGAGGACATTGATGAGAAGATTAAAAAGGTACAAAAAGAGATTGATGACCTAGAGAACAATATAATAGGTTCTTTAGAACTTACATCATTTTTTTAACAGAAAATGACAGTATTTGAAGAAAAAGTGGAGAACTTGGAGAAAGAAAAGGCAAGAATAAAACTGAAGGCCTGAGAGTTGAAGAGAAAACTTGGTCCAAGATTGGACAATCTTATTACTCTACATATTGAATTAACTAAGGTAACAATCCCTGGAGAAAGATCACCGGAGTAGCAGATGCTCTATCTCACTAGTATGATCCAGCGGACTGAGAAAATTCTTTCTGACAGTAACAAATTTATGCAGAGTTTGAACTTAGTTTTGGCAGATATCTTTTAGATTGTAACCAACCGGTTACAGATTTCGAGGTAGAAATTTTGTACTCCTTGATTCTTTTTTGACATCCTTTGTCATTGATGTCAAAGGGGGAGTAGTGAAGAGAAAAATATATGCACAGAGGAGATCACTTGCTCAAGGGGAGCACACTTCTTTTTTATTTCAGTTTTGGGATAACAATTTTGGATTTTTCTCATGAGTGTTGCCATCAATGCCAAAGGGGGAGATTGTTGGCATTCTACACTCATATGAGAATGGTTGATGTTTTCATTCATGGCAAACAACTGGTATTAGGTCTCCACACACACACCAACAATAGGGTCCACACCGATACCATCTACTAACACTGGCAGACATATTCACTGACATCCAGATTACACTGACAAAGAAGTATACCGGCACTCAAGCCGACATGAAAAAAGTTTTGTTTATATGAATTGTATTGTAAATATAATTATCTTTTGTAAGACAACTTGGTACATTGTAAAGACTCATATATGTATGATATCTCATAGGTCATTTTGTATAGTAGGAGATTATTGTATGAGGTGATATAGTGGACAACAAAAGGTTTTTGTTAAGGTATCTGACTGAGCTTAAACCGGTACTAAACTAGGCATTAGAGATGCTATTTTGAGCAATACATTGTATTGGATTTAATTATCCATTTTGTAGTCAATGAGACTCTTCTATTGAGCAGTGAGCTCTAGGCTGTTGGCCTTCCTGCATGTGCAGGCCCCATATTGTAAGTAATATTTATTCATATTGGCCAGTGAGTAAATATTGTGGGTCACAAATCCCACTGAGGTTTTTCCCACATCAAGTTTCCTCATTAAAATATCTTGTCTTATGGTGTGTACTCATGATGTCTCTGTTATTTCTATTTACTGCATTATTTCTTGCTTACCGGTACATTGATTTGGATTGCAAAGTTATAAATAAGTTCAAATATAACGCAAATCGGTTAGGCACTGATTCACCCCCTCTCTCAGTGTCTTTGAGACTGTCATTGAATCTAACAAATGCCCGGTCATGGAGTTGAATCATAATCTACCTTATCTCCAACAAAAGGAATCCTCAAAATCTTGTAAATATCCTCAAGAGTGATCATTTTTTTCCAACCGGCAAATGAAATGTGTTATGCTCAGAATGGAAATGCTCAACCAATGTAGTCAACAAATTGTGATTCACACGGATATCAAGCATCTGTAACAAGTATCCAAATCCGCATAACCCAATGTGACCTCTCTATGCGTCTGATAAGTCACACACTAATCTCATAATAGGTGGATATGTACATCTAAACTGAATATCAGGCAATTGAACCTATAAAATCAAACAAACAAATCATCACTATGTGATCAAATTTGGGATAATAATGTATCAAAAGTGCTAATGAATCCAAATTTACAAAAATGAAAATCAAAATTTGATGTTTTGGTCCTTAAAAACAAACAATGTTTTCCATACGAGTCAGTATAGTCAAGCAACAACTCGTACAACAAAACATTACAATCTGTATGATTAAACACTCCCATACGACAATTAGTAACATGTAAAATGATTAAATGGTCTATGAAGAACATCCTCGTACAATATAAGGGTAGACACCATATGATAAACCATACATGACCATACGATAAAACACAAATTGCCAGATACTCATACGAGAAACACTTTTGAACCGAACAATAAAATGACACAAGACAACCTAACACAAAATCAAAAATGAGAAATTCAAGAAAAAATCAAATGTTAAGAAATGCAAAAGGCTTGAGATCGATCACTTACTGCTGGGGGATAGTTCCAAGATTGATTGTGTCATCTCTGGCGCTCGAATCAATGATTTTGAATAGGAATTGCCATTTTTCTTCACAAGAGGTTTTTCAAATGATAAACTTTGAGAGGTAAAAATGAATTGACAAAGACACATTGACCCCCTTATATAGCCCAAACCCTAATTTTCAAACTTGCTCCGATGGACATAAAATTTATACTCTAAGCTAAATAAATTATCCTGAGTCCATTTTCTAGTCAAAATTTCACAATGTTGACCCCTTACTACTTTCCTCCTCAAGTTAATTTTTCAAATCATTTTGCACTCAATTTAACTCTGATCTCAAATTCATTCTTACATCAATCTCTTTGCTCAAATTATCATCAATAAACCAAATCTTTTTTCTTTTCAAAATTTCCTAAAATCATTGTAACCTCGCCATCTTTCAATTTCACTCCCGAGGGGGCATCATCATTATCATCATCAAAAGTCGAGATTTTTTTAAAATTTTCATCTAAGTCAAGAATAATTTTTTTTTAATCAAAGATTAATCAAGCAAAACCCTATTGTTCTTCAAAATTGAATCAATCTCTAGGGGCATATCAGTTTCATCGCACCAAATCAAGTTGTTATTGTCTTCATCTGAATCACGCTCAATTCAAATAGGTGTTTAGTTTCATCGCATCAAATCAAGTTGGACATTTTCTATAATCGGTTCTTGTTCAATCAAGTTCAGAATCGATTTTGTCTCTTCACTTAATCTATTTCAATCAAGTTCTAGATCGATACTTGTTTCTTTATCAATGAAGTTCAAGATCGGTATCTTTCTCTTTGTCAGTCCTAGTTCAATCAAGTTCAGGATCAGTGTCACTTTAATCAACATGTTCAACTTCATCACTTCAAATCAAGCTGAACATCTCGCTCTTCATCAGTTTGTGATCCATCAAGTCTAGAACTGATAATCTATTTGACATTAAATTTTCTTTTTATCAATGTGCTCCTCACACATCAATTCAAAGAGGGGCAAATGTAATACCCTAAAAATGGTCATCTAAACCATGGGCCCCTAATCTCGACTACATCACCAATGTCCTAACCAAAGGAAAATTAAATCAATCATGAGAACCTAATTAATTAATTAATTATCAGTCATCAATGTCACATGGAAAATAAATCACTCAATATTAATTAAATAATCATTTAATTAATTAATCATTCCAAGTGAATCATTTAAATCAATTATCCTATTTATTTAATTAAATATCCTAGCATATTTAATTAATAAATCAATTTTCCATTAAAACATAAAAAATGATTTAATTTGAAAAAGAATTTAAAATTGAGAAAAGAAATCAAAATGGAATTAAATGGAAAAAAATCTCAGAAAAGCAATTAAATCAATTAAAAATCAAAATTGAATATCAAAATATAAAATTTGAAATGAATCAATTTTTTTGATTTTATCTTAAAATTAGTTCAATTTTCTTTAAAACTGAGAAAAGTTGGTCATCGATCAAGGACATGAAATCTGATCGAATATGATGTGCCTTGATGATCAGAGATCAAATTGGATGCAAATTCAGTGCATGGCAGAGACCCTAGCGCACCAAAATTTTGAATGTCATTTTGGCAGGAACACATAGTATAACCATGTAGATCAAAGACCGGATCTACGGTTGCTGCCTAAGAAAGTGAGGCTTGTGAAGAGAGATAATTAGTCAAGTGCTCAATGTCAGTCAGAGAAGAGACTAAGTGTATGAGTGAGAACCAGTTTGAAGAGTTCAACCAGTGAGAGAGTTTGGCAGAAGCAAAATCAGCAAGGACAAAAAAACTAGTAAACTGCAAAGTGAGTTGCAGTGGTGCAAAGCGGTAGCGTTAAAACCTGCAATAAGGTAGAGAAGGAGTTGCAAGGCAGTGCAAGTTGTTGAGGAGATCCAACAATCCATAGATCAGTGTAGAGTTAAGCCTGCAACCGAAGTAGCCAGTAAGATGAGAACCAGTAGTGTGCAGAGAGGAACCGACAGAGAAGAAGAAGAGGTTGAACCGGTAAAGGTTGCAACAGAGAGTGAGTTGCAGCAGGTGATAAGGTTGCAGCAAGAGAACTGGTGGAGAGACTTGAATAAGAGTTACAAAGTTCTTTGTAACAAGGAGATTACTTTTGTATTTATGATATGACATTGTAATCACTGAGTTAGAGCTTGGTGTAGGGGTTGGTGCCCTAAATATTGTACCCAAGGTTTTCATTGTGAGGCTAGATTGGAGCTGTAGTCTCCAGCAACATTTCTCACTGAGGTTTTTCCCATCTTGGGTTTTCCTCATACATCAGGTGTTATGAGATGTCCATTTTATGTGTGATTGCTTTTGTGCTATCCTCCCATCTAATTGGTATGTATGATTTGTGTTAGATCAATTAACTGATATATACACATAAGATAAAAAAGGGAAAATATTTGGAAACCACCGATTCACCCCCCCTCTTAGTGACATCTTGTGTTCAACAATTGGTATTAGAGCCTGGGTTCCTAGTTGATAATCTTTCTCTAGCATGGGTAGATTCTGGTATTTGAACACAATGGTTTGTTTAGTGTCAATCCCTACTCCTGTATTTGATGGTTCAATTTTTTTCAATTTGGAGTTGTAGGATGGAAGTCTACCTATCCTCTTTAGGGTTTGATGAGTGGATGTCGGTTGTTAATGGCTCCCCTAATAAAGTCAATCCTCCCACCGATTCAAAAGAAGAAAGAAGATATCAGTTTAATGATGTAGCAATGAAGGCTATACTCGGTGAGCTATCTAGTGATGTCTCCTCACAGGTGGAAAAATGCAGATCAACAAAAAGTTTATGGGATAGATTGAAGAATCTCTATGGAAATGAGCCTACCACTACAAAACCGGTGTAAGAAGACAAGATAAGAAATGCAACTCATGAATCTGTAGATGTTGGAGGCAGATCTATTAGCAACCACATCAATGATGAAGAAGGAACACACCTCTTCATGGCTCAAGAATCTAAAGATGAGAAACATGCATCTGAGAATGATCATGCAGATCACTCCTATCGACAAGATGTGTTTGGTAGTGATAGTGAAGGTGAAGAAAAAGAGGAAGAAGAAGTTGGTCTTGAAGGAGAACTTGTAAGTGCACTCTAATGCAGGAGCATCCCCGGTTCACAACAATCTTGCATCAACCAAAAACATTTTCTTTTATGTTTTGTTTTATGTTTGCAGTTTCAGTTTTCCTTTATGTGTGTCCTCGTTTTGGCTCACTAGATCTTGTAAAGTTGGATTCTACTTGAAGACTTGATAATCTTTCTTTCTTTCAAGCCGCATCTCTTTTGGATCAATTTCTGATAAGATATCGCTACCAATTTCCATGACAGTTTCTTGTTACCAATTGCCTGAGACCTATTCTGGTGATCTACTGGAACCCATTCCAAAGCTTGTGGAGCCTTGGACATTGATCTTGATGTTTCTTGGTGTGTGGCTGACCTTCTACATTTCATCCTTTGGATTTTCTAGAGGAATCTCTTGGTGAAGAGCGGCCTTGTTCATTTTGCACGTTAGGTCTTGTTCTTTGGGTTTTGAGCCTTTTGGACCGACTGGATCCTTTGGATCGGTATATATATATTTGTAATCATGCTTTAGAATGTTATCAATTGGAGAATCAAGGAGTATCAGATAGATAGATTGTGCCTAGAAGATAGATCTTTCAATTCAAGGTCCTGGTTGTGACATATTCTACCAGGCCTATGTGACTGTATGTTGTAACCCGATTGTTATTGATTGGATGTAATCAAATTTCATGCAATAAAAATATTTGGTATGTATTGCCTCCATCATATCTATGTGTTTTCATTGTGTTTACTCTTGCTAACCAGTTTGGACTGATCTCCTTGACGTCCCTTTGCATCGATGATTGCTTCAAGTGGTATCAGAGCGAAGTTTTGTTCTGTAGGTTGTGTGTCCTAAATTTTTTTGTAGGGTGGCAGATTGCGGATCTGACCTGCAATTGTAGAGGGCTAGCATGAATCAATGGCACGAAGAGGAACTAGGAATGATGGAGCACGTGGGAATGCTAACCTTGTTGTGATGTAAATGTTGCAAGGAATAACAGATCGATTAGAAGCCGTGGAGACAACCCAGAGAAGAGGCTAACATATTGAGGATGTGAGTGAAGATGAAGGAGAAGAAGCCCTAGTAGAACAAGTGAAACTACCGGTAGTTGGTTCGGATGAAGAAAGGTTTTTAAGAGTTTTGAGTAGGGCGAACACTAAACCTCATTTTACACTGCAGAAGAGAGGAAGGTAAAATATACCTGTGCCCGGTTGAAAGGTCATGCATCTCTTTGGTGGGAGCATTTGCAAGTTGATAGGAAAAGAAGAGGAAAGGAAAATACTAAGACATGGGATAGGATGATTGCTAAGTTGAAATCAAAGTTTGTCCTAATGAATTATCAAGTGAATTTGTTCCAGAAATTGTAGAATCTGAGATAGAAAGAATCTAGTGTGAAGGAGTACACTGAAGCATTTTACAAGTTGAAAATTAGATCTGGACATGTTGATGATGAAGTTGAACAAATTGCAAGATATTTGAATAGATTGTGGATGTCTATACAAGATGATCTCAGTATGATCAAATTGGAGAGTGTTGAAGAGGCTTACCAGTATGCACTAAAGGATAAAGAGAAATTGAACAAAAGACATGAGCAGAGACAAAGAGGTAGAGGTGGAAGGTTTACCAGAGGAAGAATACATAATGGGAGGAAGAATACACACACTATTGTGGCCAATGGGGTGAAGGAAACCTTGTTACCTTTGAAGGAACCTTTGAAGAATGAAGTATGTATGAATGCTAGAATATATTTAGGAGATGGAAGGAAATTAATGGATGGACTGAGACATGAGAATGTGTGTTTTTCCTTAATTCCTAAGAAGACTAAGAGATTGAAACTAGAAGGAGAACAATCGACAGGGATAAGAGATTTGTTGACAGAATATGAGGACATCATTTCAGATAATGTACCTGATGGATTGCTACATGTTAGAAGTATTAGTCATTGCATGGACTTGGTTCTCAGAGCTAGTTTGCCTAACAAAGTTACACACTAGTTGACACCGGTAGAGAATGAAGAACTGTATAGACAAGTGCAGGAGTTGTTGGAGAAAGGTTTGATCAGGGAAAGTCTGAACCCTTGTGTATTACCATATGTATTAGCACCTAAGAAGAATGGAGAATGGAGGATGTGTACCAATTCAAGAGCAATAAACAAGATCATAGTGAAATATTGGTTTCCTTTGCCTAGGATGGATGACATAATGGACTATTTGAGTGGAGAAAAATAGTTTACAAAGATAGATTCGAAGAGTGGATATCATCAAATCAGGATCAGAGAAGGTGATGAGTAGAAGACAACATTTAAGACAAATGAAGGACTATATGAATGGTTAGTGATGCCTTTTGGATTGACTAATGCACCGAGTACTTTCATGAGGCTAATGAATGAAGTATTAAAGAAATTATTGGGTAAGTTTGTTATTGTGTATTTGGATGACATTCTGATTTTCAGTAGAACAAAAGAGGAGCATTTGTTGTAGTTAAGACAAGTTTTACATAGGTTGAGAGAAGAGAAGTTGTTGATCAATATCAAGAAGTGTACTTTCATGAAGGATGAGTTAGTCTATTTGTGCTTTGTGATATCTGAGGATGGTTTGAAGATGGGCCCTGAGAAAGTGAAAGACATTGTGGAGTGGCCTACACTAGAAAGCATTGGAGAGGTAAGATCATTTCATGGATTGGCTAGTTTTTACCGAAAGTTCATCAAAAATTTCAATGCAGTTTGTAACCCTATGATTGAGACCATGAGAGGAGATCAGAAGGAATTCAAGTGGACCACCGAAGCAAACAAAAGTTTTGAATTGTTGAAGTAGAAAGTTATTGAGAAGCTTGTGTTGGCTTTACCGGATTTCAATGAGGTATTTCAAGTGGATTGTGATGCAAGTGGAACAACAATAGGAGCAGTTTTGAGTCAAGAAGGGAGAGCAATAGCATATTTCAGTGAGAAATTGAATGATGCCCGAAAGAGATATTCAATGTATGATCAAGAATTTTATGCCATAATTAAAGCCTTGAAGAAATGGAGATACTACTTGTCACCTAAGGAGTTTGTGTTGTATACAGATCATCAAGCTTTGCAATATTTGAATAGTCAGAGTAAGTTGAATCAAAGACATATGAGATGGGTAGAATTCTTGCAGAGTTACACCTTTGTGTTGAAGCATAGAAGTGAGAAATCTAACAAAGTTGTTGATGCATTGAGTTGGAGAAGGAATTTGCTGACAGAGATGAGAGTGACAATGTTAGGTTTTGAAAATTTGAAAACCTTGTATGATGAAGACCCGGATTTTGCAGAACCTTGGAAAGCATGTAGAGAACTAGTAATGGTTGATACAAGTAAATGGTTGGATTATTTCATTCAGGATGGGATGTTATTCAAGGGAGTTCAGTTATGCATACATAAGAGTTCCATGAGAGAGAACCTAATCAAAGAGAAACATAGTGGAGGTTTAGCTGGACATTTTGGCATTGATAAAATAGTTGCATTGGTAAGTGAATAGTACTTTTGGCCCCAGATTCATAACAATGTTAAGAGATATGTGCAGAGTTGTATAGTTTGTCAAGTTGCAAAAAATAGTAGTCAAAATGTGGGATTGTATAAACCTTTGATAGTACTAGTAAGATCTTGGGAGGATATAACCATGGATTTTATACTTGGATTGCCTAAGACATCGAGAGTGAATGATTCTATATTCGTGGTATTGGATATATTTTCAAAGATGGCTTATTTCATACCTTGTGAAAACATCAGATGCATTGCATGTAGCAGACCTATTTTTCAAATAAGTGGTGAGATTGCATGAATTACCTAAGAGAATAGTTTCAAATAGAAATACTAAGTTTGTTGGCTATTTTTGGAGAGCACTTTGGAAGAAGATGAAGACAGATTTGAAGTCCAGTTCTACTTTGCATCCATAGATTGATGGACAGACAGAAGTAGTTAACCGGTGTTTAGGAAACTTGTTGAGATGTTTAGTGAGAGATAAAATCGGAATTTGGGATTTGATCCTTGCACACGAAGAGTTTTCCTATAACAATTCAATGAATAGAAGTACCATAAAAACACCTTTTGAGATTGTTACCAGAGTGCATCCTAGAGAAATAGCACAATTAAGAGACATTAGTAGTGAAGACCAGAAGAGTTTAGAAGCAAACGATTTTGCAGATCACATGACAACATTCCATATTTAGGTTAAACATCATTTGGAAGACATGAACAACAAATATAAGGAGAAGGTGGATGAGAAGAGGAGACATAAGGAATTTGAAGTTGGTGATGAAGTGATGGTATACTTGAGAAAAAGAGATTCTTAGTTGGAACTTATAATAATTTACAGATGAAGAAGTTTGGACCCTGTAAGATCTTGAGGAAGTTCATTTATGGAAATGCATATGAAGTGGAGCTACCATATAGTCTAAGTATTTCACCTATATTTAACATTTCAGATCTTCATGAATATCATGAACCAAAATTCAATGAGGACAGTGTTGCAGACCTTGAGAAATAATTGCCCCGGAAGGAACCAGATCAGATTGAAGAGATTTTGGACAATAGGATTGGGTGTAGTAACTAGGACAGTTAGTACCAAGAATATCTTGTGAAGTGGAAGAGAAGACTAGTTGAAGATTCATCTTGGATTTCTCAGGCAGAGGTAGATAACCTTGGTTTCCCTCTAACCCCAACAAAGTGAGAGGCTCACTTTTTCATTAACCCCAGATGTCTTATTTAGGAGCATCCCCGATTCACAACAATCTTGCATCAACCAAAAACATTTAATTTTATGTTATGTTTTCTGTTTGCAGTTTTAGTTTTCCTTTTTCTATCCCAATTTTGTCTCACCAAATCCTATGGAGTTGGATTCTACTTGAAGACTTGATCATCTTTCTTGATTTCAAACCACATCTCTTTTGGATCACTTTCCGACAAGATATTGCTACTGGTTTCCATGACAATTTCTTGTTACTGGTTGTTCCTTTGTTACCGGTTGCCTGAGACCTATTCTGGTGATCTATCAAAACCCATTTCAAATCTTGCAAAGCCTTGGATGTTGATCTCGATGTTACTTGGAGTGTGGCTAACCTTCTACATTTCATCCTTTAGATTTTCCAAAGGAATCTCTTGGCGAAGGCCGACCTTGTTCATTTTGCACGTTAGGTCTTGTTCATCGGGTTTTGAGCCTTTTGGGCTGACTAGATCCTGTGGATCAATATATATATTTGTAATCATTCTTTAGGATTGAATCAATTAGAGAATAAAGGAGTATTAGATAGATAGACTTTTCCTAGAAGATAGATCTTTCGATTCAAGGTTCTGGTTGTGACCTATTCTACTAGGCCTATGTGCAGGTATGTTGTAACCCGATTGTTACCGATTGGATATAATCAAATTTCATGTAATAAAACTATCTGTTTTGCATTGCCTCCATCATATATGTGTGTTTCCATTGTGTTTACTCTTGCTGACTAGTTTGGACTGATCTCCTTGAGGTCCCTCCTCACCAGTGACTGCTTCACACTCGAAGAACTTAGTAGAGTAAGGAATGAATACAAGTTATTCAAGGATGTTGTGGTTGTGGAAAAAAACTGGTTGATCAGATGCCTTGAAGAATTTGAGAAATGTATCTCAGAGTTGAAGACTCAACAAGAAGATACCAAGGAGTGTCGGTGCAATGATCTAGCATCTGAACTTGAGGCCAAAGACAAAGATTATCAGAAGCTAAAAGGAGATATGGAGAGTCTCTGAATTGACCTTGAGAAATGTCAGGATGAGCTCAAGGTAAGAATCCGATTTGATGGAAGTAGTGATGCCTTGGAAAAAATGTTGAAGAAGAAAAATAATTTCAAGGATACCAGAGGATTAGGAAGTGGTGTTGGTGAATGGTCAACCAACAAGAATGTCTCCCACAAAGGCATTTTGTTTGTCTCCTCAAATGGAGATAACAAGGGACATACCTTCATTATGTGGAACTCTCCTAGGAAGAAGGTTGATCTAACCACAACCGGTGAGAACATGAAGATAAGGATGAAGACCAATGCTGCAAGAAGGAGCAACAATGCAGATCCCAAAGGAAAAGGAAAGATGGGAGAAGGCAGCTTCACCAGAAGCAAGAACAGAAGAAGACATCAAAGAAGACCTCCTACCAGTAGAAGACAAGGAGATGCTACCACCCACAAGACAAAGCAAGTGTGGGAAAAGAAGAGATCAGAAGGAAGAGATGCAGAGCATGGACGATCCAAGATCCATCCCCGAAGAAGCAAAAATGGAAATACTAAACTGGTAAGATCTCCACATGCATGGAAAAACAAATTTGTAAGTTATGTGCCCCCTTTCTCTGGTTATTGTTTTTCATGCAAAGAATATGGCCATAGGGCAGGTGAATGCCGAATGAAGTTTAGAAATAGATAGTTTTGTCTTCCTAGAGATAATATTGTTGTTTGTTGGAGGTGTAATGGTTTGGGCCATAAAAGTCTTGATTGCAAAAGGATGAATGTGCAGTCATATGGCAACCAGTGTAGCAATTATGCTCCATATGAAAATGGGTATAAAGCATATGGGAGACAAAGGGAATGGAACAAAAGGAGAAATGTCCCTATAGGATCAAGAGGTCCACTGATTCCAGTAACTGGTTATAATAGCATGACCAGAAGAAGATGGTCAAACCAGTTTGATAGAAGGTCCTCTGATCATGCGTATGGCATGAACACAGTTTGCTTCAATAGTAATACCTCCAGTCATGATGCAAAAAATAGTAGTGCAAGGATCAATCGACAAAGGAAGGTAAGACCTACTCCCAAAACTAAAATTGGGAAGAAGAATGAGACCATGCAGGTATGGAGGAAGAAAGAAGAGAGTAGGACCATGGACCGACATTGTGCATTCAATGTACATGTGATATCTCCTAAGGCTTAAAGGAGATGCAGGACCTTAGGGAGAGTAGTACACACCATAACTTTCACCCCCTCATTATAAGATGACAAAGGAGAAGACAGGTTATTGTAGGTAAGAAAGAAGAAAATGAGATGACATGTGTGTGTAGTGGTTGCCTTGGCTACACACCTATAGATCATAGATGGATCACTACTACATGTGTTAATAGATGGAAAATTTGCAATTGGAATTAGATGCAAATTGACACAAGAAGACATGAGTTAGAGGAAGGTGCTCTGGTAGAGATGATGGATCAGTGTAGGAAATCAGTAGTGCAGGTTATGTAAGACAATGAGAGCCAAGATCATTGCATTAGACTCTAGTAGCATAGATTGAGGTGGTTATATCTGAGCTGGTATTGGAAATGACTTGAATGACATATGATGGTCCAGTTGTTGATCACATATGCACAGCTGAACTGGTATAAGGGGTAGGTTGGTTTCGGCTTAGAACCTAATAGACAAATGAAGACCTGAGATGTATGACTCAAGGGGAGTTCACAAACATATTTTCTAATTTGTATCAGACCTACTAGAAAAAGGGAGAGTTGCATGCATAAGATAAATGCATTTGATATCAGAAGAGATACAATTGGTATCAGTGTTAGCTTCAACACTTAGTATCAGCAATTTGAGGTCAGAATGGCTGCTACATATCAAAGGGAGATGATGCAATCTGAGCGGCAAAACTGGCATGCTTGAACTTATGGGTGTATTGACTGCATCAACTACAGAAGAAGGAAATTGTTGTAGGAATACCCAAGAGAATTTCATGATTACGAGTATCTACTTTCCCAATTGGTAGCACTCATAGTTCAATCACATTTGATTCTCAAGATCAACTGGTATCAGATGGGGGTGTTGCAGTTTGACCAATAGTTAGTGTGTGATTCATCTGTTTCAAATAGTGTTGACAAGTGAGAGGATGCAATGTATGATGGTCAAAGGAGGAGAAGGATCCGATAGAGAAAAAGGAGGTTATAAAATGTGTCAGTGCTCGGTAGACACAAGGAGGAGAGAACCCCTATCAGTGCCCTTTGTCATTATTGTCAAAGGGGGAGAGAGAGAATTTTTAGTATGTCAGATACTACATGTGTTGACATCAATGCCAAAGGGGGAGATTGTTGGCATTATGCTATCATTGATGTCAACCGGTATGGGAGATGTATTAGCAATGATGTCATTGATACATACAAGGTGTGAGGTCTTTGATGTCACCTAGCTTAGCAGGTCACCAGTACACAGGTTAGTGTTGACTTGTGTTGAAGACATAAGGACTATAGACCGGTAAGTGACATGTTGGCAGTGCATTGTTGCCAACCGACAAGAGAGAACAATGTTGGGTTGTTGTTTGTGATGAAGAGGCAAAATGTTACCAAAATCACATCAACACTGAAGGTGAAGTATGTACAGGCCAACAATATGCTATTGGATGTCTATCTGCAAGACTCCTACCGGATAAAGATGAAGTCACCAAATGAAAAAGATATTAGAGGGTGAAGAGAATTCTGATAGTGAGTGTACCCAACTAGATCATATGTGCCTCTTTGAAGATATGCATGCTCAAACAGGGAAGCCATATTGGTGCAATGATAGATGCAGATGACAATGATCCACTCCCACTGGTAAGTGGATCTTATCTCCTATTATGCATGGAATTTATCATAGTTCTCTGAGATAAGACAAAAGAGTAGAAGGTAGGTGCTTGAAGGCTCACATCGGATCAACTGGTGAACCATTAAGTTTCTTGAGGTGCATGTGATCAATTTTATGCAATGGATCAGCCGGGTAGACATGATGAGTCACCAGTACAAATATTGAAGGATATGTTTGTCACTTTGACAAACCAATTGATAGGTGAACCTGTCTATTGATGAAGAAGGCAAGTTGGAACAGTTGTAGATAGAGAATGTTTCCAAAATGAAGATGAAGTTTGGTGCCACTAGTATGCATGGCATCTTACAAGTATACATGTAGAAGATACTACCAATATAGATGTCAACCGGTAAGCTGACAAAGTGCAGATGCAGAAGGCTCCTATATTTTGATGATGTGCATGAGAAAGGTTGCAAGAGTGCTGATCGGTTTAGGTGCTCCATCAGAAGAGAAGCAAAGTGCCAAGGAGAAGACAGACCATTTAGGGTATAACTGGCAGAGTGTGTGAACCAGTAGATGAACCCAGTTGTATGCTATTGGTCAGTGACCAATTCAAACAGACATAGTGAGCCAAGGTGGATGTCAACAAAGGTGCCACGTGAAGATGAAGTGGCATGCATGCACAGGTTGGTGTGGTGTGTCGGTAAGGTTGTTGGCGGTTGGTCCAACATTATAAGGTGACTATGAAGCTCAAGAAAGGAAGGCAAAGGATTTCGGCTTGAGATCAAGGAAACAACAGTGATCCAGGATAGACTCCTCTAGTAGATCAAAGTGGGTGAAGGAGGCCACATCATTCATGTGATTGACAAGACATAAGCCAAAAATCATGCTATAGATGGCTAAAGATAAAAGACGTGAATCACAAGGAAAATAGTATGGCGATTCTCACTGATGGAGTGCTAGTCACTGATCAAGGATATGAGATCTAATCAAATATGACGTGCCACAATGATCAAAGATCAAATTGGATGCAGATTATTGGTACTGCATGAAGATTTCATTAATGAAGTATAGTGTTGTCATTGATGTCAATAGTAACCGGTAATGGAGTTGTATTACAATTGGTAGTGATGGAATTTTGTAATCGATAGTAGAATAGTGTTGGAAATCACTATTGGTATTTCAAGTAGAGTGATCAATCGATAACCCTAACCAGTTGATATGCCAAACCCTAACTGATGGAGCTTGGTGAATTGTTTATGTTGATCTATGATCAAATGGTGATCGGAGATGATGATGCCACGTATGCATGATGCACATGATGATTTTCAAAGTGATTTTAGTGCGTGGAGAAAACTATTTATCTTGGGAATGAGCAAATGCATAGCATGAAGTGGAAACCGCATGATGAGTTATAGGATTCAATGAGCGGTGATCCAGGAGTGGTCAAATTTGTCTACAACAATGTGTAGATAATTTCTATGTAATCTAATGGTCATGATTGAACCGATATGTTTGTAATCTCAATGAGAGTTTTAGGTTTTGTGATGTGTTATCGACCTATTATATTTTTCATATAAGGTTTATGAGTTGTTTTGTAACTATGTTGGCAGTTTTTGGTTAAGTGTGGTAGTGTGATTGTTGTCGAACCAGAAGGAGTGTCTGGAGAATGTTTTGAAGGCAGATAGGAGCATAAAAGGATCTGACTAAGCAAGATAGTGTTATTACCAGATCAACAAAGACCTTGTTGTTCTCTAATAATTACAACAATTAAATCCCCTAACTGGGTAAGCTTTAACAGGCTTGGTGTTGTCTAAAGCCTCTAACCAGGTGATCCATTAGCTTGGATTTGAAATCTTCTATTGATGTTACTCCTGATAGAGTATTGTAGTCAATCCCTTAATCGAGTGGTCCCTAACCGAATCTATTCTTAATGGGACATTATTATATAAGCTTCTAACAAGGCTTGGATCCTCACAGGGAGCACTTTAGAAGAGTTCAGAATCCTTGTGGGTGTTCATCCCCACCATGGTTTTTCCCATTTGGGTTTCCACGTGAAAAATCATTGTGATAAGTGGTGAATGATTTTGTGGTTATGTTTTGATGAGGTTGATATGATTAACTGGTAAATCTACTTAGATATGATTCGATGACCGGAAGTGATCTAAAATGAGCTATTACTGATGATGGTAAAGCGGTTTAATGTTTTGGTTAAATGGTATGTGAGTTTCAGATTTGTTACATTGTATCTTTGATATTTTAGTCAATCGATAAAGCTTGACAGTGTAGTTATAGTTTTGGATACAGTGTCTAAACTGGTTAAGTTTACCAAGTTGTTTATGAGTTGGGATTAAGTTTGATGAAAGTTTAGTTTGTTTTCTATCTACTGATTCACCCCCCCCCCCTTCTCAATAGTTGACCAGATCCTTATTATTTCATCATATTATCATAGATTCAGTGCATGGAAGAGACCCTAGCATGCCAAAAGTTTGAATGTCATTTTGGTAGGAAGGCATGGTATAACCATGCAGATCGAAGACTAGATCTATGGTTGTTGCATGAGAAAGTGAGGCTTGTGAAGAGAGCCAATTAGTCAAGTTATCAACGTCAATCAGAGAAGAGAATAAGTGTATGACTATGAACCAGTTTGAAGAGTTCAACCGGTGAGAGGGTTTAGTAGAGGAAAAACTAGCAAGGACAGAGAAACCGGTAAACTGCAAAGTGAGTTGCAATGGTGTAAATCGGTAGTGCTAAAACTAGCAATAAGGTAAAGAAAGAGTTGTAGTGCAGTGTAAGCTATTGAGGAGATCTAACAACCCAGAGATCAGTGTAGAGTTAAGCCTGTGACTAAAGTAACCAAAAAATTGAGAACTAGTAGTGTGCAAAGAGTAGAACCGATAGAGAAGAAGAAGAGGCTGAACCGGTAAAGGTTGTAGCAGAGAGCGAGTTTCAACAGGTGATAAGGTTGCAACAAGAGAACTGGTGGAGAGACTTGGATAAGAGTTACAAATTTCTTTGTAACAAGGAAACCACTTTTGTATTTATGATATGACATTGCAATCACTGAGTTGGAGCTCGATGCAGGGGTTGGTGCTCCTTGGGTTGGTGCCCTAAATATTGTACCTGAGGTTTTCATTGTGAGGCTGGATTGGAGCAGTAGTCTCTAGCAACATTTCTCACCGAGTTTTTTCCCATCTTGGGTTTTCCTCATACATTTGGTGTTATGATATGTCCCTTTTATGTGTAATTACTTTTGTGTTATCCTCCCATCTAACTGGTATGTATGTTGTTGGCGTTTCAATAGAAAGAAAGATTGTTGAGGATATTGAGAAGGTTGTTGAAGATTATTGATATAACTGAAAAGGATGATAACTATCTTTATAACATTATTTTGTCATTGATGTCAAGAAATTGATTTTCTGATTCAATATGATGTTGCCATATCTTAAGAAGATTGATTTGAAGAGAATTAAGATGTCGGTAAAAGACACAGAAAGAATGTGATGAATAAGGGGAGAAATAAGTTATTTAATGGGCAACTATTATCGAGTTAGACAATGACGAGATCATGATGTTTAGATTGTTTTGATATCCTACATATGTTGTTGATTGTAAGTTAATACTATACTATGTCGCCAAGCAAAGAACCTAGTCGGTAAACCCTAAGGTTGTCAATATCGGTTAATGAAGGCAGAATGTCTACCAAGTAAACTTTAGTATTTACCAAGTTGCAACCGAGTTATGACAAATTACATTGGATGGATAAAAAAATTATTTAATGAAGGACAATGATTGGTATGCCATGCATGAAGTTTGTTAAGGATCTATGGCAAAGGAAAATCAGGAGGAAGATCTACAGCACAGATTGAACCCCAATAACCTTGTGCAAGTTCCAAGAAAGGAATGCAAGTCCCTAGGCAAGGTAAAACATTTTCAAATCGAAGGATACATTGAACCTAGTCAAGATTGAAGATCTGACGGCTAAGATTGATCATGGGAAATGTGATCAAGGAGATTAAGCGGTTAGCAATTGTTTATAAATAAGGAATTATTGATAAACAAAGTATGCGGGCAAGTGTAAGCACAAGGATGCTACATAGTGATTACCAAGCATAGAAGCTTGAAGACCTGTTTGAATAACAGAGTAGGGAGCCTAGCAAAGGGACAAGATTGTAGGATTTTGCCAAGATCAAGGGCACAATGAAAAGCATAAAAGAGAGACAATAGAATGACAAGAACAAAACTGTATTCTCATCAATATGCAAAATGATCAACTGGATTAACCAATACAATGAATATAGGCCTGCTTATATAGGCAAGGCCATATGGATGTATGAGCACACAATTATGACATGTGGCTCAATGAGAAACAAGGGTAGGTAAGAAATACTAGGGGTAGGTAGGAGAAATAATATAATATTCCACAAGAGGTGGATGACGCACCGAATGTGGAGTGTAATAGCAAAATAAGACCACAAAAGGTGGAATTTCTCCTACAAGCTCTATCCCTATGTGCACACTTCCCTAAGTGTCTCAAATCCAAACTACGAAGAGATGCATTATCCTAAGTTAACTTAAGTAAAGTGTAATAATATCCAAAATGAATATATATTTACACCAACACCCCCCTTAAGTGCAACTTATGAAGACTCAAGTCAACAATGCAAGATGGGTCCCAGTGACAAGGCCATGATAGGTACCCATGTACAATATGCAAATGCAAGCAAAACCAAGCAATGCAATCTCTCACAAACAGAGAAAGGGAGAAAACCCAGTGGAAAAAACTCCCCCCCAAAAGAGAGATGAATGTACAAAAGACTCTCAAAGAAGAAGGACAAAAACTCAAAGAGGAAAAAGTCCCCCCCATAAGAGAAGAAGGAGAAGTTAGCTGACCCCCCCTAATGACACATCCCGCACCCCCAAGAGAGCTCGCAACTGTTGGAACTTACTCTCGGTGAAAGGTTTGGTGAATATGTCAGCAACCTGCTCTGTTGTAGGACAATACTACAAAGCAATGACCTGCTCCTAAATGAGCTCTCGGATATAGTACATATGAATCTCGATGTGTTTGGTCTGTTGGTGTTGGACTGGGTTCTTTGAGATCGCAATAGCACTCTGATTGTCGCACTGTAGAACTATTGGTCGTGGAGTGGTGAATCCAAACTCTATGAGAATCTGCTGGAGCCAAATGATCTCAGTCGCTGTGTTAACAGCACCTCGATACTCAGCCTCAGTTGAAGAGAGAGCAATAGCATGTTGCTTCTTTCTCTGCCAACAAATGGGGCCCGAACCAAGGTGAAAACTGTAACCGGAAGTAGACCTACGATCATCAAGATCGCCAGCCTTATACTTATCCCGGAAGGTGACTGTGAAATCTCTATCCTGAGAAAGTAGTGCAAAAGACCCAAGTCAGTCATAGAAAATATGTCATGCAAAGCAGATTTGACCCTGCTAATGATGGATGCGGTACTCCCTGTAATGATCAAGTCATCAACATAGAGCACAAGTAGCAAGTGAGAGTCATCCTGTCGCAAAATGTAGACATTCGGATCGGAATGACACCTGGTGAACCCTGCGGAGAGAAGAAAGGAATCCATCTTGGCGTACCAAGCCCTGGGGGCCTCCTTAAGGCCATAGAGAGATTTCCTTAGTCTACAAACCAAGGAAGTATCCTGGATGAAACCCTGTGGCTGCTCCATATAAATCTCCTCATCTAGATCACCATGAAGAAAAGAACTCTTCACATCCATTTGATGTATAGCCCAACCATGAGCTGCAGCAATAGCAAGTGTCAAACGAATGGAGTTCATCTTGGCTATGGGTGCAAAGGTCTTAGTATATCAACACCTGCAACCTGAGAGAAACCTTTCGCAACAAGCCAAGCCTTATACTTATCCACACTACCATCCGCTGCAAACTTGGTCTGATAGAGCCACTTACATCGAACCATCTTTCTCCCCTTAGGGAGATGGACTAGAGCCCATGTGTTGTTCCTCATCAAGGAACTATACTCTTCCTCCATAGCTTGGTCCCACTCAGGAACCCCTGATGCTTCCCCAAATGTCTGTGGATCGAAAGTGGTAGCAATGAATGCATGCGGTAGATCCTAATGCTGTGATTGAGTTCTCCATGTATCTGAAGGATCCCCAACAAGAGAACCTGCAGACTCAAGTGTCTGTTGAGCCCAACGAGGTCTAGGTGGAGGTGGAGAATGAGGCTCCTCAACTGCAAGTGGACCTGATGGAGGTGTTACCCTGCGAGTCGGAGTTGAAGGAGTCTCATCATCTGAATCACTAACATCACTATCCACAATGGAGGAAGGTGGAGGAGGTAGAGAGGCTAAACTAGGAGAGCTTTCCTCAAAGTGAACACTCCTCTCAATGAACACCTCATGTGTCTCAGGATCCATCAATCTATATGTCTTAACACCCTCAGGATATCCAACAAATATGCAAGGCCGACTCTGAGGTTCCAATGCCTTGTGTTTCTGTGGAGGTATGAAAGCCCATGCTGGACACCCAAAGACTCTGAAATGTCTCACAATCGGTTTCCTACCAACCCAAGCCTCAAAAGGAGTAATACCTTGCAAAGCTTTGTGAGGAACCCGATTTTGGATGTGTGTGGTACAACTGATAGCCTCTGCCCAAAAGGCGGGATCAAGAGAACATACATGTATCATACAACTAGCCATTTCTTTGAGAGTTCTATTCTTGCATTCTGCAACTCCATTCTACTGTGGAGTGTATGCGAAAGAATGCTGAAGATCAATTCCCTCAAGTGTACAAAAATCCTCAAGTCTTTTGTTCACATATTCCCTTCGATTATCTGTGCGAAGAATCTTGACCACTTTCCCTGATTGCTTCTCCACACGAGTCTTGAAGTCCTAAAATCTGTCAAATACTTCACTCTTATGAATGAGAAAGTAGACCCAAGTGAAGTGGGAGTAGTCATCAATGAAGGTGAGGACATAGCGGGCCTTACTAAATGAAGGTGCTGGAAATGGACCTGCTACATCACTGTGAACAAGTTGAAGAACTTCCAAAGCTCTCCAAGCTTTCCCTTTATCAAACTTCTCTTTGAGATGCTTGCCCATGGAACAACCTGAACATACACCCTCTAAAAAGCTGATTTGAGGTAGACCTGTTGAAGATAGAGGTAGTTGAGGTGACCAAACCGCTCATGCCATAGCTTACTTTCTGAATTTTAATGAGTAAGCAAGGCCCTAGAAGGTGAACTTGGCACAAAATGGGAGAATGAATAAAGCCTTGAGTTGTCCTTGACTTGTCCCACTGCTACCAAGGCATCATCATCAAGTTCCTTTACCACAACTGAATCTGGTGTAAACTCAACCTTTTTCCCATTCCCATAGTGAGTGATTTGGTAGATAGAGAGAAGGTTGGTAGACAAGTTAGGAACATAGAGAACATTCTCAAATGTTCCATCATCCATGTCAACTGAACCTTTCCCTTCAACCTCTACTTGTGTATCATCACCTATGTAAATGTGAGGTACCTTTGATGGCTCCAATGAAGAAAACTGCTCCTTTGTAGAACCCATGTGATATGAGGCACCCGAGTCAAGTATCAATTGCTGTGAAGAACCTGTTGTAGCCACAAATGCTTGCCCTTTTCCCTTAGAATGTGAGGAAGAGGAAGGAGATGAATCCTTCTTTGTGTAGGTGAATGGCAAGTTGATGTTGTTTTTCTTAAGAAGATTAGTTAACTCATCAACTTGCTTTGCGTGGCATCGATGCTCATCATGACCATACTTCTTGCAATATGCACAAGTTGGTTTATCCTTCTTAGGTGGTGTCCCCTTCTTAGAAGAGGATGAAAAATCACCTTGTGATGGAGAGGATGATTGTCCTTTTTCCTGGTGTGGCTTAGACTTAGAGTGCTTCTTCTTCTTGTTGGAATCTTTTCCTTGACTTCCTTGATTCCCTTTATTAGCCACCAAAGCCTTGGACTTTGAAGACTTGAGAAGGCCCATGTTCAACAACTTAGATTGTTCCAATATCAATATTTCTGTGAAAGCATCAAATGAAGGCATAACATAGGAACTCCCCACTGTCAAACAATGAGTTTGGAAGCTAGACACAAATGCTGCATATTCTGGTGCAAGCTTGTCCAACAAGTTGAATATCAACTGAGCATCCTTTTTGTCAATTCCACAATCCTTAAGCTTTGCTCTTATCTCATTTGCTTTGGTGACATAATCTTGGATTGTATCAAAATTCTTGGGATCCAAGTTGGTGAGCTCATTGTCAATCTTATAACCTCTGATTTCATCAACTTGACCATATAATTTCTGAAACATATCCCAAGCCTCTTTGATTGTTGTACACTTCTCAATGTGAAAAATGAGGTCATCTGATACATACTTGCGTAAAGTTCCAAGAGCCATGCAATTCTTAGTGAGCCATTATAATTGAGCATTTGGATCAGCCTTAGGATCAGGTGGTGCTGCTATTGTTCCATCTATGTAATGCGTGAGACCTTTTTTCATTAATTTACTCCATACTTTAATTTTCCATGATGCATAATTATGTGAAGTTAAAGGTGGAAATTTATGAGGACTCATTGCAACAAAAATGAAAGAGCATAAAGAGAGGAACAATCACACAAGACACCCCCCCAAATTCACTCAATCAAAGAACCCCCCCAAAAAAAGTGATGATTTGGCACTTTATACTTAGTGCGTATACAATGGGCCACTTGCAAAAAATGGCAAAGTGGACTTTTGATTACAATTTTACAACTGCCTCAATAAGGCCAAAAGAGACTCAAACTGATAATGGAAGAGATCTAAACTAAGATCCAAGCACTTTACAAGTACCTAATAGGCCAAATAAGACCAATGTCTGAAAGTACAATTTTGACTCAAAATCTCTAAAATATGATCATATATTATGAAAGTAGATGAAAAAACATGCACTTTCAAAAAAAACGACACCTAAAAAGGAGGTCGTATGAGCTCAAACGAGGCCTTTGAAGTTGCAGAATTGAGGATTGGATAGGTACAGCTAAGAGAATCCAAAAATTTCGAAAAATTTGTGCACCAAAATCAGAAAATAACCACACCACTGCAAATATCACAAAATTTTAGCCCATTTCAAAAAAAATTGCACCAAAAAAGGAGCAAAAATGAGCAAGATATGGCCTTTCAAAGTTGGACTGCAAAATTGAAAAGCTCAATGAAGAGGGGGTCAAAAAATTTCAAAAGTCTGTTGATGTGGCACTGACATCAAAAATTTATGAGCTTAAATTTGACGGTCATATGACTATCGTAAAAACTTCACCTCTCTCCTGACTGGGCATCCGTACCATACGGACTGCTGACTGGGCGTATAGACTATTGATGTGGCGCGATGACTGGGTGTACGGTTGTTGACCACGGGCCAATGGCAGCCTGCTATGTGGCAGGCATGGGTCCGTTAGTTTTCTTACTGAAGGGGCCCTTAGATTCGGCTGAGGTGGCGGGAGCTCTGCTGGCAGCGGAGGGTTGTGCAGGCGGCGGGACCTGCTGTGCGGCGAGGAGGAGAGGTGTCGTTGGCGGCAGCGTGTGGAGCGAGGAGGCCGAGGAGAGCACATGGTGGCGGTGGGACACAACGGCAGTGCAGCGCAGTGGAGGTCGAGAGAACTGGGTGCCGGTGCCAAGGAGCGGGGCCCGAGGACAATGTACGGGCGGCAGCGGTACAGTCCGACAGCGCCTGCAACAGATGCAGGTACGGGGTGGGGGTCTGCGGACCCCCTAAAAAATAACAAAAAAATATTTTATTTTATTTTTTTTTTTTGATTGCCCTTTTTTTTCCCAAATTTTTTTTTCTTTTTTTTTGAAAAATAATTAAAAAAAATTTCAAAATCCGTACAATAATAGCCAAAATGGGGAAAAAAAATTTCTCACCAAAATAGGTCGACTTTATAGTCGAAATTCATGGAAACAGCCTCCCAGATTCAACGGTGATGTCCAAATCGTTGTATGACAGCCCCAAAAAATGAAGATCCCCAAATCCAAAAATAGAAGCCTCCAAAATGTCTCCAAAAAACTAATCAATGAAGCCCTATAGGCTCTAATACTGTGTGGGGGAAAAAGCGAGACTAGGTCAACATGCCCTAATCTCACTTTCAATCACACATTTGTGGAATACGAAAGAGCCTAGAGGTATCACACAATTGGCTACTTCTTTTTGTGGAAGAGAGAGCCACGGGCTACCTATTAGGATTTCTATTCCTTTGTTGTAATTGAAAGATAAAATGATGCAAGTTCAATTCCCAACCCCAAAGTGCAAGTATGAACTAATAACAAGATTGCAGAATTGAACTTAAACTATGGAAAGATGTAAACACAAGGACAAGATAAGAATATAAATGCGTACCCGGTGTTAAAATCTGACTAAAAATGTTCGGGACGGGGGCGTGGGTGCCACTGTCCTGATTCTGCCCCTGAAACTGCTCCGAAAACTGCTGTTTCGCACTCTGAAAAAGCTGTCAAAAATGCTGAAAATGTTGTCTGTCAGGAGGACCAGGGCGCCCAACGCCCCTGTCCCAGGGACCAGGGCGCCCCATGCCCCTGTCCTAGTCTTTTGCTCTGAGATTTGGTGTGAAGTTCAGTCTCCGTCTGCTTCTTCCGGATCTATAACTTGCGGTGTCGTCCAAATTCTGAAACCTGCACTTATATCTGAAAAGGTGTGGTGGGTGGCTATATAGGGTTTTGCCTTAGTCAAACCCCCGCTTCGGTGATTTCCACCTCCATGAATAGCCAAGTTGTATTGTAAAAATGTATTGTGTGTGCAGACCTAGTGTGTGTGCAAGGTCCTTAAATGCAAGAAAGCAAACTAGAGCAACCTAGAAAGTAAACCCTAATTGCTTGTAAATGATAATGTAAATGCTCTAAATCAAGATGCAAAGTGATCTAAAGCATGAATAAAGGATATATTGAAGCTTATGCAAAGACATGAAAACAACATGAAATCATACCCAACCCTC